>NC_029780.3:45630410-45630988 GCF_000817695.3 Arachis duranensis
TTCAGGCTTTCTTTAGGTTGTGAGTCCAACTATATCCTAGCTCTGTCTCTTATAGCAAAAGGGAATAGCATAAGTCTGTAGACCTCAGGGTCAACCCCATTAGTCTTGACAGTGTCACATATTTGTAAGAATTCAGCTAAAAACTGATGAGGATCTTCCAATGGAAATCCATGGAACTTGCAATTCTGTTGCATTAGAGAAACTAATTGAGGCTTAAGCTCAAAGTTGTTTGCTCCAATGGCAGGGATAGAGATGCTTCTCCCATAGAAGTCGGGAGTAGGTGCAGTAAAGTCACCCGTCGCCTTCCTTGCATTATTGGCATTGTTGTTGTTTTCGGCTGCCATGTCTTCTTCTTTGAAGAGTTGTGCTTTAGCTTCTCTTAGCTTTCGCTTCAAGGTCCTTTCAGGTTCAGGGTCAGCCTTAACAAGAATGCTTTTGTCTCTGCTTCTGCTCATATGAAAGAGAAGAAAACAAGAAAATATGGAATCCTCTACGTCACAGTATAGAGATTCCTTGAGGTGTCAAAGGAAAAGAAAAATAGAAGGCAGAGGTAGAAAATTCGAACTTATCAAGAAAGA
>NC_029780.3:45631047-45632180 GCF_000817695.3 Arachis duranensis
TAGTGTTAGTCCATAAATAGAAGGATGTGAGAGGAGGGGAAGAAATTTTCGAAAATTAAAGTGGATTAATTAAAAGAAATTTTGAAAAAATAGTGATTGATTTTCGAAAACTAAGATTGAGAAAGAATTAAAGTGATTTTTGAAAAAGATTTTGAAATTAGAAATAAAAAAGATATGATTGAAAACTATTTTGAAAAAGATGTGATTAAGAAGATATGATTGAAAAGTTATGGTTTTAAAAAGATATGATTGAAAAGATATGATTTGAAAAACAATTTAAAAAGATTTGATTTTTAAAATTAATGACTTGGCTAACAAGAAAAGATATGATTCAAACATTAAACCTTTCTCAACAGAAAAGGCAACATACTTGAAATGTTGAATCAAATCATTAATTGTCAGCAAGTATTTTTGAAAATGGAAAGAAATTGTTTTTGAAAATATATGATTGAAAAGATATGATTTGAAAAAGATTTGATTTTGAAAAATTATGAAAACTTGAAAAAAATCTGCATTAAAAACAAAATCTTCCCTACCATTCTGGCGTTTAACGCCCAAAATGCTACCCTTTTGAGCGTTAAACGCCCAGCCAGGGGCGTTTAAACGCCAGTTTTCCTTCTTCACTGGGCATTTTGAACGCCCAGCTTTTCCTGTGTAATTCTTCTGCTGTATGTTCTGAATCTTCAATTCTCTGTATTATTGACTTGAAAAGACATAAATTAAAATTTTTTTTTTGGATTTTTAATGATGAGGAATAATCAAAATGCAACTAAAATCAAATAAACAATGCATGCAAGACACCAAACTTAGAAGTTTGTATACTACTGACACTAACAAATTGAGAATGGATATGAGAAACAACAAAACACACAAAACAAGAGAATTTAAAGATCAGAGCAAGTAAATCATCAAGAACAACTTGAAGATCAATGAAGACACATGAATGAATTCGAAAAATACAAGAAGAACATAAACATGCAATTGACACCAAACTTAAAATGAGACACTAAACTCAAACAAGAAACATAAAATATTTTTGGTTTTTATGATTTTGTAATTTTTTTGGATTTTTCGAAAATTATATGGAAAAGAAAATAAAGAGATTCAAAATTTTTAATAAGAATTCCAGGAAT
>NC_029780.3:45632444-45632977 GCF_000817695.3 Arachis duranensis
AAACAGCGCCAAAAACTTGGTGCACGAAATTGTGATCATCAATGGTGCCATCAACATGGTACGCACAATTGTAATCACAACTTCGCACAACTAACCAGCAAGTGCACTGGGTCGTCCAAGTAATAAACCTTACGCGAGTAAGGGTCGATCCCACGGAGATTGTTGGTATGAAGCAAGCTATGGTCATCTTGTAAATCTCAGTCAGGCATATTCAAATGGTCATAGATGATTTATGAATAAAGCATAAAATAAAGATAGAGATACTTATGTAATTCATTGGTGAGAATTTCAGATAAGCGTATGGAGATGCTTTGTCCCTTCCGTCTCTCTGCTTTCCTTCTAACTTCATCCAATCCTTCTTACTCCTTTCTATGGCAAGCTGTATGTAGGGTTTCACCGTTGTCAATGGCTACCTCCCATCCTCTCAGTGAAAATGTTCAACGCGCTCTGCCACAGCACGGCTAATCAGCTGTCGGTTCTCGATCATGTCGAAATAGAATCCAATGATTCTTTTGCGTCTGTCACTAACGCCC
>NC_029780.3:45633069-45677671 GCF_000817695.3 Arachis duranensis
CGTTGAAAATACATAAGAACAAGGTCTAGGCATGGCCGAATGGCCAGCCTCCCAAAGAGGGTTCAATCATAAAAACATGATCAAAAGATCTAAAGTGATCAAAAGATGAAAATACAATAGCAAAATGTCCTATTTGTAGAGAACTAGTAGCTTAGGGTTTACAAAGATGAGTAAATGATATAAAAATCCATTTCCGAGCCCACTTGGTGTATACTTGGGCTGAGCATTGAAGCATTTTTGTATAGAGACTCCTCTTGGAGTTAAACGCCAGCTTTTGTGCCAGTTTGGGCGTTTAACTCCCATTCTTGTGCCAGTTCCGGCGTTTTACGCCAGAATTCTTGAGCTGACTTGGAATGCCTGTTTGGGCCATCAAATATCGGGAAAAGTATGGACTATTATACATTGCTGGAAAGCCCAGGACGTCTACTTTGCAACGCAATTGGAGGCGCGCCAATTGGGTATCTGTAGCTCCAGAAAATTCACTTTGAGTGCAGGGAGGTCAGAATCCAACAGCAACTGCAGTCCTTTTCAGCCTCTGAATCAGATTTTTGCTCAGGTCCCTTAATTTCAGCCAGAAAATACCTGAAATCACAAAAAAACACACAAACTCATAGTAAAGTCCAGAAAAGTGGATTTTAACTAAAAACTAATAAAAATATAATAAAAACTAACTAAAACATACTAAAAACATACTAAAAACAATGCCAAAAAGCGTACAAATTATCCGCTCATCAGCCACTAACGCAGGTAATCTTGGCCTAGTCCAACGTTAGTGACAAAGTTAGTGTCACTAACGTTGGCGTCTCTTTTTGCTCCACGTTAGAGTTCACGTTAACTACATTAACGTGGCCCTTAACGTAGTGATGTATGGCCTTTTGCAACGTTAGTGGTGTTAACTTTACCACTAATATTAGAGCTTCCTCTTCTTTCCACGTTAGTTCCTACGTTAGTGAAACTAACGTGACAAATAACGTGGGTTGTTATGGCTTTCGAAGGCGTTAGTGGTGATAACTTTACCACTAACATTGTAAGCTTGCTCCCTTTTTACGTTAGTGGTCACGTTAGTGATACTAACGTGGCTACTAACGTGGTCTTTCTATTCTTTCTTTGTCCTGAAATCAAACAAACAGGGTGTATCAAAGTTTTGTTCTAGGTCATGAGATCTTACATTATATAAATTGGCATTCGATTCATGCATTATTCTCATGAAATTAAGTTTTGTTCACAATGTTTGTTTGAATCAAGATGTAAGTGTACATTCACCCAAAACTTGCTTATTTCCTAATAAAATGCATGAAACTACCTAAAAATAGTAAAGAAAAGGCTAGTGAAACTGGCCAAGATGCCCTGGCATCAAGAGCGTGCCTATTGGACTTCTGTAGCGCCAGAAAAACGCGTTTGAGTGCAGTGAGGTCAGGATCCAACAGCATCTGCAGTTCTTTCTCAGCCTCTGAATAAGATTTTTGCTCAGGTCTCTTAATTTCAGCTAGAAAATATCTGAAATTACAGAAAAACACACAAACTCATAGTAAAGTCCAGAAATGTAATTTTTTCCTAAAAATATAATAAAAAGTAACTAAAACATACTAAAAACTATGTAAAAACAATGCCAAAAAGCGTATAAATTATCTGCTCATCAGTACACCTGGGAACAAGGTGTGCAACATAGCTGTAGTACCTTCTTAGGTTACATGCGTGCCAAGACCTCAAGAGCTCCCACCATTGGATGTCGGACACCTTGTAGTAATCTTTACCTAAGACTTCGACTATCTTGTAAGGTCCCTTCCAATTTGCTGCCAGCTTCCCTTCACCCAGCTTCTAGATTCCGATGTCGTTTCGGATTAGCATGAGGTCGTTAGTTATGAAGCTTCTCTTGATAACCTTCTAGTTATACCTTAGAGCCATCCTTTGTCTTAGGGCTTCTTCTCTAATCCAAGGTCTTTCTTGGACTTCTGGGAGAAGATCGAGTTCTTTCTTTTGTGCCTGCATGTTTGCTACTTCATTATATAATATAACTCTAGGTGATTCTTCATCAATTTCTATGGGAATCATTGCTTCAATTCTGTAGGCATGTCAGAAAGGTGACTCTCCCGTCGTTGAATGCGAGGTTGTCCGATATGCCCATAAGATTTGAGGGAGCTCATCCGCCAAAGCCCTTTTTACGTCTTGTAATCGGCGCTTCAACTCGGGTAGTATGACTTTATTTGTGGCTTCAACCTGTCCATTGGCCTGGGGATGTTCTACCAATGTGAATTGCTGTTTTATTTTGAGGTCGGCCACCAAGTTCCTGAAGGTTGTGTCGGTAAATTGAATTCTATTATCCGTGGTGATGGAGTGAGGAACCCCAAACCTTGTGACAATATTTTTTATAGGAATTTCCAACTTCTCTGGGTAGTGATTGTTGCTAATGGTTCTGCCTCAATCCACTTAGTAAAATAGTCAATCCCTACTATGAGGTATTTAACTTATCCCGGGGCTTGAGAAAATGGTCCAACCAGATCGAGACCCCATTTCGCAAATGACCATGGTGAGGTAACGCTGATGAGCTCCTCAGGAGGTGCAACGTGGAAGTTGGCATGCTTCTGGCAGGGTGGGCACTTCTTAATGAACTTGGCCCCTTTCCTTTGCAAGGTCGGCTAAAAGAATCCAGCTCGAATCACCTTTTTGGCTACTGATCGAGCTCTCAAATAATTCCCACATATGCCATTGTGCACGTCTTCTAAATCTTCCTTAGTGTTGAAGGTCGGAGCACACTTTAAGATGGGTGTTGATATCCCTCTTTTATATAGAACATTGTGGACCAGTGTGTAATTTTGTGCTTCCTTTATAAGTCTTCTAGCCTCCTTTTCATTCTCAAGAAGGATATCGATTTTGAGATAGTTGACTATAGAGTCATCCATCCCAAATTTTGATTGGATATGGCCATTGTATCCGAGTTATCTTCCCCTTTTGCTATTGTTGGTTCTTGTAGAGTCTCCTGGATGAGGCTTCTATTATTGACCCCTAGCTTGGTGCTGGCTAACTTGGAGATGGCATCATCTCGGGCATTTGATTCTCAGGCTATATGTCGGACTTCTCCCTCAAGAAAGTGTGTTAGCTGCTATCGGGCTCCATCTAAATACTTCTTCATCTAAATATTTCTTCATTGTGGGGTCTTTTTGTTCGCACTTCTTTGGCCAACTTCAAGCCAGCAAGTAACACTTCATATTCTGCTTGGTTATTAGAAGCAGGGAACTCGAATCTTAGTGACAGTTCTATCTGAGTTTCTTGGTCATTTTTCAGGGTGACACCTGTAATGCTGCCAGTTTTATTGGATGACCCATCTACGTACAGGCTCTAGGTAGTCGGATCTCCCAAGCTTTTAGTGTATTCAGCTATAAAGTTGGCAAGATACTGGAATTTAATTGCTGTCCAAGCTTCGTACTTTAAGTCGAACTCAGATAGTTCCATAGCGCATTGTAGCATCTGTCTTGCTAGGTCCGTCTTTTGTAGAATGTGTTTCATGGGTTGATTAGTATGGAACTTTATTGTATGAGTTGGAAATAAGGTCAGAGCCTTTGAGATGTGAGGATAAGGGCATAAGTAAACTTTTCTATCTTTTGATAGTTTAGCTCTGCCCCTTGTAAGGTTTTGCTGATAAAGTAGATAGGTTGCTATCCCTTTTTATCCTCTCAGATCAGGGCTGAAGCTATTGCTCAACTTGCTATAGTTAGGTATAGAAAGGCTTTGAAATCTTGAAAGGCCTGTTCGCTTTTTGGAGTCTACTCGAAATGCTTTCCCTTTCTAAGGATGGCATTTGAGGGTAGTGATTTTAGAGCAGACCCTGCTAGGAACCTAGATAAAGCTGCTAGCCTTCCATTTAATTGTTGGACCTCCTTGACACAGGTCAAACTCTTCATGTTAAGTATGGCTTGACATTTATCCAGGTTTGCTTATATGCTTCTTTGAGTTAGCATGAAGCCCAAGAATTTTTTTGCTTCTACTGTGAAGGCGCATTTTGTGGGGTTTAGCCTCATCCCGTACTTTCTTATCGTAGAGAACACCTCAGACAGATCGGATAATAGTGTTGAGTGCTCTTTGGTTTAGATGAGCATGTCGTCTACACATACTTCCATGAGTTCTCCTAGGTGGAAAAGAACACCTTATTCATCAGCCATTGATATGTAGCACTCGCATTTTTTAACCCGACAGGCATCACTATGTAACAATAGTTAGCTTTTGGGGTTATGAACGAGGTATTTTCTTGGTCCGGTTTGTACATCAGAATTTGGTTGTATCCCGATAAGCATCCATGAAGGACAAATACCGATAACATGAGACTGAGTCGATCAGAGCATCAATGCTAGGGAGAGGGTATGGATCCTTGGGGCAAGCCTTGTTGAGGTCGGTGTAATCTACACACATCCTCTATTTTCAGTTTTAATTTTTCACCAAAATGACGTTAGCTAGCCACAATGGGTACTTCACCTCCTTTATGAATCCTGCTTCTAACAAGGCTTGTACTTGTTCTTCTACGTTTTTGGTCCCATATTCTGACGCTTTTGTTGGTAGGTCGGGAGCCCGGGTATACTTCAAGTTTATAAGACATCAGGTCGGGATCTATGCCGGGTATGTTGGAGGCTTTCCAGGCAGATAGTTCGGAATTCCATTGTAGGAGACCAATGAGCTTTTTCTTGAGTCCTTCCTCCAAGTTGGCTCCTATGCTTATTGTTTTTTCGGGATTGTCTTCGATTTGCACTTCTCCTAATTTGCCTTTAAGCTGGGGGCGTAGTTCTTCTAGAGTTCGAACACCACCAAGCTCGATGGTATTGACCTCTTTGCCCCTAGGACTTCCTCTTAGATTGAGACTTTCATTGTAACATTTACGTGCTAGCTTCTGATATCCTTTTATGGTAGCAAATCTTTCTAAAGTAGGGAACTTCATGCATAGGTGAGTAGTAGAAACAACCGCTTGAAGTCTATTCAGGGTCATCCATCCTATTAGGGCGTTGTATACCAATGCAACGTCAACCACAATGTAGTCAATGTTTAACGTTTTCAACTCATGCCCTTTTCAGAGGTAGTGTAGAGGGAGATGTACCCGAGAGGTCGAATCAGCATGTCCCCCAATCCAAAGACATTATCTGGGTATGCCTTTAGATCATTTTCCTCCAATTCGAGCTTGTCGAAGGCGGGTTTAAACAGTATATCGGTCGAGCTTCCTTGGTCTATGAGGGTCTTATGGAGGTTGGCATTGGCAAGAATCATGGTAGGCAAGTCGGGAATTTTGAGATTTCCCCAACCTGATACACATCCTTTAAACGCCTTTTTCGTGATGATTAGGATATTCCTCCTCCAGTGAATCCTCCATTGATCATGTGTATGTGTGGCTCAAGAGTTTGAGGTGGACATTCTTGTCATCCCCTTTCTTCATCTCTCTTTCTTTTCCCCTGCTCGTTGATGTGAGCGAGAACTACTACTGGTTTGGAATCGATCAAAACAAGCGTCAATTCGTTGGTAGCATAGTCCAAACTAACCACAACTCTCGCAATCAAATTGTTAAATTCAAAGGATGTCATAATTCAAAACTAATTCAAAACCGGGAATGTTAATTCCCGGGTCGTCTCCCAACGACACTTGAGATCAATGAGTGTACTGTAACATCCCGCATTTTTGAAAATATAATTATAAATAAATTGTGATTTTATTTTATTAAGTTTAAACTTTATAATTTTAAAAATTATTTTTATTAGAAATAATTAAGTAGATTCGGAGGTAATTTCATTTTAAACAAATTAAGATTCTTAAGTAATTTTATATAATGGAATATTTTGTATAGTTTTAGTAATTGAAAATTAAGAAAGAATTGTACAATTTAATTTAAGTAATTTTTATTATGAATAAGTTATGACTTATTATTAATTTGGACTCTTTATTTTATAAATTGAACAATTAAGAGTAATTAAATTAGTTTTACTAATATTTGGGTTGATTTAATTAATATTCTTGTGTAATTTTACAATTGTTATTTCATATAATTTGAAATTAAGATTTAGTAATTGATGCAATATATAACTTAATTTAAGAAATTTCTATTATGAATAAATATGGTTTATTTTATTAGTTTATGCTCTTGAAGATTAATTTATTAGGAATGATTAAATTGATTTTGATAAATACTTTAGTTTTAAGACAATTAGTATTTGTGCACAATTTTGATTATAACTAGTTATTTTATATAAATTGAAATTAAAGTTTTGGTAATAGAAAAATAATAAAAATGTTATATAATTTAATTTAGACAATAGATACTTCAGGTTTAAACTGTTTTATAAAATGATTAGAATATTTATGTTATGATTTAAATTAGAAATAATTATTTGAACTCATCAATGAATTAATAAATAAAATTGTGCTAATTCTGCCAATTAGGCTCAACATCCATTGGCCTGGGTTAGCCTTTTTCCTTATTTCTGCTCCAATTGCACGCTCTATTCTGCCAATTTCTTATTAAACTGCTTTTTCTTGTTTTAATTCAACTTTGGCCTGTGCTCCGTTTTAAATTACCAGAGCTGTTTCTGCCTTTCGATTCCGTTGAATTCGAAATCTTCATTTCACTGCAACTATGGTCATTGTTGTGGAAGCTAATGCTACTGCTTTCCCAGTTATGTTGAGATGCAGTGCCCCTGCTTTCTTGGTTGAAACGGTTGTGTGACTAATAGGAATCTAGCCAACTGTCTCGCTGCAATTCTGTCTCCGACTTCTTGTAATTGCGACATCGAGGTAGGGGATTTAAAATGATTTCAATTTAAGAATGCCCGCAAGGTTTATTGAGTAAATTGCAAATAGTCTTAATTGTTGCGAATGATTAATTGATGATATGAATGCTAAGTTGTGCTTGTGAAGTGTAACTGGAATTATTGATAGTGATATTGATTGGTTGTGTAAATATTGAATTGTGGCTAAAATTGTGATTGGAATGGTTGAGATTGTGATTTGGAATTGTTGATTGGTAATATTGATTGATTATGTAGATTGGAAATAGTTTGATGACTTATTGTTGAGAATTACTGAATTTTAATGGATTATGTTGGATTTGTTGCTGTTGAGCTATTATTTGGTATATTGTAATGTTAATGAGCTTGGTTGGTGGTTGATTTGGAATTGGTTTTGAGGGGTATTAAAGGGTTGGATTTTGAATACTAAATGGTTTGCTAAAAATCAGATTCTCTTGAAATTAAACGGCAACTTTGAAAGTGAATTAGTGACTTTATAGTGACTGAAATGATAAGAATTTAAGTGTTAAGTAAATTATATTAAGTGTAATTGTGAAAACTCAATTTTGAAGGTTTTGTATCAACTAGAGAATTAGTTATGATTTTTCAAAGTTGAATTCTAAAATCTGATTTTCTGCATAATTTCTAAACTGAGTCAGTAATTTTGAAAAACTATAACTAATTCTGTGATTATCGGAATTGCATGAAACCAGGTCTGGGTTAAACTTAGGAATATAAGGAACTAAACTGGAAAATTTGAGACTTTTTCATTAAGTTTAAGATTTATGGTGAATTTTTGAATTATGGATGTCAAATCTGATTTTTCTGCAGAACGTTTAACACAGAGCAACTTGTTTCCTCTATTGGAATCTCTCCAGTTTGAATTTTGAAATGGAGCCAATTTTAAATAAAACTCTGGTCCTAATAATTTAATTTCATAAAAATTTAGAATTGTTAGAATTGTGGTTTTAAAGATATGGATTTTTAAAGTAAGGTGTATTATGCATTAAAAATCAAGTTTTGTTTTCTAAATCAGTAACTTTGAGACTTTATAATTTTTAATTCTGGAATGATATTGAGATGCAACCAATTGGAGGTGAAAGTTGAGTATGTTTAGTACATATGATTCAAATTTCAGGGTTTTTCATGTTTTAATAAGTGAGTTATGGGACTTGGAAGAGGTTGTGTTTAATGATTTGTAAAACAGAATTTTGCAGAAAATTACCTAACTTCCAAGCTACGTAACTCCTTCATTAAAAATGGTATGATACTGGAACCAATTGAGAAAGAAATTTGGATAACTTAAGTTTAACCACATTAATTTTGAAGGTGGTTGGATTCAATTTGGATTTTATATGAAATTTTGAATGTTGTATGTTGCTGTTGTTTTCTGGATATAAAATACTGTAGAACAGTCACGGTTTTGCTTATATTCCCGAAGCTAGAGTCAATGAAAAATTATGATTTTTTATTCAATAGAAAGCTTAATCTGAGACGGTCACATGGATATAAAATTTGCGTAATTCCAAATTCATTTGATATTTTAAAAACAAAATAGAAATCAGGCTGCCAAGTTGTGTTGGTAATTATTTTGGATATGGAATTTAAGAAATAGATTTTTTATTATCAAATATTTTTGAGAATATATTGCTGTGGCAATTGCTGAAAGAGTAGTATGATAAAAAGCAGAGGACCTGTTGAAGGGTCATTTGTTGCTTAAAGCAACCCAAGAGGTGCTTGTTTGTTTATTTATTGCATTAAGGCAACTCCAGATTTATTTGTTCGTTCATCTGCTGCATTGAGGCAGTCAGATAGATGGTGGTGCGACTACCGAGAACGCTTTCCTACGGTACAGATCCATATTTTAATTCTGTAAGGCAGAGGGGTTATTTCTTGCTACAGAAGTACCGTGACCACCTGTTCCATTTCTGTAGTGGCAGAGGGGTTATTTCCTGTATACAGAAGGTGTGTCGGCATACATTCCTGCAGTGGTAGATGTGTTATTTCCTGCGTGCAGTGGACCCTGTGGTAGCAGATGGGTTATTTCCTGTACACAGGGGTATAGCCAACTAGAAAGCCATACTCGTTTCAGCTGCTTTGGGTTACGTCGGGAGCAGATAGAAACCGACAGATGAGCTCATTACCTGCGCTAGGACTAGACATTCATCATATGCATCTATGTGACATTATTTGGTGTGTATATTGTAATTGGTTTGCCTAAATGAATAATTCTGATAACTGCTAATTGCTATACTTGATATAATTGCTCTTGATTGTGTTTGAACCTCATTACTTGTGTTTGTAACTGATTGGCTGGATTGTGGTGAATTGGGTGTTGGTTGAATTGCTTGGGCCTGAGGTCGTGATTGGATTGTGTTTGAGGTTTAGTAAGTATGAAAGATTGAGCTGGTTTAGCATAGACTTAATGAACCTATGCTTGGAACATATTAGTCATTCATACGGTCTAGGAAAACTTTTAAGAATTTCATAAAGGAAAATATGGGTTTAGAATTTTGGATAATTAACTGAAGCTTTATAAGATTTTGGATTTTTGAATGTTGTGTCGTTGGTTTTCAAAATAAAAGATTGATAAGGCGAGTAAAGATCATTGCAGATGAAAACGGTTTTTCTTTTAATATTTCTGAATGGAATTAACTATTTGCGTTTTATTTTTTACTTTCACGGTATTCTCGACCTCTACTGAGAACATGTGGTTTGGTTCTCACCCCCAAATTTTCCACCTTTTCGGTGACACTGGTTTGAAGACACAATTTGAAGCTGCGAGCGATTAGTAGGTTTTCTTTATGGTTTTAATTGCTTTCATAGAGTCCCCTCGCTGTTGTCCCTTGAGATTTTATTTCATATAGAGTGGTAGGTTTGGTATATTATATTTGAGTTTCATTTGGTTTTTTTTTTGTATAAGAATTATTAACAATAGTAATTATGTGATTATTATTTCTTGTAAATGTTTGAATTATGACTTTAATGAATAAAAACAAAATTTTTGGCATTTTCTTAAAACTGAAACGCAAACTTGATACAAAGGCTCAATAATTAAGTAGTTATTACTAGAGAAGGTTACGTAATGTTCTTTCTAGTAGAAATACCCTGACTTAAGCAAGGTAATTTTACTGGACGGGATGTTAGAATATGGTATCAGAGCAGTCTTTCCTGTAGAGCCTTAGGAATGGACTGACTATGCTTCATTGCATACTCTGGGTGTTTGTCATGCTTTGTGACTTGTTCTGGTAACAAGAGTTTGAGTTTATATGCATGACTGTCTAGTGATTAACGCTATTAGTTTACCGTTGCATACCTCATTGTATCAAGTTTGGCCAAATTAATACTGATGATTTATGTATTTGGGAACACTAATAGATAACGCGAATCACGAGGTATTGGGGGACGTTAGAAACTAAGTTCTAGAGACTAGTTCCATTTCGACGTATGATCTTTATTCGTGCTTAGCGTTATTTCTTTCTCTACTATTTGTATTGGAATTTCTAGTTTTTGATCTCTTTCTTGCTAACTTTGTGTTATCACTCGTACATGTCCTTGCTTGACTCTGTATCTGGCTACTGTTTGAATCTTTTGAAACATTTATCCTTACCTTATGTTCTGAGGGTTACCTGAAACTGTAGGTCGATCTCGGTCGAGATCTTCTGTGTTAGTCGGAGTCGACGTGTCCGGCAGGTGTACAGTGGCCAGAGCTGGTGTGTCCGACTTGTGGAACTGAGAGTGCTGCTGATCCTTTGTCACTGAAGGGTGGGGGGTACCTGCAAGGGACTCCGATGCTTAAGTTAGCAAGTGTATTAAGCAGGTATTGAGTAGAATCAGAGTATGAGTTATACCTGGGTGCTCCAGTGTATTTATAATGGTGTGGAGTGACCTTTTTAGATAAGATAAGTTAGTTATCTTATCTTATCTTATCTTTATCTTTGAGTGAGGTCATCTTATCTTCAGGGGAACCGCCTTTATCTTTCTGGGCTTTGGCTGCCTTTAGATTGGGCTGTGTTTCTTCGTTTTGGGCCTGCTTTAGGCTCCTTTGGCGAGTTGGCCAAGCTCTTTGAGAAGAGGTCGAGCATTTGGCCGAGCTCTTTTGAGAAGAGGTTGGATAGTCTGACTTCAAGAGGTCGGTCGGCTTCTCGCTAAACATCCCGGGTCGGACAGCTTGACCCAGGGTATAAACAGTGCTCCTGCTTGAGTTCGATCTTTCCATGAGATCGTGCTTTTCAGAGCTTCGATCTCTTTGGAAGTAGTGCTCAAGCATCTGTCTTGCTTGTTTCTTCATTGCTTTACAATCTTGTAGATTTTCTAGAGGTTTGGTACTTCACAGTCGAACCTCTTTTGAATGGTAGCGTGGGTTTTCTACCCTTGCCTTCTGGATCACGCCTTGCTTTAAGTTTGTGTGACAACCCTCTGCTTTGGCAAAGTTGTCCTTGCGACTTGATATCCAGACTTTTAGTGATTTGTCCAATGACTTTTTAGTGTTCTTTATATAGAACCTTTTTTGTTAGTCTTGGATGATGTTCGTAGCCCTGTTTGAGATTGTGCCTTCTTTGAGTGGAGTTGTATCCCTTTTTGCTAAGCACATTTGAGCCTTAAGTTGTTTCCCAACCTTTTGGCTTGTTCTTTTTTTGAAGTCTTACTTGCGCCTCTTCTTTAGCTGACGTCGACCTGTATGACTTTGCCCCTGCTTGAGTTCGGACATTTCCGTGAGACCGTGCTTTCAGAGTTTCGATCTCTTCGGGGAAGTCGTGCTCAAGCATCCTGACTTTGGTCGATCATTGAGTAGTTTCTCCTTGTGCGAGTCTGGTATTGCCCCTTTTACTTTGTTGAGGGGACTTTTCAGCCTTCTTCCAACTTGTTTGTCTTTGCTGTTCGGGCTTTTTAGTCATAATCCAACAACTTTTTAGGTAGTGTTCCGATGGGGAACCTTTTTATAGTTTGTTTGGATGACTTTTTAGCTCTGTCTTTGAGGCTGTGCTTTTTGCTTTTTAAGTAGTGTCTTTTTTCAAGACTTCGTACCTTTTAGCAAAACATTCCTGGCCTTTCTCTGGCCGTTTGTGAGATGTCTTTGTCCGTTTTTGTGGATCTTTGTAGAGTGTCGGTACTTTGTTGTCCAACCTCTTTTGATCACTTCTGATTTTGTCCACTTTCTGCTTGGTCGAGGTGGTCCTTGGGGCAAATTTGTCTGACGACCTTTTAGTGTTTTCGTAGAACACTTTTTAGTCATTCTGAACAATTTTGATAGCCTTGTCGTGGAGCCGTGGCTTTTTGGGCGGAGCTATGTCTGTTTTAGCGCACGTTTTTCGTTGGTCCGACTTCTTCTTGTCGGTCCAAGCTGTAGCTTTGGTTGGTCTGACTTCTTCTTGTCGGTCCAAGCTGTAGCTTTCGCTGGTCCGACTTCTTCTTATCGGTCCAAGCTGTAGCTTTCGTTGGTCCGACTTCTTCTTATCGGTCCAAGCTGTAGCTTTCGTTGGTCCAACTTCTTCTTGTCGGTCCAATCTGTAGCTTTCCAAGTTATTTCTATAATCCTCTTTCTTGGACCTTGTCCAGGTCTCTTTCAGGGATTACTTTTATAACTTTTGTGTTGTGGGCCAACTTTCGTCGTGTCGGGGCTCTCCTGAGTTATTTCTGTAATCCTCTTTCTTGGACCTTGTTCAGGTCTCTTTCAGGGATTACTTTTATAACTCTTTTGTCATTTGGGCCGATTTTGTCATGTCGGGTCTTCCTAAGTTATTTCTGTAATCCTCTTTCTTGGACCTTGTTCAAGTCTCTTTTAGGGATTACTTTTATAACTTTTGTCGTTTGAGCCAACTTTGTCATGTCGGGCTCTTCTAAATTATATCTATAATCCTCTTTCTTGGACCTTGTTCAGGTCTCTTTCAGGGATTACTTTTATAACTTGTTTTGTAGGAGACCGACTTTGTTAGGTCGGGGATTTGCTGATAACTTGGGTTGACTTGGTTCGACTTTTTAGTGTCGGCCAGTCTTTTTAAGTTATTATATAGCAATTCATAAGACCTCGTCAGGTTCTTTTTGGGATCACTTTCGATAACTTCTTGCATTATTCTGTGTTTATCGTTGCCGATTCGTAGATGGTGGTTTCTGTCCCGGTTTGATCGTCCTTTAGGTGAATCGCGTTTTCACCTTTGTCGGATGATCATTCCTATCGAGATCGTACAGTGAATCTGTTCTTCACTTTCTGTCGATCTGTTGCTTTATAATCGGACGATGAATGCTTCAGATTAATGCGTCTTGGGAATTTGTAGAGCAGTGAATTTAGTTTTCACTTTGTCGACCTTTGTCGAAATCAAACGATGAATTCGGTCTTCATCGTGGTCGGGCGGTGAAGTTGGTTTTCACCTTGCCGACCTGTCGCTTTGTAATCGGACGATGAATTTGGTTTTCATCTTGCCGACTTTGTCGTGATCGGGCGGTGAATTTGGTTTTCACCTTGCCGACCTTTGTTGTGATTGGGCGGTGAATTTGGTTTTCACCTTGCCGACCTGTCGTAATTGGACGTCTTGGTAGGAAACTTTTTAAGGAATCTGCGAACTTTTAAACAATAAAATGAATAAGAGTGTGTACATGTTAGTCCTTACCATTCTAGGTCAAGCAATCTTTTTGGATCTCGGCCTGGCGCCCTTTTTAGATTGCAGGCATGCCATGACCATGGTAGCTCTTGCCCCTCGAGGTCGGATACTCTGTCGTAGCCTTTCCCCAGTTCCTCTGAACACTTGGTATGGTTCTTTCCAGTTGGCTGCTAGCTTCCATTTCCCTAACCGACCTTATGATTCTATCTTGAGGCCATTTGACGCTTTAACACTTCCTTCCTAATCCGAGTAGGTCGAGTTCTTCCCTTTGGTTTTGGGAGTTGACCTCTTTATTGTAGAGGATCATTCTGGGGGATCCTTCTTCGATCTCTACTAGGATTATTGCCTTCACTCCGCGTGGTGAAGTGTGGAGTTGTTTGATATACCCATAGGACTTGTGGGAGCTCTTTAGCCCAAGCTCCCCATTGATCTGAAGAACTTTGGTTCTTTCTGTAAAAAGTTTGCGTCTTTGATCATTTGTTGTGACTTTGCTTTTGTCGTTCTCCTTTTGAGGAGAATATGTGCTTTGCTTAAGATTTGGTTGCTGTTCCTGTTTCTTTTCATCGTTGCCTGACTCTTTTTGTACAAAAGTTTGACCTTTTGTGTTGACCTTTTATTTGAGAGGTGTTCAGACTGTTTGGGTATAGATTGTCAGCTTATTTTCTCTGTGTTCTTGCCCTGTTGTTGCCTCTAAAGGGTGCCCCTGGACTTTCGTGTGAGTCCTGGGGTTTCTCTTTTACTGCTGTATCTGATATCTGATGTTTTGCTGTTACTATCCGAGTTATTTCCTTATTTGTCCGAGTTGTTTGGTAATAACCCCATGGTTGACCTATGTCTTCTTGAAAAAATATTGCTGAGATGTCTACTAAGATCCTGGATAGCATGTCTGATTGACTGGATTCCATAGTTGTAATGCGTGTTACTGTGGCTGACCCTGAGTACTGTGTGCGATTTAGGAGGTTCCGTAGAATTTGTAAGGATAGGGATGAGGAGGAGAATTATGAGCTGGTGTCGCCAGACTCTGAGGAGAGGGTTTGTTTTCCTTCCTTGTTGTGGTCTTGTAATGTAGCCTGGATGAGGCTTCTATTATTGCCCCCTGGTTTAGTGTTGGCTGATTTTGAAAGTGTATCAGCTTGGGCATTCTGCTCCCGAGGTATGTGTCAGACTTCATATTCCCCAAATTGTCCAAGCTGTTGGTACTGACTGATTTTGAAAGTACATCAGCTCAGGCATTCTGCTCCTGAGGTATGTGTCGGACTTCATATTCCCCGAAATGTCCGAGCTGTTTTCTGTTTTTGTCCAGGGTCCCCCGAATTGTCCGAGCTGTTCTTTGGTTTTGTCCAAGGTCCCCCGAATTACCCAAGGTATTTTTTCATGATGGGATCCTCAGCTTGGTTGCTCCCTTCTATTTGTAAGGTGACTACTTGTAAATCACTGGACATAGTAAGCTCCTACCTTCTTAGCTAGCCTTAAACCAGCGAGTAGTGCCTCGTATTCAGTTTGGTCATTTAGCTTGATTTGGCTTCCCTGATTGCTTTATATAATTATGCCTACACCACTCCCGGTTTTGTTTGAAGAGTCGTCCATGTAGAGTTTCCATTTTGTAGGATTTCCCGGGGTGTCAATGTACTCTGTAATAAAGTCGGCCAGATACTATGATTTGATGGCTGTCTGAGCTTTATGTCGAAGATCGATTTCGGATAACTTGACTGCCCACTGTAGAATTCTTCCTGCTAAGTTTGTTTTCTGTAGGATGCCTTCTATGGGTTGGTTGGTCCGAACTCTGATAGTGTGAGCTTGAAAGTATGGGTGGAGTCATCAAGAAGTGAGTATAAGGGCGTAGGCAAACTGTTCTATCTCTTGATAGTTTAGTTCGGCCCCTTGTAGAGCCTTGATGATGAAGTAGACGGGTTATTGCCCACTTTTGTTTTCTTTAACTAGTGTAACTTCCCACTACGAGGTATAATATGAGCTTTTCACTTTCCCTTGGTCGGGTAAGAATGAGTGGTTGCCCCAAGAATTTTCAAAATCTTGGAAGGCTTGTTTGCACCCCGTTGTCCTATTCAAACCTCTCTCCCTTCCTTAATATACCTCTTTGAGGTGTCCTTTGCGAGATGATTTAGACATCCCTCCTCCTGCGAATCCTCTATGAACATGTCTCTCAGGGGTGTGAGGTGGACGTTCAACTCGTTTGACCTCTTTAGTGTGAGACGTTTTTGACTTGTCCGACCTCTTTGGTGTGAGGTGGACCTTCAACTTGTCCGACCACTTTGGTGTGAGATGGACTTTCAACTTTGTCCGACCTCTTTGGTGTGAGGTAGACCTTCAACGCGTCCGACCTCCTTTGTGTGAGGTGGACCTTCAGCGCGTCCGACCTCGTTGGTGTGAGGTGGACCTTCAACGCATTCGACCTCTTTGGTGTGAGGTGGACCTTCAACGCGTCCGACCTCTTTGGTTTTGGATTGGGCGAGGTGGTGGGATCTTCTCAGTGTTGCATATTTCTCGGTAGACATCCACAAGAGACACCCGAAGGGGTGTAATTGTGGTATTTTCTAGGCTTCTCTCCATGTTGATCTTCTTTTTTCTTGGACTCATTATCCTTATCCCGAGAGGAGTAGGAATGTTCAATTTTTGAGATCTCTCCTAGTCGAGAGTTTTTCTCCATGTTGATGTACTTTTCTGCTCGTTCTTGTACCTCGTTCAGAGATGTTTTGGGTGCTTCTTGGATATTGAGTGGCTAAAAGGTCCTTCTCGTAGACCATTGATGAAGCCCCTGATAGCTGCTTCTGTTGGCAGACTTTATATGCCCAGACATGTTTTGTTGAATCTTTTCATGTAGTTGCGAAGGCTCTCTCGATCTCCTTGCTTGATCCCTAATAGACTTGGGGGCGTGTTTAGCCTTATCTTTTTGGATGGAGAATAACGGATTGCATCTGAGGCCTCCATGAGATGCATCCTGCTTCTGAAATTGTTAAGATGATGGCTTGGATCTGATGTGCTGTTTGTACGGAGTCATGTCTGGAGCTTTGAAGTCCTTTGGGACCTTTAGCTTTCATGATCTCTTTGGTGAATGGATCCTTGTTCTTGCAGGAGCTATCCTCATAAGAGGATCGATTAGCTTTGGCCTTGAGATCGGCTTCGAGTTTTAGGAGTTTGTTCTCCAATTCCCGGCGTCGCTTTATCTCCCTTTGTAGGTCTTTCTCAGGCTCTCGTTGATGTTGGGCTTCTTCTTCCAGTTGTTTTAAACGGTCTTGAAGCGCCTCCATGGCTCCCGTGTTTGGAGAATCCTTTTGTTGTTAAGTTGAGTAGTATCCTTTGGTGTAGTGTCCGCGTTTTTATGCGGCGTTCTATCCTCTAGATCTGAATCGTGGTCATTGTCATGGTCATCCGCCATGGTGATGGGATGACTTCCAGGTTCCCCGGCAACGGCGCTAATGTTGCGAGGGTTACCTGAAACTGTAGGTCGAACTCGGTCGAGATCTTCTGTGTTGGTCGGAGCCGACGTGTCCGGCAGGTGTACAGCGGCCGGAGCTGGTGTGTCCGACTTGTGGAACTGAGAGTGCTACTGATCCTTTGTCACCGAAGGGTAGGGGGTACCTGCAAAGGACTCCGATACTTAAGTTAGCAAGGGTATTAAGCAGGTATTGAGTAGAATTAGAGTATGAGTTATACCTGGGGGCTCTAGTGTATTTATAATGGTGTGGAGTGACCTTTTTAGATAAGATAAGTTAGTTATCTTATCTTATCTTATCTTTATCTTTGAGTGAGGTCATCTTATCTTCAGGGGAACCGCCTTTATCTTTCTGGGCTTTGGCTGCCTTTAGATTGGGCTATGTTCCTTTGTTTTGGGCCTACTTTGGGCTCCTTTGGTGAGTTGGCCGAGCTCTTTTGAGAAGAGGTCGGATAGTCTGACCTGAAGAGGTCGGTCGGCTTGTCGCTAAACATCCCGGGTCGGACAGCTTGACCCAGGGTATGAACACCTTACAAACTCTATGCTCCTTGCTTTGAACTTGGATTTATTTCGATGCAACATACCATTTCTTGTAATTTCCTTCTTGAGTACTTGTTTCAGATTCCCTTTGAGAAAAATTTCAATTTAAATCTTTTTTTATTTGGCTGTATCTACAACCCTTGCTTAAATTTTGATGGGATTGTTTAATTTTCAGCCTAGACTTTCTTACATAAACTTTGAAACTTCTTTATATAGTTCAATCTTGTTTGTTTGTGATATACCACTTATTTTTTTATTGATTTATAGAAAATTTTATTTCAGAATTTATTCTTTGAATAGAAGCTGACTTTTTTCCAACTTTACCATAAGTTTATGGCTATCCTTACCTAATTATGTACTTAAGTATCCTCCAAGATTTTTAAAGAAACTATTTTGCCCTTAACATCAAACAATCTTTAATTTACAAACCATGCATGATTTGTTTGGATTTGAAATTAAAATCAGTATAACGTATAATTTATACTAAGTTTAGTACTTTTGGAAAAATATTGGATTTATATATATTCTTTTGAAAAAGACAAACTAATTCCCTGTATTTCAAAATTGAAGTTGTTCTAAATTGTTACACTATTTTTCCTAATAATGTTCATATTGAAACGGTTCGATTTAAAATTTCTTCCTAAGCTTCGGACTAACTCCCTTTATGCTCCATTTCATTGCTTATATATATGTCCTTGTTTGTTGATGATTTCACGCATTCCTTCAAATCCTTTCAAAATACCATCTTGTACAATTGCGAACTTGAGTATTCTTCCAATTTCTCACATAAACCTTTCGTGCCGTTTGTCTTTCTCTTCTCATGTTTCGTATTTCTTATATGCGCTAGTTCTTAGGGATGCGATTTGTGGGTGCGAAAAGTGAATTTGGTTAGTATACGAAGTAATAAGGAGTTGTGGAGTTTTGAGACGACGAAAGGAAGTGATCATATTTTGTTAAAAGTTGTGAACGAATATTGTGCCAATTTGATTTAGATTTTAAAATTTTTCTTGTGTTAAGTTATTTTTTCAACCTTGCATTACCTAGTATATTTTCTTCTATGTTTATGTGATATGATTTTCTTGGTATCTTTAAAAAATTTCAAAAGGGGATGTGAATATAAATCTTTTCTTCATCTTATATCAATTTTCGAGGGCAAAAATTTTTGTAAGTTGGATATTATGTAACATCCCACATTTTTGAAAATATAATTATAAATAAATTGTGATTTTATTTTATTAAGTTTAAACTTTATAATTTTAAAAATTATTTTTATTAGAAATAATTAAGTAGATTTAGAGGTAATTTCATTTTAAACAAATTAAGATTCTTAAGTAATTTTATATAATCGAATATTTTGTATAATTTTAGTAATTGAAAATTAAGAAAGAATTGTACAATTTAATTTAAGTCATTTTTATTATGAATAAGTTATGACTTATTATTAATTTGGACTCTTTATTTTATAAATTGAACAATTAAGAGTAATTAAATTAATTTTACTAATATTTGGGTTGATTTAATTAATATTCTTGTGTAATTTTACAATTGTTATTTCATATAATTTGAAATTAAGATTTAGTAATGGAAGCAATATATAACTTAATTTAAGAAATTTCAATTATGAATAAATATGGTTTATTTTATTAGTTTGTGCTCTTGAAGATTAATTTATTAGGAATGATTAAATTGATTTTGATAAATACTTTAGGTTTAAGTCAATTAGTATTTGTGCACAAATTTTGATTATAACTAGTTATTTTATACAAATTGAAATTAAAGCTTTGGTAATAGAAAAATAATGAAAATGTCATATAATTTAATTTAGGCAATAGATACTTCAGGTTTAAACTGTTTTATAAAATGATTAGAATATTTATGTTATGATTTAAATTAGAAATAATTATTTGAACTCATTAATGAATTAATAAATAAAATTGTGTTCCGAGATTAATTTTCACAATATTATATTTAAATCATAAATTATCATTTTATCTTGAAAATTTTGTAAAATTCAGATATTAATCCTATATATTTTATTCTAACCCTAACTCTATATTTCTTATTTTTAAGTACTATTATCATCTAACACGTATACTCTTCACCCAATTACTTAACACCATGGTTCTGAAAACCGAACCGGATCGACCGGTTTAACCGGAATAACCGAGAACCGGTCATCTAACCAGTCCGGGTAATGTTAAAAATCGCCCCACAAAAAACCGATAAAAAACCGGTCGATCCGGCAGTTAATCGGTAAACCGAAAGAACCGTCCGATTTTTTTGCGGTTTTTGGTTTGAAAGTTAAGATGCTAAACGACGTCGTTTTGGCTAAAAAAAAAAAGTGGAAGGAAGCCCTAAATCCCTATTCAGTTTCCACTTTCCAGTCTCCAGTCCTTCTCCCATCTCCTTCTTTCTCCCGAAACCAAAACAGAAACCCTAGCCTCATCGCCGATCGTCGAAAGCCGCAAGGAATGAGTCACCGCCGCCGTCCGTCGCAGTCAGGGGAAGCACAGAAGCCTCTCCTCCCAACCCCTAGATCCCCTTCACCAGTTCTCCCAGCCCTAGACTCACTGCCATATCACCTCCGCCGTCTCAACTACTTGAAGCTGCCGTCCCTACTGCATCTCGTCTCGCGTGCTTCCTCCGGTGCGCAGCCGCTGTTCCGCTGCGCCGGCTCTGCTCCTCTGCTCTAGTTCCGCCGCGCACCACCCTCCTGGGCTCCAATTCCGTGGCGGTCCAGGCCACCTCTTCTCCAGTTCCACGGTGGTCCAGGCCACCTCTTCTCTAGTTCTGCCGCGTCCAACCTTCCGTCGTGCTCCCTCACCTCTGTGCTCTAGAAGAGAAGGTATTTTTTTTACTGTAATTGTTGTTTTAATTTTTCTTCTTCAATTATTGTTGTTATCGCCGTGGTCTAGGATTGTTGATGATATTCTTGATTCTGTTATACTGTTGTTGGTCGGTTGTCTAATTTTTTTTACAGTGAGTGATTTTCTGTTCTTGAACTTGTTCTGGAGATTATTTGGCTTGATAATTTGTCAATTTGTTGAATGGGAAACTAATTATTAATTTAGTTATGCTGCTTACTGCTTACTGCCGAGTATTACAATATGCCTAGCCTAAAGATTCTCAAGTTTTATCAAGCTTCACATCTAAGACAGTCGAGTGTATACGTTCCCACAATTTTAGAGTCGTTTTCTGGCAAAACTCAGGTATTTTGAGTGGAATAGTCATCCTCTGAAATCTCTATCATCAAATTTTAGTGCAGAAATTAAAAGCTTTACCTTCATTTGGTATTTGGCTTTGTTGCCCAGCTTGCCTCTGAAATCTCTATCTTCAAATTCAATATGATTGTTGCAGAACATTTTGGCAGTGATTTTCATTGTACAACTTCTATTGGTCTTTATCCACAGCACTGTCTCAATTTATTGACTTCTCAATTTATCGTGCATAAACTGAGATTTGAAAAACATGTGTTGGATTTTGCCTTTTGACCCACTTTTGTGTTTACTTATTCCACTCACTATATGAAATATGTAATTTTTTTTTTGTGGCTATTCCTGATGAATGAAGAAATCCACCATTAATGAGCTGCCGATTACTTCCATCATTTTTCCTGTATATTGTTTTTGAAATATATTGCAATTTGTTTAATTTTGCAGATCTATTATATGCTTATGAATGGCGTGGCTGGAGCTTGGAAAGAAGGTAAGTTATCTTTTAATTTTATAGTATATTATTTTCATTTAAAAAAAAAGGTTACACAGCTTGCAGGAGATCAGGCTGTTCCCATAAATAATGTTATGCCATATAATTTAATGACATAATTTTATTTACTGACAATGTACTGTTTAATACATGAGTGCAAAGAATTTATATGAATATTTCTAGAGCTTTGAATACTTCTTCATTTAGGCGTGTGGCAGGGTCAAGCAGTGGACCTATTCAACTTTTATGTGCATAACATTCTTGACCAATAGCCATTCATAGCCCCGAAAGCAATGACATTGTTTTGGAATTTTTTTTGTTTAGGTTGGTTTATGTTTCTAACATTCTTTGGTACGTTTTCACATGTAATTCATGGTTAAACCTAATGCTTAGTTGCAAAACCTCATTATTTGTGCTAAATTATGGTATGAGGGACGAGGTGGAATGTTGAATGCGTTCCATTATTAACAATCTATTATAACAAGTCACCTTCATTGTACTTCTGATTTGGATAATATAATCAAATCTCAGTTGAACAACAACGTGAGTGTTCTTAGTTTTTTTTGTTTAGTTATAAACTTTGATGTTTGAAGTTGTTTGTGAACCTCTAATATTAAGTAATGGATAATTTATTATGTGAAATTTTAAATTTTATTAAGTTAGAAATTATTGAATTTATATATTTAAAATTATTTTTAGGTTTTTTAATAATTTTATTTAATATTTAATTAAACCGGTTAAACCCCAGTTGAACCTCGGTCGAACCAGTAAACCATTAAACCAGTGAACTCACCGGTTTTTTGACCGGTCCGTTCTCGCAACCTTGCTTAACACACGTAGGTACACTAACCCCTCCCTTATTCCTCCACGCTTCTTTTTTCCCCACCATTCATTCATGGATGAATGCAATCCACACAAATAAACTTATCAACACAGACAAGAAAGAAATAAGAGAAAACAAGGGAAGAGAGGTCGAGAGAGAGCGAGACGCAGAGGGAAGAGGGGAAGGGAGAAGCAGTGCCGGCGGGTAACATAGGCAGCGTCGCTGCTGTTGCTGTCATATAGGAGAGTGTGGGAGAAGTGGAGGGCAAGAAGGAGAAGGATGGTGCGCTGTTGGAGCCACATCACCGCCGTCCCTCCCAGTCACCTCCGTTGTTAAACTTCCATCGCCGTCGCCACTGTTCAACCCACCATCAGGGAGAGGCACTTCCATCGAACCCTAGCTATCACTATCGCCTCTGCACACAAAGAAGGGGCTGGTGCCACTGTTGCCACTGTTGCCATCGATTTGGAGTTGCCATAGACACAGTTGTTTCTACTTCTAGTGCTCATTCTTCTGACAGTTGGAGTTGCTGTGGAATTGAGCCATTGGCGTGGTGTTGCTGCTGCCGGAACCATCGGGAATGATTGCTAGGAATCACTGCTGCCCTGTTCCAGTTCTAATTAGGTTCAACATCCATTGGCCTGGGTTAGCCTTTTCCCCTTATTTTTGCTCCAATTACACGCTCTATTCTGCCAATTTCTTATTAAACTGCTTTTTTTTTGTTTTAATTCAACTTTGGCCTGTGCTCCATTTTAAATTACCTGAGCTGTTTCTGCCTTTCGATTCCATTGAATTCGAAATCTTCATTTCACTGCAACCATGGTCATTGTTGTGGAAGCTAATGCTACTGCTGTCCCAGTTATGCTGAGATGTAGTGCCCCTGCTTTCTTGGCTGAAATGGTTGTGTGACTAATAGGGATCTAGCCAGCTGTCTCGCCGTAATTCTGCCTTCGGCTTCTTATAATTGCGACATCAAGGTAGGGGGTTTAAAACGATTTCAATTTAAGAATGCCCGCAAGGTTTATTGAGTAAATTGCAAATAGTTTTAATTGTTGCGAGTGATTAATTGATGATATGAATGCTAAGTTGTGCTTGTGAAGTGTAATTGGAATTATTGATAGTGATATTGATTGGTTGTGTGAATATTGAATTGTGGCTGAAATTGTGATTGGAATGGTTGAGATTGTGATTTGGAATTGTTGATTGGTGATATTGATTGATTATGTAGATTGGGAATAGTTTGATGACTTATTGTTGAGAATTACTGAATTTTAATGGATTATGTTGGATTTGTTGCTGTTGAGCTATTATTTGGTATATTGTAATGTTAATGAACTTGGTTGGTAGTTGATTTGGAATTGGTTTTGAGGGGTATTGAAGGGTTGGATTTTGAATACTAATTGGTTTGCTGAAAATCAAGTTCTCTTGAAATTAAACGGCAACTTTGAAAGTGAATCAGTGACTTTATTGTGACTGAAATGATAAAAATTTAAGTGTTAAGTAAATTATATTAAGTGTAATTGTGAAAACTCAATTTTGAAGGTTTTGTATCAACTAGAGAATTAGTTATGATTTTTCAAAGTTGAATTCTAAAATCTGATTTTCTGCATAATTTCTAAACTGAGTCAGCATTTTTGAAAAGCTATAACTAATTCTGTGATTATCAGAATTGTGTGAAACCAAGTCTGGGATAAACTTGGGAATATAAGGAACTAATTGGAAAATTTGAGACTTTTTCATTAAGTTTATGATTTATGGTGAATTTTTGAATTACGGATGTCAAATCTGGTTTTTCTGCAGAACGTTTAACACAGCAGCAACTTGTTTCCTCTATTGGGATCTCTCCAGTTTGAATTTTGAAATGGAACCAATTTTAAATAAAACTCTGGTCCTAATAATTTAATTTCATAAAAATTTAGAATTGTTAGAGTTGTGGTTTTAAAGATATGGATTTTTAAAGTAAGGTGTATTATGCAGTAAAATCAGGTTTTGTTTTCTAAATCAGTAACTTTGAGACTTTATAATTTTTAATTCTGGAATGATATTGAGATGAAACTAATTAGAGGTGAAATTTGAGTATGATTAGTACGTATGATTCAAATTTCAGAGTTTTCTATATTTTAATAAGTGAGTTATGGGACTTGGAAGAGGTTGTGTTTACTGATTTGTAAAACAGAATTTTGCAGAAAATTACCTAACTTCCAAGCTACTTAACTCCTTCATTAAAAATGGTATGTTCCTGGAACCAATTGAGAAATAAATTTGGATAAGTTAAGTTTAACCACATTAATTTTGAAGGTGGTTGGATTCAATTTGAATTTTATATGAAATTTCGAATGTTGTATGCTGCTGCTGTTTTCTGGATTTAAAACACTGCAGAGCAGTCACGGTTTTGCTTATATTCCCGAAGCTAGAATCAATGAAAAATTATGATTTTTGGTTCAACAGAAAGCTTAATCCGAGATGGTTGCATGGATATAAAATTTGTGTAATTCTGAATTCATTTGATTTTTTAAAAACAAAATAGAAATTAGGTTGCTAAGTTGTGTTGGTAATTATTTTGGATATGGAATTTAAGAAATAGATTTTCTATTATCAAATATTTTTGAGAATATATTGCTGTGGCAATTGCTGAAAGAGTAGTATGATAAAAAGCAGAGGACCTGTTGGGTCATTTGTTGCTTAAAGCAACCCAAGAGGTGCTTGTTTGTTTATTTATTGCATTAAGGCAACTCTAGAGTTATTTGTTTGTTCATCTGCTGCATTGAGGCAGTCAGATAGATGGTGGTGTAACTACCGAGAACGCTTTCCTGCGGTACAGATCCATATTTTAATTCTGTAAGAAAGAGGAGTTATTTCCTGCTACAGAAGTACCGTGACCACCTGTTCCATTTCTGTAGTGGCAGAGGGGTTATTTCTTGTATACAGAAGGTGTGTCGGCATACATTCCTGCAGTGACAGATGTGTTATTTCCAGCATGCTGTGGACCCTGTGGTGGCAAAGGGGTTATTTCCTGTACACAGGGGTATAGCCAACTGGAAAGCCATACCCATTTCAGCTGCTTTGGGTTACGTCGGGAGCGGGTAGAAACTGACAGATGAGCTCATTACCTGCGCTAGGACTAGGCATTCATCATATGCATCTATGTGACATTGTTTGGGTGTGTATATTGTAATTGGTTTGCCTAAATGAATAATTCTAATAACTACTAATTGCTATACTTGATATAATTGCTCTTGATTGTGTTTGAACCTCATTACTTGTGTTTGTAACTGATTGGCTGGATTGTGGTGAATTGGGTGTTGGTTGAATTAATTGGGCCTGAGGCCATGATTGGATTGTGTTTGAGGTTTAGTAAGTATGAAAGATTGAGCTGGTTCAGCATAGACTTAATGAAGCTATGCTTGGAACAGATTAGACATTCATACGGTCTAGAAAAACTTTTAAGATTTTCATAAAGGAAAATATGTGTTTAGAATTTTGGATAATTAACTGAACCTTTATAAGATTTTGGATTTTTGAATGTTGTGCCGTTGGTTTTCAAAATAAAAGATTGATAAGGTGAGTAAAGATCATAGCAGATGAAAACAGTTTTTCTTTTAAATATTTCCGAATGGAATTAACTATTTGCATTTTATTCTTTACTTTCACGGCATTCTTGACCTCTACTGAGAACATGTGGTTTGGTTCTTACCCCCAAACTTTTCACCCTTTCAGTTACACAGGTTTGAAGACGCAATTTGAAGCTGCAAGCGATTAGTAGGTTTTTCTTTATGGTTTTAATTGCTTTCATAGAGTCCCCTCGCTGTTGTCCTTTGAGATTTTATTTCATATAGAGGGGTAGGTTTGGTATATTGTATTTGAGTTTCATTTGGTTTCTTTTGTATAAGAATTATTATCAATAGTAACTATGTGATTATTCTTACTTGTAAATGTTTGAATTATGACTTTAATGAATAAAAACAAATTTTTTGGCATTTTCTTAAAACTGAAACACAAACTCCATACAAAGGCTCGATAATTAAGTAGTTAATACTAGAGAAGGTTACATAATGTTCTTTCTAGTAGAAATACCCTGACTTAAGCATGGTAATTTTGCTAGACGGGACGTTACATGTACAATTCTGGTTGTAGTGATCAAGGGGTTTTCAATAAAGAAATGAACATATAAAGCAATAAAAGAACATGAAAAATTGTAATGATTGAACTAATGAAGAAATTAAAGAACTGACTACACACTGTAAACAAGTAAAGTATAAAAGAGATTAACATAAGTGTGTATAAAAGATTGAAAGCATGAAAAGAGTCTTGGCTTGGAGTGAGCTAGGGGTCCTTCCCTTATTAGAACCACAACTATGACAATTATAATGGATTATTCTCACTTGATCAACCCTCACATCAGAAAGTAAGTTAAATGAGCATAAGTGTTCCTAACCCACAAATCCTAAATTGCTTGCTAATTGCCTTAGCAACAAATTAGCGTTAGTGGGAAGAGAACAATTAACAATCTAAGAATTGACACTAAATGTTGAACATTCCAACTCTAAGAACCCAATTGTTCACTTTCCCCAAGCCAAAAGCCAAAAATTTAGCCTAAAACCATGGTTGACATTTTGTCAAACACTTGGTGGGCAAAAACCTTAAACATGGGGAAAATGAGAAAAGGCTTGAAACTAAAAGCAACAATTGATCTCAATCAACAAGAATAACACAAGAAAGCATGAAACAAATATCAAATATCAAATTCATCAACAAGAAATTGAAATTACAAAAGAGGTAAAGTTGAACTATAACTTGAATTATAAGAAAGAGTAAGAACAATGTGTCTATAAAGAGTAATAACAAAGAGATACTTACAATGGAGGCTAGCAAAATCAAAGATAAAAAATGGAAATTGTACTTGAATGTAAAACATTAATATAAACCCTAATAGAGAAGATGAAAAACTTAGAGAAAAACTAAACTAAAAGTTTCCTACTACTACTCCTAAACTATACTAATGATATGATATGTTATAGTCTTCCTTTCCCCTTCAATATGAGCTAAATGGCTTCAGAAATGGGCCTACAAGCCCCCAAAATTGCGAGTCACGTGCCATTTTAATGATGTAATGTGCGGACACCTGTGCGTACACATAGACTTGTGCGTCCGCACACTTTGTGAAAATCTCTTCCTGTGTGTATGCATAAGTAGCTGTGCGCATGCATACTAGACGATAATCTAACTGACCGCACGACGTGCTCGAAGCAATCCATGCACTCTGATTGGGCAGCTGTGTGTATGTGGTACACGAAATCGTGATTCACACTTTTCACAACTCCGTGCAGCTGACCAGCAAGTGCACTGGATCGTCCAAGTAATACCTTACGTGAGTAAGGGTCAATCCCACGGAGATTGTCGGCTTGAAGCAAGCTTTGGTCATCTTGTAAATCTCAGTCAGGCGGATTCAAATGGTTATGAAGCTTTGATAATTAAAAGATAAATAAACATAAAATAAAGATAGCGATACTTATGTAATTCATTGGTGGAAAATTCAGATAAGCATATGGAGATGCGTTATTCCTTCTGAATCTCTACTTTTCTACTGTCTTCATTCAATCATTCATACTCCTTTCCATGGCAAGCTGTATGTTGGGGATCAACATTGTCAACGGCTACCTCCGGTCCTCTCAGTGAAAATGGTCCTCTACGGTTTCTGTACGGCTAATCAACTGTCGGATTTCTCGTCTCGGATGAAAAATACCAGGCACAGCTACCGCATGGCTAATCAGCTGTCGGTTCTCGATCGTGTTGGAATAAGATCCAATGATCCTTTTGCGCATTGTCACTGCGCCCCACAGTCGCGAGTTTGAAGCTCGTCACAGTCATCCCTTCCCAGATCCTACTCGGAATACCACAGACAAGGTTTAGACTTTCTGGATCTCAGAAATGCTACCAATTGATTCTAGCCTATGCCACAAAGATTCTCATCTCGGATTTAGATGCTCTGTTGTCAAGAGAGACGATGTGAATCGTTGAAGAGAGATCCAAGAGATATACATTCAAGCTTGTTTTCATGTAGAACGGAAGTGTTTGTCAGGCACGCATTCATAAGTGAGAATGGTGATGAGTGTCACTTGATCATCACATTCATCATGTTCTTGTGTGCAAATGAATATCTTAGAATAAGAATAAGCTTGAATTGAATAGAAGAACAATAAAACTTTGCATTAATACTCGAGGAACAGCAGAGCTCCACACCTTAATCTATGAGGTGTAGAAACTCCACCGTTGGAAATACATAAGTGATAATGGTGTTCATTGGTTTCGGCCCCAGCAATATATAATAGTCCACACTTTGCCCGAGTTTAGACGACGCAAACTGGCTTTTAACGCCAGCTTTCTGCCCTATTCTGTCGTTAAACGCCAGAAACAAGTTGCAAAGCAGAGTCAAACGCCAGAAACAAGTTACAAATTGGTGTTCAACTCCAAGGAAGACCTCTACACGTGAAAGCTTCAATGCTCAGCCCAAGCATACACTAAGTGGGCCCAGAAGCGAAGTTTTACATCATTTACTCATTTATGTACCCCTAGTAACTAGTCTAGTATAAATAGGACTTTTTGCTATTGTATTTTCATCTGGGGGATTTTTAGAACATCTTCGGATTATCTTTTGATCCTTTGATCACGTTTTGGGGGTTGGCCTCGCAGCCATGCCTGGACCTTCATCACTTATGTATTTGCAACGGTGGAGTTTCTACACACCATAGATTAAGGGTGTGGAGCTCTGCTGTTCCTCGAGTATTAATGCAATTACTACTATTTTCTATTCAATTCATGCTTATTCTTGTTCTAAGATTTTCATTCGCACTTCAACTTGATGAATGTGATGATCCGTGACACTCATCACCATTCTGACTTATTAACGCGTGCCTGACAAACACTTCTGTTCTACCTACGAAAGCTAGAGTGTGTATCTCTTGGATTCCTGGTCCACGACGCATGGTTGCCTCTCTTGACAACAAAGCCTTCCATTCCGTAAGATCAGAATTTTCGTGGTATAAGCTAGAATCCATTGGCGGTATTCTTGAGATCCGAAAAGTCTAAACCTTGTCTGTGGTATTCCGAGTAGGATCTGGGATGGGATGACAGTGACAGATGCAAAAGGATAGTAAATCCTATTCCTACACGATTGAGAACCAACAACTGATTAGCCATGCGGGAAACCGTAGAAGACCTTTTTCACTGAGAGGATGGGAAGTAGTCATTGACAACGGTGACGCCCTACATACAGTTTGCCATGGAAAGGAGTATGAAGGATTAGATGAAGGCAGTAGGAAGGCAGAGATTCAAGAGGGATAAAGCATCTCCATACACTTGTTTGAAATTCCCACCAATGATTTACGTAAGTATCTCTATATTTAGTTTACGTTTTATTTATCTTTTAATTATTAAAACTCCATAATCATTTGAATCCGCCTGACTGAGATTTACAAGGTGACCATAGCTTGCCTCAAGCCGACAATCTCTGTGGGATCGACCCTTACTCACGTAATGTTTATTACTTGGACGACTCAGTGCACTTGCTGGTTAGTTGTGCGAAGTTGTGAAAAAGAGTAAGATTACAATTGTGCGTACAAGTTGTTGGCACCATTGTGTATCACAATTTTGTGCACCAAGTTTTTGGCGCCGTTGCCGGGGATTTTTCGAGTTTGGACAACTGACGGTTCATCTTGTTGCTCAAATTAGGTAATTTTCCTTTATGTTGTTTTCAAAAAGTTTTCAAAAATCTTTCAAAATTTTTCTTCTTTTTCATTTTTCTAAAAATAATTTTCGAAAAATCCAAAAAAATTAATAAAATCATAAAATCAAAAATATTTTGTGTTTCTTGTTTGAGTCTTGAGTTAAATTTTAAGTTTGGTGTCAATTGCATCTTTTTAATTTTCAAAAATTTTTTCAAAAATTTTTTCAAAAATTCATGCATTGCATTCTTCACGAGCTTCAAGTTGTTCTTGACAAGTCTTCTTGTTTGATCTTCATGTTTTCTTGTTTTGCATCTTACCTTGTTTTTCATATGCATTTTTGTATTCATAGTGTCTAAACATGAAAAATCTCTAAGTTTGGTGTCTTGCATGTTTTTCTTTTCTTAAAAAATTTTCAAAAATAAGTTCTTGATGTTCATCATGATCTTCAAAGTGTTTTTGGTGTTCATCTTGACATTCATAGTGTTCTTGCATGCATCATGTGTTTTGATTTATAATTTTTATGTTTTGAGTCATTTTTGTGTTTTTCTCTCTCATCATTAAAAATTCAAAAAAATAAAAAAATATCCTTTCCTTATTTCTGTCATAAATTTTGAAATCTTTTGGTTGACTTAGTCAAAAAATTTTAAAATTAGTTGTTTCTTGTTAGTCAAGTCAAGATTTTAATTTTAAAAATCCTATCTTTTCAAAATCTTTTTCAAAAATCAAATCTTTTTCATTTTTTTATTATATTTTCAAAAATTTTAAAAATTAATTTTCAAAATCTTTTTCTTAATTTTCGAAAACTTTACTAACAATTAATGTGATTGATTAAAAAATTTGAAGTTTGTTACTTTCTTGTTAAGAAAGGTTCAATCTTTAATTTCTAGAATCATGTCTTTTAGTTTCTTGTTAGTCAAGTAATCAATTTTAATTTTAAAAATCAAATCTTTTTCAAAAATTGCTTTTCAATCATATCTTTTTATTCATATCTTTTTAAAATCATATATTTTCAATCATATCTTTTTCAAATTATATCTTTTTCAAAATCAATTTCAAAAATCTTTTCTAACTTCTTATCTTTTCAAAATTGATTTTCAAATCTTTTTCAGCTAACTTATTGACTTTTTGTTTGTTTCTTATCTTTTTCAAAACCACCTAACTAACTCTCTAATTTTCGAAAATCACCTTCCTCTTTTTTAAAAATCTTTTTAATTAATTAATTGTTTTAAATTTTAATTTTATTCCTTTTTATAAATTCGAAGTTTAACTTTAATTTAAAATAAAAACAAAAATATTTTCCTCTTCCTTTTTAATTAATTTTTGAAATTCTCTCCCTCTCATCTCTTTCTATTTATTTTATTTATCTACTAACACTTCTCTTCTACTCATAAATTCGAACCTTCTCTTCTCTTTGTGTTCGGATTTTTCTTCTTCTCTTTTCTCATCCTTCTATTCTTCTTCTCTTCTACTCACATAAAGGAATCTCTATACTGTGACATAGAGGATTCCATTTCTTTTCTGTTCTCTTCTTTTTCATATGAGCAGGAGGAAGGACAAGGACATTCTTTTTGAAGCAGATCCTGAACCTGAAAGGACTCTGAAGAAGAAGCTAAGAGAAGCTAAAACACAATATTCTGAAGAGGACTTTACTGAAATTTTTGAAAAAGAAGTAGAGATGGCCGAACCCAATAATAATGGTGGAGGTGCAAGGAAGATGCTTGGTGACTTTACTGCACCAAATTCCAACTTCCATGGAAGAAGCATCTCAATCCCTGCCATTGGAGCAAACAATTTTGAGCTAAAGCCTCAATTAGTTTCTCTGATGCAACAGAATTGCAAGTTTTATGGACTTCCATCAGAAGATCCTTTTCAGTTCTTAACTGAATTCTTGCAGATCTGTGATACTATTACGACCAATGGGGTTGATCCCGAGGTCTACAGGCTTATGCTTTTCCTTTTTGCTGTAAGAGACAGAGCTAGAGTATGGTTGGACTCTCAACCTAAAGATAGCCTGAACTCTTGGGATAAGCTGTCACGGTCTTCTTAGCCAAGTTCTTTCCTCCTCAAAAGCTGAGTAAGCTTAGAGTGGATTGACGTGGCAAAAATTGGCATATTAAGAAATTAATATGAGTGATACATTGCAAGTATAGTTCTTAACCAACAAAAATCCACTTATCAATTTAGAAGAGTTGTCACAAAATTAGAATTAAAATACTGGGAGTATGAATCCCAAGTCGTCTCCCAACGAGTTGCAGGAAGATGTGCTATCTTATTAATCAGAGGTTTTCCAAAAAGATTTTGAGTTTGATAAATGGAAAAATTAAATTAGAGAATTGATGTAATTAAATAAAAATCTTGACCAGGAGTGGATTAATCGGAAGTTCTATCCTTGTTGGAGTTTTCCCAAGATTAATTGATAATTGAAGGTTATTCTACTTAGTTATCCTTTACTAGGTAAAGAAGAGTCAAGTAAGTTGGAAGTCTACTTCTATTCACAAGTTCTAATCCTCTCCCTTGGGAAGGATTAGTGTCAGTGACTAGAGAGCAATCCAACAATAAACCCAATTACAATTTTACTCTTGAGCATTCCAACTCAAGGGTTTCCTTTCAATCAACTCCCAATCAAGTTAGAGAACTACTCACTCATCATGGATATATATTTCACAAAGTAAAAATAAAGAATAAGGAAAGACATGATAGACAATAATAAAAAAGGTCAATTAAAAATAAAAATGGTTCTTATATTAATAAATTCTAAAAATAATCCAATTGTAACTCTGAATAAATTAAGGATATGAAAGAGTAAGCAACAAGTAAAGAGAACAAACTAGAGTGATGAAGTCTTGCGAAGGTAGTAACTCTTCTCAATATCCCAAGCCAAAAAGCAATAAAAACCAAATCCTAAGAAATATGAATGTGTAGAGAGAAAACCTAGAGGAGGAGTAAAATCAGATCTAAAAACTAAGAATTATCTAGAATGAATGTTATATCTTTTCTCTGCATATTTCCTGGCTCTAATTTGCGTTTTTGGGCCAAAAACTGGATTAAAATGTGGCCCAGAATCAATGCCAGCGACTTCTGTAATTCTGCAGATCGCGCACTGATGAGCGGATAATTTATACGCTTTTTGGCATTGTTTTTAGTATGTTTTTAGTATGTTTTTGTTAGTTTTTATTATATTTTTACTAGTTTTTATTTTAAATTCACTCTTCTGGACTTTACTATGAGTTTGTGTATTTTTCTGTGATTTCAGGTATTTTCTGGCTGAAATTGAGGAACCTGAGCAAAAATCTGATTCAGAGGCTAAAAAGGACTGCAGATGCTGTTGTATTCTGACCTCCCTGCAATCGAAGTGGATCTTCTGGAGCTACAGAAGCCCAATTGGCGCGCTCTCAATTGCATTGAAAAGTAGACATCCTGGGCTTTCCAGTAATATATAATAGTCCATACTTTGCTTGAGATTTGATGGCCCAAACCGGCGTTCCAAATCAGCTCAAGAATTCTGGCGTTTAACGCCGGAACTAGCACAAGAATGGGAGTTAAACGCCCAAACTAGCACAAAAGCTGGCGTTTAACTCCAAAAAAAGTCTCTACACATGAAAGCTTCAATGCTCAGCCCAAGCACACACCAAGTGGGCCTGGAAGTAGATTTTTATGTCATTTACTCATCTTTGTAAACCCTAAGCTACTAGTTCTCTACAAATAGGACATGTTGCTATTGTATTAGACATCTTTTTATCACTTTAGATCTTAGGATCATCTTTGGACATCTAGTTCTTAGATCATGGGGGCTGGCCTCTTGGCCATGCCTAGACCTTGTTCTTAAGTATTTTCAACGGTGGAGTTTCTACACACCATAGATTAAGGTGTGGAGCTCTGCTGTACCTCGAGTATCAATGCAATTACTATTGTTCTTCTATTCAATTCAGCTTATTCTTGTTCTAAGATATCACTTGTTCCTCAACTTGATGAATGTGATGATCCGTGACACTCATCATCATTCTCACCTATGAACGTGTGCCTAACAACTACCTCCGTTCTACCTTAGATTGAGTGGATATCTCTTGGATTCCATAAGTATCTCTATCTTTATTTTATGTTTATTTACCTTTTAATTATCAAAGTTTCAAAACCATTAGAATCTGCCTGATTGAGATTCACAAGATGACCATAGCTTGCTTCATGCCGACAATCTCCGTAGGATCGACCCTTACTCACGTAAGGTATTTCTTGGACGACCCAGTGTACTTACTGGTCAGCTGCAGGAGTTGTGATAAGTGTGAATCACGATTTCGTGTACCAACATCTATGGTTTTTCGCTTAAGGGGAGTGATGTGCTTATTACAAAGCAAAAGGGAATTCATAGGCTCAAAAGGGGTTCACAAAAGTGAATAAAAAGGTTGGCCATATAGGTTAGTGAGTTTAACATCAATGATGGCCTCAATCATGCTAAATGCATCCAAACACAAATACAGGATATAAAGAATCATGCAAATCAATGATCACAATAAAAAAGGAGTTTAATCACACAAGAACAACATTATGGTTGAAAGATGCAACCATCTATTAAAGCTAAAATCTTGCAAGGTATGTTGTTCTAGCTCTTTTTCATGTTCTACAAACAAATTACTCCAAGAAAGTTGAAAAACACAATATTTTCTTCAATTCAATCAATGGTATGCCCTAGAAAAGATCTCATGGAAATTCCTTGCTGTTTCACCAACTTATTCATTCTATCATGCAACATGTAAATATTAACCACTAAGAATATTAAAAAAATATTTAAAAACAAGCCAAATAAGATGCAATAGAAATAAAACTACTCAAAAATGAAGGAAAAGACTTAAAAGAAACATTGCAAAGTGCTTTTGAAAGAGAAATTTTGACCCTTCTTGAAATCATCGATCCTCCCCCACACTTGGACCGTGCATGCTTACGATCCGGGAGAATGAGACCTTTGGGGGTCCACCCTCAACTGGTGGACTCAGGAGTGGGTTGGTCAACTGCATCATACTCCACCCTAGCTATCTCGGATGAAGCTTTAGGAGGTGGGCCGGGGTCTCTCCCTTCTAGCTTTGCCGCTATCCACTTGAAACGCTTTTGCTCCAAATGCTCCATGTGGTGGATATCGTGAAAGATATCTTGGAATAATTCTGGAAGAGGACGGAGAAAGGGTAACGCAGTTGACGAAGTTGGTAGACTTGGTGGTGGTGTTGTGGTTGTCTTCCTCTTGGAGGGTGTTGTGTTTGTTGATCTTTCCGAATCTCCCCTCGGGATGAACTTGTTGCCTCTAGGAATCCTGAACATTATGTCCCTCGGACGTCACTCTACCCCTGCTATTGTTTCTAAATGTATCACCATCGATGGAAAAGAAATGTTGATGTTCTTTTTCTCGATCAGTTTTTATATCGATGTACGTATCAAAGGCACAATGCATATATTCTTACCTTCTATGATAGCCCAAAGTAGCAAAGCAGTCTTGAATCTTACATGGTAGTATGGGTGTTGGGAATGATATAGTCTGCCACAATTTGATGCCATATATGAGCTTCGGCATTCAAATTGGAGTAAGCTATTGATGAGCGGATAATTTATACGCTTTTTGGCATTGTTTTTAGGTAGTTTTTAGTAGGATCTAGCTACTTTTAGGGATGTTTTCATTAGTTTTCATTCTAAATTCACATTTCTGGACTTTACTATGAGTTTGTGTATTTTTTTGTGATTTCAGGTATTTTCTGGCTGAAATTGAGGGACCTGAGCAAAACTCTGATAAAAGGCTGACAAAGGACTGCTGATGCTGTTGGATTCTGACCTACTTGCACTCGAAATGGATTTTCTGGAGCTACAGAACTCTAAATGGCGCGATCTCAACGTCGTTGGAAAGTAGGTATTCAGAGCTTTCCAACAATATATAATAGTTCATACTTTATTCGAGATTAGACGATGCAAACTGGCGCTCAACGCCAGTTTCACGCTGCATTCTGGACGCCAGAAACACGTCACGAACCAGAGTTAAATGCCAAAAATATGTTACAACTTGGCGTTTAACTCCAAAAGAAGCCTCTGCACATGTAAAGCTCAAGCTCAGCCCAAGCACACACCAAGTGGGCCCCGGAAGTGGATTTATGTATCAATTACTTATTTCTGTAAACCCTAGTAGCTAGTCTAGTATAAATAAGATATTTTACTATTGTATTAGACATTTTTGGATTATCTCTGGATTGTATTTGGATCCTTTGATCACGTTTTGGAGGCTGGCCTCTCGACCATCCCTGGACCTTCATCACTTATGTATTTTCAACGGTGGAGTTTCTACACACCATAGATTAAGGGTGTGGAGCTTTGCTGTACCTCGAGTTTTAATGCAATCACTACTATTTTCTATTCAGTTCAGCTTATTTTTGTTCTAAGATACCATTCGTACTTCAACCTGATGGATGTGATGATCTGTGACATTCATCATCATCCATCCTTACAAATGCGTGCCTGACAACCACCACCGTTCTACAAGCGAGAGCTAGAGTGTGTATCTCTTCGATTCATGATGCACGATGCATGGTTGCCCTCGCCTAACAACCGAGCCTTCCATTCCGTGAGATCAGAGTCTTCGTGGTATAAGCTATAATCCATTGGCAGCATTCATGAGAATCCGGAAAGTCTAAACCTTGTCTGTGGTATTCCAAGTAGGATTCAGGGATTGAATGACTGTAACGAGCTTCAAACTCGCGATTGTTGGGCGTGATGACAAACGCAAAAGAATCAATGGATTCTATTCCGACATGATCGAGAACCGACAGATGATTAGCCGTGCTGTGACAAGAGCATTTGGACCTTTTTCACTGAGAGGATGGGAAGTAGCCATTGACAACGGTGATGCCTTACGTACAGCTTGCCATGGAAAAGAGTATGAAGGATTGAAAGTAAGAAAGCAGAATGTTGCAGAGATTCAACAGGGACAAAGCATCTCCATACACTTATCTGAATTTCCACCAATGATTTACATAAGTATTTCTATCTTTATTTTATGCTTTATTTATTATTAATTTTCGAAAACCACCATAACCATTTGAATCCGCCTAACCGAGATTTGCAAGATGACCATAGATTGCTTCATACCAACAATCTACGTGGGATCGACCCTTACTGACGTAAGGTTTATTACGTGGACGACCCCGTGGACTTGCTGGTTAGTTGTGCGAAGTTGTGAAGAAAGTGTTGAGTTAGTAGATGCGCATACCAAGTTGAATGCCATTATTAGAGATCACAATTTCGTGCACCAAGTTTTTGGCGCCGTTGCCGGGGATTGTTCGAGTTTGGACAGCTGACGGTTCATCTTGTTACTCAGATTAGGTAATTTTCTTTTTGTTTTATTTTCAAAAATTTTTCAAAAATCTTTCAAAAAAAAATTTCCCTTTGTTTTCGAAAATTATTCTAAATTTTTAAGAATGAATTCTAGAGTTTCATGGTAACACGTTGAAGCCTGGCTGGCTATAAAGCCATATCCAAATTCTTTTGGATTGAGGCTTCCACTTGTCAACATAAAAGGCATGTATATGGAGTTGGATGAAGTATCAACTGTTGCATGCCTGATTTATATCCTAAAGTTGGCTGGCTATTAAGCCATGTCCAACTCCTAGATCGGAGCTTTAGGCTAACATTGAAAGATTCCTAGAATTCCTATTAAAAATTTTGAGTTTCTTATTTTATTTTTCCTATATGTTTTCGAAAAAAAATAAAATACAAAAAAATCAATAAAATCATAAAAACCAAAAATATTTTGTGTTTCTTGTTTGAGTCTTGTATCATGTTTTAAGTTTGGTGTCAATTGCATGTTCATCTTTTTCTTGCATTTCTCGAAATTTCATGCATGTGTTCTTCATGATCTTCAAGTTGTTCTTGATAAGTCCTCTTGTTTGATCTTCATGTTTTCTTGTTTTGTGTTTTTTGTTGTTTTTCATGTGCATTCTTGCATTCATAGTGTCTAAGCATGAAAAATTTCTAAGTTTGGTGTCTTGCATGTTTTCTTTTCTTGAAAATTCTTTCAAAAATAAGTCTTGATGTTCATCTTGACACTCAAAGTGTTCTTGGTGTTCATCTTGACATTCATAGTGTTCTTGCATGCATCATTGGTTTTGATCCAAAATTCTTATATTTTGGGTCATTTTTATGTTTTTCTCTCTCATCATTAAAAATTCAAAAATAAAAAAATATATCTTTTCCTTATTTTACTCATAAATTTCGAAAATTTGAGTTGACTTAGTCAAAAATTTTTAAAACTTAACTATTTCTTATAAGTCAAATCAATTTTTCAATTTTAAAAATTCTATCTTTTCAAAATCTTTTTCAAAAATAAAATCTTTTTCATTTTTTTATTATTATTTTCGAAAATTTTTAAAATGATTTTCAAAATCTTTTTCTTATCTTTATTTCAAAATTTTCAAAAAACTTTACTAACAATCAATGTGATTGATTCAAAAATTTGAAGTTTGTTACTTTCTTGTTAAGAAAGGTTCAATCTTTAAATTCTAGAATCATATCTTTTAGTTTCTTGTTAGTCAAGTAATCAATTTTAATTTTAAAAATCAAATATTTTCCAAAATATCTTTTTCAATCATATCTTTTCAAAATATCTTTTTAATCATATCTTTTTTAAAATTTGATTTCAAATATCTTTTCCAACTTCTTATCTTTTCAAAATTGAATTTCAAATCTTTTTCAACTAACTAGTTGACTTTTTGTTTGCTTTAACTATTTCTTATCTTTTTCAAAACCACCTAACTACTTTCCTCTCTCTAATTTTTGAAAATTACCTCCCTCTTTTTCAAAATTCTTTTAATTAATTAATTATTTCAAATTTTAATTTTAATTATTTCTTCTTTTAATTTTCGAAAATCACTAACCCTTTTTCAAAATTAATTTTCGAAATTCTCTCCCTCTCATCTTCTTTTATTTATTTATTTATCTACTAACACTTCTCTTCACCTCAAGAATTCGAACCTATCCTCCCCCTTGTGTTTGGATTCTTAACTCTTTTCCTTCCTCTATTCTTTTATTCTTCTACTAACATAAAGGAATCTATATACTGTGACATAGAGGATTTCTCTTCTTTTCTCGTTCTCTTCTCTTTCATATGAGCAGGAACAAGGAAAAAGGTATTCTTGTTGAAGCTGATCCTGAACTTAAAAGGACTCTGAAGAGGAAACTAAGAGAAGCTAAAATACAACAATCCAGAGACAACCTTACTGAAATTTTGGAACAAGAAAAGGATATGGCAGCCGAACCTAACAACAATAATGCAAGGAGTATGCTTGGTGATTATACTACACCTACTTCCAAGTTTGATGGAAGATGCATCTCAATCCCTGCCATTGGAGTAAACAATTTTGAGCTGAAACCTCAACTAGTTGCTCTAATGTAACAGAACTGCAAGTTTCATGGACTTCCATCGGAAGATCCCTATCAGTTTTTAACTGAGTTCTTACAGATCTGTGAGACTGTTAAGACTAATGGAGTGGATCCTGAAGTCTACAGGCTAATGCTTTTCCCTTTTGCCGTAAGAGACAAAGCTAGAACATGGTTGGACTCACAACCTAAACATAGCTTGGACTCTTGGGATAAGCTAGTCACGGCCTTCTTGGCTAAGTTCTTTCCTCCTCAAAAGCTGAGCAAGCTTAGAGTGGATGTTCAGACCTTCAAACAAAAATATGGTGAATCCTTCTATGAAGCTTGGGAAAGATATAAGTAGATGACCAAAAGGTGTCCTTCTGACATGCTTTCAGAGTGGACCATTCTAGATATATTCTATTATGGTCTATCTGAATTCTCTAAGATGTCATTGGACCACTCTGCAGGTGGATCCGTTCACCTAAAGAAAACGCATGCAGAAGCTCAAGAACTTATTGACATGGTTACAAATAATCAATTCATGTACACTTCTGAGAGGAATTTTGTGAATAATGGAACGCCTCAGAGGAAGGGAGTTCTTGAGATTGATGCTCTGAATGCCATATAGGCTCAGAACAAAATGTTGACTCAGCAAGTCAACATGATTTCTCAAAGTTTGAATGGATGACAAAATGCATCCAACAGTACTAAAGAGGCACCTTCTGAAGAAGAAGCTTATGATCCTGAAAACCCTGCAATAGCAGAGGTAAATTACATGGGTGAACCTTTTGGGAACACCTATAATTCTTCATGGAGAAATCATCCAAATTTCTCATGGAAGGATCAACAAAAGCCTCAACATGGCTTTAATAATGGTGGAAGAAATAGGCTCAGCAATAACAAGCCTTTTCCATCATCTTCTCAGCAACAGACAGAGAATTCTGAGCAGAGCACCTCTAACTTAGCAAACATAGTCTCTGATTTGTCTAAGGCCACTTTAAGTTTCATGAGTGAAACAAGGTCCTCCATCAGAAATTTGGAGGCACAAGTGGGCCAGCTGAGTAAGAAAGTCACTGAAACTCCTCCTAGTACTCTCCCAAGCAATACTGAAAAGAATCCAAAAAGAGAGTGCAAGGCCATTGACATAATCAAAATGGCCGAACCTAGAGAGGAAGGGGAGAACGTGAATCCCAATGAGGAAGACCTCATGGGACATCTCTCAAGCAAGAAGGAGTTTCCTATTGAGGACCTAAAGGAATCTGAGGCTCATATAGAGACCATAGAGATCCCATTAAACCTCCTTCTGCCATTCATGAGCTCTGAAAACTATTCTTCCTATGAAGAGGATGAAGATGTAACTAGAGAGCAAGTTGCTCAATATCTAGGAGCCATCATGAAACTGAATGCCAAGTTGTTTGGTAATGAGACTTGGGAAGGTGAACCTCCTTTGCTCATTAGTGAACTAGATACTTGGGTTCAGAAAAATCTACCTCAAAAGAGACAAGATCCTGGTAAATTCTTAATACCATATACCATGGGCACCATGACCTTTGAGAAGGCTCTGTGTGACCTAGGGTCAGGCATAAATCTTATGCCACTCTCTGTAATAGAGAAGCTGGGGATCATTGAGGTATAGCCCACCATATTCTCATTAGAGATGGCAGACGGATCACAAAGACAAGCTTATGGATTAGTAGAGGACGTGTTAGTAAAGGTTAAAGGCCTTTACATCCCTGCTGATTTTATAATCTTAGACACTAGGAAGGAGAAGGATGAATGTCTCATCCTTAGAAGACCCTTCCTAGCCACAGCAGGAGCTATGATTGATGTTGACAGAGGAGAGCTAGTCCTTCAATTGAATGAGGACTACCTTGTGTTTAAAGCTCAAGGATACTCTTCTGTAACCATGGAGAGGAAGCATGAAAAGCTTCTCTTAATACAGAGTCAAACAAAGCCCCCACAATCAAACTCTAAGTTTGGTGTTGGGAGGCCACAACCAAACTCTAAGTTTGGTGTTGAATCCCCACATTCAAACTCTAAGTTTGGTGTTGGGAGTCCACAACATTGACCTGATCACCTGTGAGGCTCCATGAGAGCCTACTGTCAAGCTAGTGACATTAAATGAGCGCTTATTGGGAGGCAACCCAATTTTTATTTATCTAATTCTATTTTAATTTTTATTGTTCTTTTATGTTTTATTAGGTTCATGATCATGTGGAGTCATAAAACAAATACTAAAATTAAAAACAGAATCAAAAACAGCAGAAGAAATAGCACACCCTGGAGGAAGGGCTTACTGGCATTTAAATGCCAGTAAGGAGCATCTGGCTGGCGTTCAATGCCAGAACAGAGCATGAATCTGGTGTTGAATGCCAGAAACATGCAGCAATCTGGCGCTTAAATGCCAGGATTGCACCCCTGGGGAAAGCTGGCGTTAAACTCCAGAAACAAGCTACATCTTGGCGTTTAACGCCAGAAACAAGCATAGAGCTGGCGTTCAACGCCAGAAACAAGCATCAATCTGGCGTTAAACACCAGGATTGCATGCAGAGGGCATTTTACATGCCTACTTGGTGCAAGGATGAGAAATCCTTGACACCTCAGGATCTGTGGACCCCACAGGATCCCCACCCACCTTCTCCCTCTCTCTCACACCCTCTCATAACACTATATCCTTTACCAATCACCTCAATCTCTCTTCCCCATTACCCTTTCAACAATCACATTCATCCACTCTTCCCCACCCAAACCCACCCTATATGACCGAACCATACAACCCTCTCTTCTCCCCCTTGGCCGAATACACATCTCTCTCCCTCTCCTCCATATCTTCTTCTTCTTCATCATCTATTCTTTCTTCTTTTGCTCGAGGACGAGCAACATTCTAAGTTTGGTGTGGTAAAAGCATAGCTTTTTGTTTTTCCATAACCATTTATGGCACCTAAGGCCAGAGAAGCTTCTAGAAAGAGGAAAAGGAAGACAAATGCTTCCACCTCCAAGTCATGGGAGATGGAAAGATTCATCTCAAGGGTCCATAGCTCAATAGTAGAGCATTTGACTGCACATCAAGAGAGCCCACTCATGGACCTCAACAAGAGCATGAGGAATTCCCTCATCAAGAAATTCCTGAGATACCTTAGGGGATACATTTTTCTCCACACAATTATTGGGAGCAACTAAGGATAGGAGCACCAAGATCACTAGGGATCAAGAAACAGAGGCAAGGAAGAGACATAGAGGAGCTCAAGAGCACCATTGGTTCTTCAAGAGGAAGACGCCACTCTCACTAAGGTGGACTCAATCCTTAACTTCCTTGTTCTTATTTCTCTGTTTTTCGATTTATGAACTTCATGTTTATCTATGTTTATGTCTTTATTACATGATCATTAGTATTTAGTAACTATGTCTTAAGGCTATGAATAATTCCATGAATCCTTCACCTTTCTTAAATGAAAAATGTTTCTAATTCAAAAGAACAAGAAGTACATGAGTTTCGAATTCATCCTTGAAATTAGTTTAATTATATTGATATGGTGACAATACTTTTTGTTTTCTGAATGAATGCTTGAACAGTGCATATTTTTTATCTTGTTGTTTATGAATGTTAAAATTGTTAGCTCTTGAAAGAATGATGAACAAGAGAAATGTTATTGATAATCTGAAAAATCATAAAATTGATTCTTGAAGCAAGAAAAAGTAGTGAAAAAAAAGAAACTTGCGAAGAAAAAAAAAGTGGCGAAAAAAATAGAAAGAAAAAGAAAAAGCAATCAAAAAAAGCAAATAGCCCTTAAAACCAAAAGGTAAGGGTAAAAAGAATCCAAGGCTTTGAGCATCAATAGATAGGAGGGCATAAGGAAATCAAATCCAGGCCTAAGCGGCTAAATTAAGCTGTCCCAATCCATGTGCTTGTGGCATGTAGGTCCAGGTGAAAAGCTTGAGACTGAGTGGTTAAAGTCGTGATCCAAAGCAAAAAGAGTATGCTTATGAGCTCTGGACACCTTTAACTGGGGACTTTAGCAAAGCTGAGTCACAATCTGAAAAGGTTCACCCAGTTATGTGTCTGTAGCATTTATGTATCCGGTGGTAATACTGGAAAACAAAGTGCTTAGGGCCACGGCCAAGACTCATAAAAGTAGCTGTGTTCAAGAATCAACAAACTTAACTAGGAGAATCAATAACACTATCTGAAATTCTAAGTTCCTAGAGATGCCAATCATTCTAAACTTCAAAGGAAAAAGTGAGATGCCAAAACTGTTCAGAAACAAAAAGCTACAAGTCCCACTCATCTAATTAGAACTAATATTCATTGATATTTTGGGATTCATAGTATATTCTCTTCTTTTTATCCTATTTGATTTTCAGTTGCTTGGGGACAAGCAACAATTTAAGTTTGGTGTTGTGATGAGCGGATAATTTATACGCTTTTTGGCATTATTTTTAGGTAGTTTTCAGTAGGATCTAGCTACTTTTAGAGATGTTTTCATTAGTTTTTATTCTAAATTCACATTTCTGGACTTTACTATGAGTTTGTGTGTTTTTTTGTTATTTCAGGTATTTTCTGGCTGAAATTGAGGGACCTGAGCAAAACTCTGATAAAAGGCTAACAAAGGACTGCTGATGCTGTTGGATTCTGACCTCCCAGCACTCGAAATAGATTTTCTGGAGCTACAAAACTCCAAATGGCGCACTCTCAACGGTGTTGGAAAGTAGACATCCAGAGCTTTCCAGCAATATATAATAGTTTATACTTTATTTGAGATTAGATGACGCAAACTGGCGCTCAACGCTAGTTTCACGCTGCATTCTGGAGTCAAACGCCAGAAACACGTCACGAACTAGAGTTAAACGCCAAAAACACGTTACAACTTGGCGTTTAACTCCAAAAGAAGCCTCTGCACATGTAAAGCTCAAGCTCAGCCCAAGCACACACCAAGTGGGCCCTGGTATGCGAAATTGTGATCAATACTTTTCACAACACAAATAATCCCCGGTGATGAATCCAAAAACTTGGTGTTCAATACCATGGCATAAACACAACTTCGCACAACTAACCAGCAAGTGTACTGGGTCGTCCAAGTAATAAACCTTACGCGAGTAAGGGTCGATCCCACAGAGATTGTTGGTATGAAGCAAGCTATGGTCACCTTGTAAATCTTAGTCAGGCAGACTCAAACGGATATGAATGATGATATACGAATAAAACATAGAGATAAAGATAGAGATACTTATGTAATCCATTGGTAGGAATTTCAGATAAGCGTATGAAGATGCTTGTCCCTTCCGTCTCTCTGCTTTCCTACTGTCTTCATCCAATCCTTCTTACTCCTTTCCATGGCAAGCTTATGCAAGGGTTTCACCGTTGTCAGTGGCTACCTCCCATCCTCTCAGTGGAAATGTTCAACGCACCCTGTCACGACACGTCTATCCATCTGTCGGTTCTCAATCAGGCCGGAATAGAATCCAATGATTCTTTTGCGTCTGTCACTAACGCCCCGCCTTCAGGAGTTTGAAGCTCGTCACAGTCATTCAATCATTGAATCCTACTCAGAATACCACAGACAAGGTTAGACCTTCCGGATTCTCCTGAATGCCGCCATCAGTTCTAGCCTATACCACAAAGA
>NC_029780.3:45677706-45678812 GCF_000817695.3 Arachis duranensis
TCACACGTTCATAGGTGAGAATGATGATGAGTGTCACGGATCATCACATTCATCAAGTTGAAGAACAAGTGATATCTTAGAACAAGAACAAGCGGAATTGAATAGAAGAACAATAGTAATTGCATTAATACTCGAGGTACAGCAGAGCTTCACACCTTAATCTATGGTGTGTAGAAACTCCACCGTTGAAAATACATAAGAACAAGGTCTAGGCATGGCCATGAGGCCAGCCTCCCAATGATCTAAGATAGCATAACAATGAAGATAGCTACCCCTCGATCTCTCAATACAATAGTAAAAGGTCCTACTTATAGAGAACTAGTAGCCTAGGGTTTACAGAGATGAGTAAATGACATAAAAATCCATTTCTGGGCCCACTTGGTGTGTGCTTGGGCTGAGCATTGAAGCATTTTCGTGTAGAGATTCTTCTTGGAGTTAAACGCCAGCTTTTATGCCAGTTTGGGCGTTTAACTCCCATTCTTGTGCCAGTTCCGGCGTTTAACGCTGGGAATTCTGAGGGTGACTTTGAACGCCGGTTTGGGCCATCGAATCTTGGGCAAAGTATAGACTATCATATATTGCTAGAAAGCCCAGGATGTCTACTTTCCAACGCCGTTGAGAGCGCGCCAATTGGGCTTCTGTAGCTCCAGAAAATTGGCTTCGAGTGCAGGGAGGTCAGAATCCAACAGCATCTGCAGTCCTTTTTAGTCTCTGAATCAGATTTTTGCTCAGGTCCCTCAATTTCAGCCAGAAAATACCTGAAATCACAGAAAAACACACAAACTCATAGTAAAGTCCAGAAAAGTGAATTTTAACTAAAAACTAAATAAAATATACTAAAACCTAACTAGATCATACTAAAAACATACTAAAAACAATGCCAAAAAGCGTACAAATTATCCGCTCATCACAACACCAAACTTAAATTGTTGCTTGTCCTCAAGCAACTGAAAATCAAACAAGATAAAAAGAAGAGAATTTGCAATGAATTCCAAAAACATCTATGAAGATCAGTATTAATTAGATGAGCGGGGCTTTTAGCTCTTTGTTTCTGAATAGTTTTGGCATCTCACTCTAACCTTTGAAATTCAGAATGATTGGCTTCT
>NC_029780.3:45679018-45679521 GCF_000817695.3 Arachis duranensis
TAGATTGTGACTCAGCTTTGCTAGAGTCCCCAACTAGAGGTGTCCAGGGTTCTTAAGCACACTCTTTTTGCCTTGGATCACAACTTTATTTCTTTCTTTTTCTTTCTTTTTCTTTTTTTTTCGAAATTTTTTTTTGTATTCACTGCTTTTTTCTTGCTTCAAGAATCATTTTTATGATTTTTCAGAGCCTCAGTAACATGTCTCCTTTTTCATCATTCTTTCAAGAGCCAATATTCATGAACCACAAATTCCAAAGACATATGCACTGTTTAAACATACATTCAGAAAACAAAAGTATTGCCACCACATCAAAATAATTAAACTGTTATAAAATTCAGAATTCATGCAATTCTACTCTTTTTCAATTAAGAACATTTTTTTTAAGAGAGGTGATGACGGATTCATAGGACATTCATAACTTTAAGGCATAGACACTAAGACACTAATGATCACAAGACACAAATATAGATAAACATAAGCACTAAAATTCGAAAAACAGGAAA
>NC_029780.3:45681790-45682432 GCF_000817695.3 Arachis duranensis
CCAAATAACTTGTCATTTAGCTTCATGATTTTTCCAAGGTATTTGGCAACTTGCTCTTCAGTGACATACTTATCCTCTTCAGAGGAAGAATACTCATCAGAGCTCATGAATGGCAGAAGTAAGTCCAATGGAATCTCTATGGTCTCTTTTTGAGCCTCAGATTCCCATGGTTCGTCATTAGGGAACTCATTGGAGGCCAGTGGATGTCCATTGAGGTCTTCCTCAGTGGCGTTCACTGCTTCTCCGTCCTCTCCAAATTCGGCCATGTTGATGGCCTTGCACTCTCCTTTTGGATTTTCTTCTGTATTGCTTGGAAGAGTACTAGGAGGGAGTTCAGTAATTTTCTTGCTCAGCTGACCCACTTGTCCCTCCAAGTTTCTAATGGAGAACCTTGTTTCAGTCATGAAACTTTGAGTGGTTTTGATTAGATTAGAGACCATGGTTGCTAAGTCAGAGGTATTCTGCTTAGAATTCTCTGTCTGTTGCTGAGAAGATGATGGAAAAGGCTTGCTATTGCTAAACCTGTTTCTTCCACCATTATTGTTGTTGAAACCTTGTTGAGGTCTCTGTTGATCCTTCCATGAAAGATTTGGATGATTCCTCCATGAAGGATTGTAGGTGTTTCCATAGGGTTCTCCCATG
>NC_029780.3:45685554-45692600 GCF_000817695.3 Arachis duranensis
ATTCATCAAGTTGAAGAACAAGTGATATCTTAGAACAAGAACAAGCGGAATTGAATAGAAGAACAATAGTAATTGCATTAATACTCGAGGTACAGCAGAGCTTCACACCTTAATCTATGGTGTGTAGAAACTCCACCGTTGAAAATACATAAGAACAAGGTCTAGGCATGGCCGTGAGGCCAGCCTCCCAATGATCTAAGATAGCATAAGAATGAAGATAGCTACCAAGATCAAAATACAATAGTGAAAGGTCCTACTTATAGAGAACTAGTAGCCTAGGGTGTACAGAGATGAGTAAATGAAATAAAAATCCACTTCCGGGCCCACTTGGTGTGTGCTTGGGCTGAGCATTGAAGCATTTTCGTGTAGAGATTCTTCTTGGAGTTAAACGCCAGCTTTTATGCCAGTTTGGGCGTTTAACTCCCATTCTTGTGCCAGTTCCGGCGTTTAACGCTGGGAATTCTGAGGGTGACTTTGAACGCCGGTTTGGGCCATCAAATCTTAAGCAAAGTATGGACTATCATATATTGCTGGAAAGCCCAGGATGTCTACTTTCCAACGACGTTGAGTGCGCGCCAATTGGGCTTCTGTAGCTCCAGAAAATCGGCTTCGAGTGCAGGGAGGTCAGAATCCAACAGCATCTGCAGTCCTTTTCAGTCTCTGAATCAGATTTTTGCTCAAGTCCCTCAATTTCAGCCAGAAAATACCTAAAATCACAGAAAAACACACAAACTCATAGTAAAGTCCAGAAAAATGAATTTTAACTAAAAACTAATAAAAATATACTAAAAACTAACTAGATCATACTAAAAACATACTAAAAACAATGCCAAAAAGCGTACAAATTATCCGCTCATCAGGCCCCGAAAGTGGATTTTTGCATCAATTACTTATTTCTGTAAACTCTAGTTGCTAGTCTAGTATAAATAGGATATTTTACTATTATATTAGACATCTTTGGATTATCTCTGGATTGTATTTGGATCCTTTGATCACGTTTTTGAGGCTGGCCTCTTGGCCATGCCTGGACCTTCATCACTTATGTATTTTCAATGGTGCAGTTTCTACACACCATAGATTAAGGGTGTGGAGCTCTGCTGTACCTCAAGTTTTAATGCAATCACTACTATTTTCTATTCAGTTTAGCTTATTCTTGTTCTAAGATACCATTCGTACTTCAACTTGATGGATGTGATGATCCGTGACACTCATCATCATCCATCCTTATGAACGCGTGCCTGACAACCACCTCCATTCTACAAGTGAGAGCTAGAGTGTGTATCTCTTGGATTCATGATGCACGACGCATGGTTGCCCTTGCCTGACAACCGAGGCTTCCATTCCGTGAGATCAGAGTCTTCGTGGTATAAGCTAGAATCCATTGGTAGCATTCATGAGAATCCGGAAAGTCTAAACCTTGTCTGTGGTATTCTAAGTTGGATTCAGGGATTGAATGACTGTGACGAGCTTCAAACTCGCGATTGTTAGGCATGATGACAAACGCAAAAGAATCAATGGATTCTATTCCGACATGATCGAGAACCGATAGATGATTAGCCGTGCTGTGACAAGAGCATTTGTACCTTTTTCACTGAGAGGATGGGAAGTAACCATTGACAACAGTGATACCCTACGTACAGCTTGCCATGGAAAAGAGTATGAAGGATAGAAAGTAAGAAAGCAGTATGTTGCAGAGATTAAACAGGGACAAAGCATCTCCATACACTTATCTGAATTTCGACAAATGATTTACATAAGTATTTCTATCTTTATTTTATGCTTTATTTATTATTAATTTTCAAAAACTACCATAACCATTTGAATCCGCCAAACTGAGATTTACAAGATGACCATAGATTGCTTCATACCAACAATCTCCGTGGGATCGACCCTTACTCACGTAAGGTTTATTACTTGGACGATCCAGTGCACTTGCTGGTTAGTTGTGCGAAGTTGTGAAGAAAGTGCTGAGTTAGTAGATGCGCATACCAAGTTGAATGCCATTATTAGAGATCACAATTTCGTGCACCAGCTATAATTGCAGGAACAGATTTCCTCCATTTGCTAAACTTTCATGAAGCACCGGGATGGCCAATTCTCTCAAGTATAGGAGCCAAAGACATCCTTCCCTTGAACACATTCACCTTCATCTTTGAATAATCATCCTTCTTGGGCAGAATGTGGGGGATCTTCAAAATAGTTTCAAGAGCTCGGTTGGAAGTATCCAACCTCTTTCCTCGGAAGAATACTGACTCCGCTTCCCAAGTTTGGTAATTGGTGTAGAATTCCTGCACCATGGTTTCATTAACTTCAATTGGGTCTTGCTCAAGAAATTCCCAATGAAGTGAGGCAATTCGTTCATGGATGAGCGGTTTGTACTTGATCGGAACCTTAAGCGTCCGCTCCCAATGGATTGACCATTTCTCAAATTTGTCATATTGGAACTCGGCTTTCTGGTTGACCAAGACATTCTGGTTATCACTCGGGTGATCCATGAAATAAGGTTTGGATGTGCGGGTTGTAGGTTGCACAACTGGTAAAGTGACCGGTTTCTTACCCTTCTTCCGCATCCTATAAAGAAAACCTAAGATTTCAAGATTATAGGACAACAACAAATTAAGAGCAATGAGGAAGCACTGATAAACTCAAGAAAACTAAATTCTTAATTGGAAGCTTGAAAATAGTGTGATTCATAAGAAAGGCGATGTGTATATTCCAATGGTGCGTGCGGTTAGAACACACACACCGGCCGGACACACGGCAATCACACTTTTAAAGCAGCTCAAAGTTCAAAGCTTCACAACTAAGTGCTCAAGTTGCAAATATAAAACATAGAAATGAAAGCAACTTCAAGCAAGCACCAAAAAGGTCATTGAGCGGAATGGTCATTGAAGTTGTCGCTATAAAAGTTCATTGACCAAAAGGTTTCACAAGAACAATAACCATTCACTCAAAGGGAAAATGTCAATTGTTCATCCTTAAGAAGTGGTGAGCACATATACAATGTTTGTATTTTAAAGCCAAAAGATGTTTGATCAAGACATGATAAAAAGTTGAACATTTGTAAAGTAGTTACCCAATTGAAATTCCAAGATGAACAATAAAACTTAGATTTCACCAACACAATGCATTTGGAACTAAAATCATCCACTAATAAAGTACACAAGTCTTGGAAAATGTGGGTGGTTGAGATCAAAGCATACAAGCAAAGAAATGCATTCGTAAAACAATTTGATTGACATTAAAATTCACAATTTAAGTAGCACAATTTATACAATATGCCTAACAAAAGGTAAATTGAAAGCATATGATGGCCAAGTCATATGAATCAAACAAAATGTTCATTGAGACATTTCATCGAACATGTGGTATGCAATGTGGAAGTTCATCACAATTAAGCTCAACTTTGATCATAATCAACCCAAAAATCAAGCATCAACACTTTACAATACAAAGAAAGAACAAAAAAAGCAATAAATTTAATCTAAGCAACTAGGAAAGAGAATGAGAACAATTGCAAAAATATTAACATAAAAAGACAAGAAAAAACAAGAACCTGAGGTATAGAGGTTACAGAGAATAAGAACTAGGAAGGGACAGTGGCACTTCTTATAGCCGCTGTGAACTTACGGCAGTTGGGTTTGCCGAAAAAAGCACCGGAGGAGAGAACTCACCGGTGGTGAAGAAAGAAAAGAGATGGGGAAAAAAGAAAGAAGAAAAAGAGAAGTAAGAGAAAGAGAGGTCGCCGGCGGTGGCTGACGGCGGTGGTGGCCGACGGCAGGGTTGCCGAGCTGGGCAGAGAGAGAAGAAAGAGAGAGCAGCGATGAAGAGAAGAAGGAAAGAAGAAAAGAAAGCAAAACTTCGAAGTGTGTGAACACACACAGCGTGCGATCGCTGCGACCAGAAAGGTTGCATTAATGCGTGCGGATGCACAAAGTCGTGCACATGCACAGAGGTCGCAAATCAGAAGGGTGTGTGCGTACGTATAAGTTGGTATGTACGCACAAGAAATGAGAAGGAGAGGGATGCGAGCGCACAGAGCGTTCCCTCACTCCCACCAGAATGGTTGTATTGAGGTGTGCAGGCACACAAAAGTGTGCCTGCGCACAGAATGGTTTTTTTTAGAAGCATAGCTTGAGGATAGAATGATGTGTGCATGCGCACACAGGTTCGTGTGCACACAGGTTCGTGCACATGCACAGAGGCAAGAATGGGGGAGGTTGTTCACGCGCACAGGCCGTTCCCTCGCTCCCACCAGAAGGGGTGACAATTGGTGTGCAAACGCACACGTCTGTGCGACCGCACAGATAACTTAATCAAGGGGAATGTGTGCGTACGCACAGAGTTGTGCGCACGCACGCACAAGTCACAGAAAACAGAGCAGCGCGCACACACAGGCTGCGCTGGTGCTGCGACCAGAGGAAATGCTTTGGAGTGTGCAGATGCACAGGCTTGTGCGGCCGCACAAGTGGCGAAAAATACAAATTTGTGCGCACGCACGCACAGATGCCCTATTTCAGAAAAAAAATTCTTTTCAAAACTAAGGTTCCTACCCTTAGCATATCAACATACCAACCCCACATCATTCAACAAGCACAAGTTCATAATCCACAAGAAATTCAACTTATTCAACTCAAAATCACCAAACCAAACCTAAGCTAATCATCATATCACAAGAAAGTAAATACTTCAAAAAGCTATAAACAAAAGATAAAGTTGGAACAATGTTACCATGGTGGGGTGCCTCCCACCAAGCACTTTGGTTTAGAGTCCTAAGTTTGACTTGCATGGTTTCATTGGTCACTTAGAACTTCTCCAAGGAGGAAAATCTCCAACTCCTTGGCATTCTTGGGTTGAGTGTGATAAAGTTTCACCCTATGACCATTAACTTTGAACTTAACTCCATTGATAGGGTGAATTATTTCCACGACTCCATAAGGCATGACATCTACTACTTTAAATGGCCCGTCCCACCTAGATCTTAGTTTTTCGGGCATCAATCGCAACCTTGAATTGTACACAAGTACTTTGTCACCTATCTTGAAACTCTTCCTTCTAATATTCTGGTCATGGAATGCCTTAGCTTTTTCTTTGTAAAACTTAGCATTCTCATATGCTTCCAACCTAAGGCATTCTAATTCCTCCAATTAGAGCTTCTGTTCCATTCCCACCCCCTTTAGGTCTGGATTGCAATTCTTCACCGCCCAATAGGCTCTATGTTGGATTTCAACTGGAAGATGACAAGGCTTCCCAAAAACAATACGGAAGGGGCTCATTCCGATTGGGGTCTTGTAAGCTGTCCTATAAGCCCATAAAGCATCTCCCAATCTAAAACTCCAATCCTTCTTTTGTGGATTGACCACCTTCTCTATGATTCTCTTGATCTCCCTGTTGGATACTTCCGCTTTCCCATTGGTTTGGGGGTGATAGGCTGTGGAAATTTTGTGAATGACCCCGTACTTTTTCATCAACGCCTCAATTTTCCTGTTACAAAAAAGGGTTCCTTGGTTGCTCACGATTGCTCGTGGTGACCCAAATCTACAAATAATGTTATTAAAACGAAGCAACGGCATTAGCGTCATCGCAACGGGTAGGAATTGCTTCCACCCATTTAGAGACGTAATCCACAGCTAACAATATGTACACAAACCCATTGGAATTTGAAAATGGCCCCATGAAATCTATGTCCCAAATATAAAAAATCTTGCAAAAAATCATCGGTTATTGGGGGATCTCATCCCTTTGTGAGGTATTTCTAGATTCTGGCATTGATGACAGAATTTGCAAAATTGGTTAGCATCCCTAAATAAAGTGGGCCACCAGAATCCACATTCTAAAACCTTCCTCGCTGTTCGTTGCAAGCCAAAGTAATCCCCACTCTTAGATGAGTGGCAAAACTGAAGGATAGACCGGAACTCAGATTCTGGCACACACTTTCTAATTACTTGATCTGCCCTATGCCTCCACAAATGTGGATCATCCCAAAGATAATACTTAGCATCGCTTCTCAATTTATCTTTTTGATGCTTTGAAAATTGTGGGGGAAAAACGCGAGCGACCAAGTAATTAGCTATCGGGGCAAACCAAGGGGTGATTTGGGATATTGCTTGCAATGTATCTAAGGGGAATGAGTCATCGATAGGAGTGGGATCCGGAGTTAAATGTTCAAGCCGACTCAAATGGTCCGCTACTAGATTTTGGGACCCACTTCTATCTTTGATCTCCAAGTCAAATTCTTGCAAAAGTAATATCCACCTAATAAGCCTAGGCTTTGACTCTTTCTTTTTTAGCAAATATTCCAAAGCGGCATGGTCCGAATACACCACTACCTTAGAGTAGCAAATAAGGTCAAAATTTGTCTAGTGCAAAAACAATGGCTAAAAGCTCTTTTTCGGTGGTGGTGTAATTCGACTGAGCCGAATCTAATGTTTTTGAAGCATATGCTATAGTGTAAGGAGCATTACCATCGCGCTATGCTAGCGCGGCACCTACTACGTGATTTGAGGCGTCGCACATGATCTCAAAAGGTTGATTCCAATTTGGGTCTCGCACAATAGGGGTCGTGGTTAGTGCTTCCTTCAACTTGTCAAAAGCCTTTTTGCAATCTTCATCAAAGTGAAATTCCACATCCTTTTGCAGTAGGCGGGTGGTGCACGAATTTGTAATCCGTACAACTAACCAGCAAGTGCACTGGGTCGTCCAAGTAATACCTTACGTGAGTAAGGGTCGATCCCACGGAGATTATTGGTTTGAAGCAATCTATGTTTATTTTATTAATCCTAGTCAGGATGCCAGTAAGATTAACTGGATTTAATTGTAAGAAGTCAAAGTATTTGGAATAAGGAATTGTTACTTTATTAATGAAGAATATCTTGGAGCTTTGGAGATGCTTTGTCCTCTGAATTTCTGCAATGTAATATTCAACTCAATTGTTTGTAAAGTTCCATCCATGGCAAGCTGTATGTAGGGTGTCACCATTGTCAGTGGCTACTTCCCGTCCTCTCAGTGAAAACGGTCCAGATGCTCTGTCACAGCACGGCTAATCA
>NC_029780.3:45692691-45693740 GCF_000817695.3 Arachis duranensis
TCACAGCCATTCAATCCTTGAATCCTACTCGGAATACCACAGAGACAAGGTTTAGACTTTCCGGATTTAAGAATGGCCGCCATCAATTCTAGCTTATACCACGAAGATTCTGATTAAAGAAGCTAAGAGATGCTCATTCAGTCTGATGTAAAACGGAGGTGTTTGTGAGGCACACGTTCATGGATTGAGGAAGGTGATGAGTGTCACAGATCATCACCTCCTTCACAATTAAGCACGAATGAAAATCTTAGATAGGAACACACACACGTTTGAATGAAATAGAAACAATTGCATTAATTCATTGAGATGCTGCAGAGCTCCTGACCCCCAACAATGGAGTTTAGAGACTCATGCCGTCAAAGTGTATGAAATTCAGATCTGAAAATGTCATGAGGTACAAGATAAGTCTCTAAAAGTTGTTTAAATAGTAAACTAGTAACCTAGGTTTACAGAATATGAGTAAACTAAGATAATTGGTGCAGAAATCCACTTCTGGGGCCCACTTGGTGTGTGCTGGGGCTGAGACTAAAGCTATCCACGATCTGAGGCTTTTCTTGGAGTTGAACTCCAAGTTATAACATGTTTTGGGCGTTCAACTCCGGATCATGATGTGTTTCTGGCGTTTAACTCCAGACAGCAGCATGTACTTGGCGTTCAACGCCAAGTTACGTCGTCTATCTTCGCGCAAAGTATGGACTATTATATATTTCTGGAAAGCCCTGGATGTCTACTTTCCAACCCAATTGAGAGCGCGTCAATTGGACTCCTGTAGCTCCAAAAAATCCATTCCGAGTGCAGAGAGGGCAGGATCCAACAGCATCAGCAGTCCTTTTTCAGCCTAACTCAGATTTTTTTTTTCAGCTCCCTCAATTTTAGCCAGAAATTACCTGAAATCACAGAAAAACACACAAACTCATAGTAAAGTCCAGAAATGTGAATTTAACATAAAAAACTAATGAAAACATCCCTAAAAGTAGCTTGAACTTACTAAAAACTACCTAAAAACAATGCCAAAAAGCGTATAAATTATCCGCTCATCACAACACCAA
>NC_029780.3:45694202-45695137 GCF_000817695.3 Arachis duranensis
TTTTCACCCTTGCCTTTTGGTTTTAAGGGCTGTTGGCTTTTATTCCCTTTTCTTAATCCAATGATTTCTTGTAAATATTTTTTTCACTGCTTTTTCTTGCTTCAAGAATCAAATTCATGATTTTTCAGATTATCAATAACATTTTTCGTGTTCCTCATTCTTTCAGGAGCCAATATTCATAAAATTCAAGATAAAAATTATGCACTGTTCAAGCATTCATTCAGAGAACAAAAAGTGTTGCCACCACATATAATTAATTATAATTTTTATTATTAAGAACTCGAAAAAATAAATTACTTCTTCATTCTAATTATCTACTATTTTATTCGTGCCTGATGATGATGAGAAAAATAAATTATAACTTAATTGGAAATAGAACCAGAATAGATATACTAATTACTACTACTACTACTATATATGTCCACCAAGGTAAATTTCTATAATAACACTATCACAGAGTTAAAGCTAAAATGAGAACTCAACAACCTGTGTTTAGAGAAGTAGATGTTCCTCTGATCTGTGGGGTGCTTGGTCCTTCAAGGATCAATTTTTGGCGCTTCAGCTCCCTTAAATCACGCCCTTGCTCTTCCTGTTCCTTAAGCAGTTTGCAAAGCATGCTACTTTGATTGTTCTGTTCTTCCTTTATTTGGTTCATAGCTTCTTGCAATTTGGAAATAGATGCTTCAATATGTTCCCAAAATTTGAATTGAGGAAGTTCTGGGAGGACTTCCTGTGCTCTCCTCTTGATTGGATCATCCTGCAGCTGTTGTCTGTCCATTGATATTCTAGTGATTGGCCTCTCAACTGAGATATACTCTGTTATTCCCATCTTCACTCCGGCATCTCTGCAGAGCATAGAAATTAAGCTTGGATAGGCCAATCTGGCATCCTTGGAATTCCTGTTTGCTATTTTGTATAGTTCACACGAGATCAGT
>NC_029780.3:45695574-45696794 GCF_000817695.3 Arachis duranensis
GGACTCATTATTTTGTAATAATGGTCTGAATGTTCTTTAGTTAAGAACTTCCCTTTATTCCAAAGTGGCTTTGGAATATTCTCTTTCTTGCCTCTTGGGTTGGGTTGTTTTCCTTTAGGAGCCATGATCAAAGTGAGAATGTTTTTGTGATCACGGATAAGCACACCAAACTTAGAGGTTTGCTTGTCCTCAAGCAAATGAAAAGAGAGAAGAGGAATAGGAGGAGAGCAAGTGTGGAATGGAGGATGAGGAGAGGTGGGACGCCGAAAGGGAATATAAAGGGAGGGGGTGGGATTCGAAAATAAGAAAAAGATATAAGATAAGAGATATGATTTATAAAAGATAAACATGATGAGAAAAGGATATAATTTAAAAAGATATGAATGATATTTAAAAATAAATTTGAAATATATAATTTGAAAAAGATTTTAAAAGATAATGAAGTTTGAAAAGAAATTGGAAAAAGAGTTGGATTGGATTTGAAAAGAAAAAGTTTATGTTCATGTATGAAGCCATATTATTTAAAAAAGGGTTTTAGAAATTAGAGTTTTTAGAAAACTAATTTGATCTGAGGGATGACAATTTGAAACATGTTTATGCAAGAAATCATGAATTGAGACATAAAAAATTAGAAAATTTGTAAAGAAAAACGAATTTTACCTCCTCCCCACCATCTTGGCGTTAAACGCCCAAACGCTGCATGTTTTGGGCGTTTAACGCCCAATTGTTGCTTCTCCTGGGCGTTCAATGCCCAGCTGTTGCTTCTTTCTGGCGTTGAACGCCAGGAATTCCTTTGTCACTGGGCATTTTTCTGAACGCCCAGGATGCTGTCAATCTGGCGTTAAACGCCCAGAAGGTGCTTCTTTCTGGCGTTCAACGCCCAGAAGATGCTCCTTTATGGCGTTTAACGCCCAGATGGCTACCCTTACTGGCGTTGAACGCCCAGTGGATGCTTCTTTTGGGCGTTCAACGCCCAAAACGTTTCTCACTGGCTTTTACACGCTAGTGAGCTTCCAGATTCCCCTGTAACTCTGTGAACTCAAATAATTGCTATTTTACCTTTTGAAGATACTTGACCTATACCTGTAAAGAAAAGGAAATTTATTTAATTAGTAAATAAACTTTGTAAATGGCTGGGTTGCCTCCCAGCAAGCGCTTCTTTATTGTCTTTAGCTAGACTATTACTGAGTTCTAATCAAGTCTCAGTTTTGAGCATTCTT
>NC_029780.3:45697309-45700992 GCF_000817695.3 Arachis duranensis
CTCTAGGGGTACCAAATCTGCTGAAGATGTGTTTCTGGAGGAATTTTAACACTATTTTAGTGTCATTAGTGGGTGTTGCAGTAGCCTCTACCCATTTGGATACATAATCCACCGCCACCAGGATGTAAGTGTTTGAGTATGATGGTGGGAAAGGTCCCATGAAGTCAATACCCCATACATCAAACAACTCAATCTCCAAGATCCCTTATTGAGGCATGGCATAACTGTGAGGTAGGTTGCCAGATCTTTGGCAACTGTCACAATTAAGTACAAATGCTCGGGAATCTTTATAGAGAGTAGGCCAGTAGAAGCCACATTGGAGGACTCTTGTGGCTGTTCGCTCACTTCCAAAATGTCCTCCATACTATGATCCATGGCAGTGCCATAGAATCTTCTGCACTTCTTCCTTAGGCACACATCTACGGATTACTCCGTCTGCACATCTCTTGAAGAGATATGGTTCATCCCAAAGATAGTACTTTGCATCTGTGATCAATTTCTTTGATTGCATCCTACTGTACTCTTTAGGTATGAATCTCACTACCTTGTAGTTTGCAATATCTGCAAACCATGGCACTTTCTGAATGGCAAAGAGTTGCTCATCCGGAAAGGTTATAGAGATCTCAGTAAGAGGGAGGGACGCCCCTTCTACCGGCTCTATTTGGGACAGGTGAACTGCTACTTGATTCTCTGTCCCTTTTCTGTCTCTTATTTCTATATCAAACTCTTGTAGAAGTAACACCCATCTGATGAGTCTGGGTTTTGAATCCTCCTTTGTGAGTAGATATTTAAGAGCAGCATGATTAGTGTACACAATCACTTTTGATCCTACTAAATAGGATCTGAATTTGTCAATGGCGTAAACCACTGCAAGTAGCTCTTTTTCTGTGGTTGTGTAATTCTTTTGTGCGTCATTTAGAACACGGCTGGTATAGTAAATGACGTGCAGAAGCTTGTCATGCCTCTGTCCCAATACTGCACCAATGGCATGGTCACTGGCATCACACATCAATTCAAATGGTAATGTCCAGTCTGGTGCAGAAATGATTGGTGCTGTGACCAATTTAGCTTTCAGAGTCTCAAATGCCTGCAGACACTCTTTATCAAAGACAAATGGCGTGTCAGCAGCTAGCAGGTTGCTCAGGGGTTTGGTGATTTTTGAAAAATCCTTTATAAACCTCCTATAGAATCCTGCATGCCCCAGAAAGCTTCTGATTGCCTTAACATTGGCAGATGGTGGTAATTTTTCAATTACCTCTACCTTAGCTTGATCCACCTCTATTCCCTTGTTCAAGATTTTGTGCCCAAGGACAATTCCTTCAGTCACCATAAAGTGACATTTTTCCCAGTTTAAAACCAGGTTAGTCTCTTGGCATCTCTTTAGAACAAGTGCTAGATGGTCAAGGCAGGAGCTGAATGAGTCACCAAATACTGAAAAGTCATCCATGAAGACTTCCAGAAAATTTTTCCACCATATCAGAGAAAATTGAGAGCATGCACCTCTGAAAGGTTGCAGGTGCATTGCATAGACCAAATGGCATCCTTCTGTATGCAAATACACCTCATGCCTCCCTTCTTAGGGACGACTTGGACAGGGCTTACCCAGGGGCTGTCAGAAATAGGATAAATAATCCCAGCCTCTAGTAATTTAGTGACTTCCTTCTGCACCACTTCCTTCATAGCTGGATTCAGCCGCCTTTGTGGTTGGACCACTGGTTTGGCGTCACCCTCCAATAGGATCTTGTGCATGCATCTGGCTGGGCTAATGCCCTTAAGATCACTGATGGACCATCCAAGAGCCGTCTTGTGTGTCCTTAGCACTTGAATTAGTGCTTCCTCTTCCTGTGGCTCTACGGTAGAGCTTATGATTACAGGGAAGGTATCACCTTCTCCCAGAAATGCATATTTCAGGGATGGTGGTAATGGTTTGAGCTCGGGTTTTGGAGGTTTATCCTCTTCCTGAGGGATTTTCAGAGGTTCTATTATTTTCTTTGATTCCTCCAGATCAAGCTGAACATCTTTAAAGATGTCTTCTAGCTCTGATTCGGGACTCTCAGCCATATTGACCTCTCTTACCAGAGAGTCAATAATATCAACACTCATGCAGTCATTTGGGGTGTCTGGATGTTGCATGACTTTGACAACATTCAACTTGAACTCCTCCTCATTGACTCTCAAGGTTACTTCCCCTTTTTGGACGTCAATGAAGGTTCGGCCAGTTGCTAGGAAAGGTCTTCCTAGAATAAGAGTTGCACTCTTGTGCTCCTCCATTTCCAGTACCACAAAGTCAGTAGGAAAGGCAAATGGCCCAACCTTGACAATCATGTCTTCAATCACGCCTGATGGGTATTTAATGGAGCCATTAGCAAGTTGAAGACATATCCTGGTTGGTTTGATTTCTTCAGTCAAACCAAGCTTTCTGATAGTAGATGTAGGTATTAGGTTGATACTTGCCCCAAGATCACATAAAGCTTACTTGGTGCAATTACCCTCTAATGTGCATGGTATCATAAAGCTCCCCGGATCCTTAAGCTTCTCAGTTAAGCTTTTCAGAATGACTGCACTGCATTCTTCAGTGAGGTAGACTTTTTCAGTTTTCCTCCAATCCTTCTTATGACTTAAGATCTCTTTCATGAACTTAGCATAAGAGGGTATTTGCTCAAGTGCTTCTGCAAACAGAATCTTTATTTCAAGAGTCCTGAGATAGTCTGCAAAGCGGGCAAATTGCTTATCCTGTTTCGCTTGGTGGAGTTTTTGAGGATACGGCATTTTGGCTTTGTATTCCTCAACCATAGTTGCTGCAGGTTTATTACCTGTAGAAGTGGGTTGGGAAGCCTTTTTAGAAGGGTTGTTATCAGCACTTGTATGTGACTGATCTCCCACTGGCGTTTGAATGCCAGGGGTGGAAGCTGGAGAGGCGTTAGACGCCATCTCCTTATCCGTCACTGGCGTCTAAATGCCAGAACTGTGCTCCCCTTGGGCGTTCAACACCGGATTCATGCTTGTTTCTGGCGTTGAACGCCAGGAATGAGCATGGGCTGGGTGTTCAGCGCCAGCCTTATTCCTCTCTGGGCTCTGATTGTCCTCAGAGGGATTTTGAGTAGCCATTTGTTCATTTCTTGGCTTCCTGCTGCTTTGAAGTGAGGTATTTAATGTTTTCCCACATCTTAATTGAACTGCTTGGCATTATTCTGTTATTTGTTTTGACAGTTGCTTTTCTATTTGCTTCAACTGTACTTCCATATTCATATTAGCCATTCTTGTTTCTTGTAATATCTCCTTGAACTCGGCTAGCTGTTTTGTTAGAAAGTCTAATTGCTGATTGAATTCATTAGCCTGATCTATAGGGTTGAGTTCAGCAGTTACTGTTTTAGCCTCTGATCCATAGGACTGAGTTCAGCAGTTACTGTTTCAGCTTCTTCTTTCATGGAAGGTCCACTGCTTAGGTACGTATGCTGATTTCTGGCAACTGTATCAATAAGCTCTTGGGCTTCTTTAATTATTTTTCTCATATGTATAGATCCACCAGCTGAGTGGTCTAGAGAAATCTGACCTTTTTCTGTAAGCCCATAGTAGAAGATGTCTAGTTGCACCCACTCTGAAAACATTTCAGAGGGGCATTTTCTTAGCATCTCTCTGTATCTCTCCCAGGCATCATAAAGGGATTCATTATCTCCCTGTTT
>NC_029780.3:45701109-45702154 GCF_000817695.3 Arachis duranensis
CTGTTTCCATGTTTTTATGCTGTTCTTAGGCTGGTTATTTAACCACCTCTTAGCTTGATCTTTTACAGCAAATGGAAATAGTAATAATCTGTAGACATCTTGATCTACTTCCTTATCATGCACTGTGTCCAATTTGTAGAAATTGTGCCAGAAACTCTGTAGGTTCTTCATGTGGAAGACCAGAATACTGGCAGTTTTGCTGCACCATGATAATGAGCTGAGGATTCAACTCAAAGCTACTAACTCCAATGGAGGGTATACAGATACTACTCCCATATGAAGCAGTAGTGGGGTTAGCATATGACCCCAGAGTCTTCCTGGACTGTTCATTCCCACTTAGTTCCATGATGGAATAAAGGAGATGATATGTATGTTGATATTATTTATTTTATAAAAAAAATTTATTTTATAAAATAAAATAACAACGAAATAAATAAAAGAAATTGAAAATATTTTGAAATTGAAATCTGAATTTTTATATAAAATTTCGAAAATGTAGTTTAAAATTAGTTAGGAAAGATATTTTTTTTTAATTTTGAATTTTATGATGAAAGAGAAAAACACACAAAAGACACAAGACTTAAAATTTTTAGATCCAATGCTCCTTATTTTCGAAAATTTTGGAGGGAAAACACCAAGGAACACCAAACTTAAAAATTTTAAGATCAAAACACAGGAAAGACTCAAGAACACCTTGAAGATTCACAAGAACACTAAGAACAAAAGAAAGAACACCAAACTTAAAATTTTTTAGAGAACCAAGACAAATTTTCGAAATTTAAAGAAAATTAACAAGGAAACACCAAACTTAGAGTTTGGCACAAGATTCAATCAAAGAAAAATTATTTTTGAAAAAGATTCCAAAGAAGATACCCAATTATCAAGAACAACTACTAATGCTCCAGCCAATTGGGCAGTAACTTCAGTGTTGATTTTAAAGATGTATTATATTTATGGATAAAAGTACAAATTTTTGAAAGTTAATGTTTTGAAAAAGCACAAGAAAAACAAGAAAAGACACAAAACATGAAAACCTCAAGATCAA
>NC_029780.3:45702724-45716607 GCF_000817695.3 Arachis duranensis
ACACACGTTTGAGTGAAATAGAAACAATTGCATTAATTCATTGAGACGCTGCAGAGCTCCTCACCCCCAACAATGGAGTTTAGAGACTCATGCCATCAAAGTGTATAAAATTCAGATCTGAAAATGTCATGAGGTACAAGATAAGTTTCTAAAAGTTGTTTAAATAGTAAACTAGTAACCTAGGTTTACAGAATATGAGTAAACTAAGATAATTGGTGCAGAAATCCACTTCTGGGGCCCACTTGGTGTGTGCTGGGGCTGAGACTAAAGCTGTCCACGAGCTGAGGCTTTTCTTGGAGTTGAACTTCAAGTTATAACGTGTTTTGGGCGTTCAACTCTGGATCATGACGTGTTTCTGGCGTTTAACTCCAGACAGCAGCATGTACTTGGCGTTCAACGCCAAGTTACGTCATCTATCTTCGCACAAAGTATGAACTATTATATATTGCTGAAAAGCCCTGGATGTCGAATTTCCAACGCTGTTGAGAGCGCGCCAATTGGACTCCTGTAGCTCCAAAAAATCCATTCCGAGTGCAGGGAGGTCAGGATCCAACAGCATCAGCAGTCCTTTTTCAGCCTAACTCAGAGTTTTGCTCAACTCCCTCAATTTCAGCCAGAAAATACCTGAAATCACAGAAAAACACACAAACTCATAGTAAAGTCTAGAAATATGATTTTTGCCTAAAAACTAATAATATTCTACTAAAAACTAATTAAAACATACTAAAATCTACATGAAATTACCCCCAAAAAGCGTATAAAATATCCGCTCATCAGCGGGAGAGAGGTAAGGCAACTTTGCTAAAATCCTTGATGAACCGACGATAAAAGCCAGTATGACCAAGGAAAGAATGGATCTCCCTCACCGAGGAGGGGTAAGGTAAACTCGAAATGACATCGATCTTAGCCGGGTCGACGGAGATTCCGTCTTTAGATACAATATGACCCAATACTATACCTTGCTTCACCATAAAGTGGCACTTTTCAAAATTCAAAACAAGGTTAGTATTGGTACATCGCTCTAGCACCCTATCTAAGTTCCCTAAACAAGCATCAAAGGAGCTACCATACACACTGAAATCATCCATGAAGACTTCCATGCAATCCTCCAAAAGATTTGAGAAAACACTTGTCATGCACCTTTGAAATATTGCCGGTGCATTGCATAAGCCAAACGGCATTCTCTTATATGGAAATGTTCCAAAGGGGCAAGTAAAAGTTGTTTTCTCCTAATTTTCAAGAGCTATGTGAATTTGGAAGTACCTTGTGTATCCATCTAAAAAATAGTAATGGAATTTACCTGCCAAGCGATCTAACATTTGGTCAATGAATGCAACGGGTAATGGTCCTTCCGCGTTGCTTGATTCAGCCTGTGGTAATCAATGCATACTCGCCAAGTATTTTGAATTCGGGTGGCCACAAGCTCTCCACTTTCTGTTTTAACCATTGTCACTTCGGACTTCTTCAGCACTACTTGGACCGGACTCACCCACTCACTATCTGAAATGGGAAAATTATGTCCGCTTCCAAGAGGCGAGTTACTTCTTTCTTGACCACGTCAAGGATTGTGAGATTTAGCCGTCTTTGTGGTTGTCTCACCCACTCACTTGAGGGCTTATTCCCACAATGTCACTTAGCCTCCATCCAATCGCCTTCTTATACTTCTGGATAACCTCAAGGAGTTGTTGCTCCTCTTGATCGGAAAGATCGGTTGCCACTATCACCGAAAATTTATGTTCCTCATCAAGGAATGCATATTTGACATGGAGTAGTAGTGGTTTCAAGTCTTCCCTTGCTTCTTGGTGGGGTAACTTATCCTCTTGGTCACGGGGACTTGGTGAGGCACTTTTATCTTCTTCATCCTCAAAGTCTCCCACTTGTGAACTTTCATCATCACTTAGATCTTTCTGGGGATCATGGTGGCTACCTACCTTAAGCTCATCCTCTCTCCCATCCTCAATGAAATTCTTGCCCCCATCAATAGATTCCTCTTTCAGAAGAGTGAATTGAGAGTTTATCTCATTAAGTGGCTCGCTTCCTTTTAGAGTTATAGCATCAATGCTAGACTTCAAGGTTGATGGGTGCGGCAAGGAGGAAGGATCACAAAGCATCCCGAATTGCGGAGGAGCAAGGTTGTTAGGAGTAGAGTGAGAGGGTGCTAGACGTGACAAAGTCTTGGCAAGAGTTGCCATGCAATTCTCTTGCTTCTTTTGAAATTTTCTCTGCTCTTGGATGAAGAGGGCTTGGAAGCTATGCTCCTCATAAGAGAAGTTGATGGAAAAGGAATGGTGGTGAAAGCCAGGTTGTCCCAAATGTGGTGGTGGGAAAGGTAAAGAAGCTTGGGGGTATGATGGTTGTGTCTCATGTAGAAGGTATGGAGCATGAACATGTGGATGGACAAAATTGTAATGAGAACGTGTTCCACTGGGTGTGAGAGGTTGATAGACATTAAGATAATAGGGTCCTTGCAAACATCCTTGTTGCCAAGAATTGATTGCTTGCGACCCTTTCTCGAATTGACCTCCTATACCTTGAGGTGAACCAACGTTGGAATTGCTACCCCCTACAACATGACAACAACTAGACTCCAAGCCAAAAGGGTGATAACTCATGATGAATATGGAAAGATAAAAATGCAATGATATCAATAAAATCAATAGACAAATGAATATATATAACCTAAGTATATCTACTTACCTAGGACTAGACAAACTAGGATGTTAATTGCTATCACTACTAAGATAGAGGCGCCTCTTACCAATTAGTGCCAAGTAGCAAACCAAAATCAAGTATTCACACTATTCACATATTTATAACAACCAAAATTATAGCACTCATTGCACTTAAAGTGAATCCCCGGCAACGGCGCCAAAATTTGATGTGAGCAAGAACTATTGCCGGTTTGGAATCAATAAAAATAAGCATCAATTTGTTGGTAGCATAGTCCAAACCAACCACAACTCTCGCAATCAAATGGTTAAATTCAAAGGATGTCACAATTCAAAACTAATTCAAAATTGGGAGTGTTAATTCCTGGCCTGGTTCGTCTCCCAATGACACTTGAGATCACTGAGTGTACAATTCCGGTTGTAGTGATCAAGGGGTTTTCAATAAAGAAATGAACATATAAAGTAATAAAAGAACATGTAAAATTGTAATGATTGGACTAATGAAGAAATTAAAGAACCGACTATGCACTATAAACAAGTAAAGTATAAAAGAGATTAACATAAGTGTGTATAAAAGATTGAAAGCATGAAAAGAGTCTTGGCTTCGAGTGAGCTAGGGGTCCTTTCCTTGTTAAAACCACAACTATGACAATTATAATGGATCAGTCTCACTTGATCAACCCTCACATCGGAAAGTAAGTTAAATGAGCATAAGTGTTCCTAACCCACAAATCCTAATTTGCTTGCTAATTGCCTTAGCAACAAATTAGCGTTAGTGGGAACAAGAACAATTAATAATCCAAGAATTGACATTAAATGTTGGACATTCCAACTCTAGGAACCCAATTGCTCACTTTCCCCAAGCCAAGAGCAAAAAATTTAGCCTAAAACCATGGTTGACATTTTGTCAAACACTTGGTGGGCAAAAACCTTAAACATGGGAAAAATGAGAAAAGGCTTGAAACCAGAAGCAACAATTGATCTCAATCAACAAGAATAACATAAGAAAGCATGAAACAAACATCAAACATCAAATTCATCAACAAGAAATTGAAATTGCAAAAGAGGTAAAGTCGAACTATAACTTGAATTATAAGAAAGAGTAAGAACAATGTGACTATAAAGAGTAATAACAAAGAGATACTTACAATGGAGGCTAGCAAAATTCAAGATAAAAAATGGAAATGGCACTTGAATGTAAAACCCTAATATAAACCCTAGTAGAGAAGATGAAAAACATAGAGAAAAACTAAACTAAAAGCTTCCTACTACTACTCCTGAACTATACTAATGATATGATATGTTATGGTCTTCCTTTCCCCTTCAATATGAGATAAATGGCTTTAGAAATGGGCCTCAAAGCCCCCAAAATCGCAAGTCACTTGCCATTTAAATGAAGGCATGTGCGGACACCTGTGCGTACACACAAGTAGCTGTGCGCACGCACACTAGGCGATACTCTAACTAACCGCACGACGCGCTTGAAGCAATCCACGCGCTCTGATTGGGCGGCTGTGCGTACGCATACGTCTCTGTGCTCATCTCCTTTGATTCTTCATGCTTCCTCCACTTTGCATGCTCTTCTTCCATTTTCTCCAAGTCATTCCTACCTTATACACATGAAATCACTCACAAACAACATTAAGGCATCGAATGAAAGGCAAATGGAATAAAATAGACTAAATTAGGCACAAAAGAGCATATTTTCATAATTATGCACAAATTGGGAGGAAAGTTCAAAAGCATGCTATTCAAGGGAAAAAGTGCAAGTTTATATGATGAAATCTATTCAATTCTAACAAAAAATTATCATCAAATTTGGATTCATCACTCGCATACCCTGTCCACCAGGTACCTGTCTAGTCGACCTTCTTTAGCCAACTTTTCTATGACATTTTTTAAGTCGTAGCAGTCATGGGTAGAATGTCCATGGAGTTTATGGTACTCACAATATTCGGTCCGACTTCTGCCCTTTTTGTGTTTTATTGGTCTGGAAAGTGGAAGTTTTTCAGTATGACATATTTCTCTGTAGACATCTATCAAAGAGACCTAGAGGGGAGTGTAGTTATGATATCTACGAGGCTTCTCCAGATTGTAGTCTTCTTTCCTTTTAGCTTCTTTTTCTTTTTTCCGAGGTGGGTAGGGAAGGTTAGGCCTTGGCAGTGGCTCCCGTAACTGAGAGTTTTCTTCCATGTTGATGTACTTCTCTGCCCGTTCTTGCACTTCGTACAAGGAAGCCAGGTGTCACTTCGATATGGACCGAGAAAATGGCCCTTCTCTAAGGCCATTAACCAACCCCATTATTGCTGCCTTAGTAAGTAAGTTTTGGATCTTCAAGAACGCCTTGTTGAATCTTTCCATGTAGTGTCGGAGTGTTTCTCCGACCTTTTACTTGACTGCCAACAAGCTCGGGGCATGGTTTACCTTATATTTCTAAATGGAAAATCTGGTAAGAAAATTTTTTGCTAGGTTGTCGAAACAGGTTACCGCCGACCTGGGGTGTAAATTGTCAAACCATTTCATTGCGCTTTGATCAAAGTGGTCATGAAGGCTTTACAGAGGGTCCAGTCAGAGGCGTCAGATAAATACATCCAGCTTTTAAAGTTGCTAAGATTGTACCTCAGGCTTGTATGATCTCTTTTATGAATGGATCTTCTCTCCCGAGGGGGCATTCTTCCTGATCTATTCTGGCATTTCGTCTTTGGAGATCGGCCTCTAATTGTAAGAGCTTTTCCTCTAACTCTCTTCATGATCATCGTCACACATCTCGCCGTAGCTGCCATTCCGCTTCCCATTGATGCTCGGCTTCATGCTCAAGTTGTTTTAGTCGTTCTCGTTGACCATGAAACAACCCTAGCAGCTCTGTTACTTGTAGAGGGTCTTCCTCTGCAGGTGGGTGAACCTTTGATTGGATCCGCCTAGGTTAGGGATTTCTCGATGTCCCTTCTCTGTGGGGAACATGAGTTTGTGGTGGTGGAGGAAGTATAATGGTATAGCCTTATGGTTGAGGCTCAGGTTCAAATTTGGATGTTGTATGCCCGTCTTTATACTAGTGATCCGCCATTATTAGGGGTCAAATCTCAGGTCTTCGACAACGGCGTCAATGTTCCTAAGCGGCGCCAATCTCAGCACTAACATCATTGGTGCTGAGTGTGCCTTCTGTCCGCCATGCGTAGGGTCTTCCTGCTAGGCATGCGTGGTGTCATGGTTTCTTAGGGCACACTTTCTCTTTCTTAGACCTCGCTTTTTCTGTTTTTGAATTTTTCCTTAAATTCTTTGTTATTTTTTGCGCCAAAATCTTCTAAAATCAAAAAAACACTAACACAACTCTAAATATTTAATTATTTATTAAATTCAATTAGAAAATATAAAAAATTTGATTAAAACCTAAGAAAATAAGTGAAAATCAAATAAAAAAATTGCTTAAGATGACGTGTACCCTTACTACCAGAATGTCACACTTCTGGATGCGCCACTCTAATAGCGTAGATATTATGACGACTTTCATAAAAAAAAATATTTAATACTAAGATAGGAGCCTTTTTAACACTTGAAACCGTATAAACTTTTTCTTTTCGAATAAGAAACCCAAAATACTTTTTAAATTAAAAAAAAATACATACATACATACTAGAGAGGAAAAAAATAATAACTAAGATGATATAAAACATCGTATAATCAAAAACTAAATAAACTCTTCATAATCCTCTTCGTCCATATCATGAAAAGAGAAATCTGTAGGGGAGTGAGAATATCATCCTTTACAGGATTCTCAGTAGAGGGTTAAAAAATTGCTATAACAAGATATGTAAAGGGAAAATTATTTTCAAATACACTGATCGTTGCTCGTCTCATGTACCTTTTCAAAAACCACTGGTTTAACACTCAAAATCCAAAATCCTTTTTAAAAGAGAAATCAGTTAATTATCGAAAGCTTACAAAGAACCTTTTCCTTTCTTATAAAAAAATATTAAAAATTTTTCTAAACAGTATGAATGACCAACCTGTTTCAAACTTATGTTCATTAAGTCTATGTTGAACTATTTGATTTTTCATACTTTACTAAACTTCAAACACAAACCAACCACAGCCTCTGGCCCATCACATAATGAATCACAACCTCAATCCTAAGCAACTCAATCAATATCCAATTCACCAAATCCAACCAATTATAGTCACAAACACAAGTAATAAGGTTCAAATACAAACAAGAGTAATTACATCAAGTATAGCAATTAGCAGTTAAACAGAATTATTCACGTAGGCAAACCAATTATAATATGCACACCCAAACAATGTCACATAGATGCATATGATGTATGTCTGTCCTATTTGTTGTGATATCACGTTGTCGGTTCAACTTCCAACTCAACACATCCCATTAGGATGTTGCCTTTCTGTCACGAATAAAAATGGGTACCCCCAGGGATATAGTGTCCGGCTCACTCTTGTGACTTGAAAGGATGCGAGCATCCTCACATTACCCCAGGGATATAGTGCCCGGCTCACTGTCTAGGGATATGGTGCCCTGCACACTTTTATAACATAACAAATCTCATCTCAATAAAAAATAAAATCATCTTTATCACAATTTAAAAATCATTCTTGGCTCACTTACTTTCAAAAACAAAACGTATTCAGTTCACATCTCGCCAAGAGTCACTTTTTCTCAAATCAATTTTCTTTAAAACCAAACCGCTTTTGGTAACATTCTTCGAAAATGTCAAGCAACTTCAAAATCATATCAATTGTAAATCTCTTTGAAAACTCAAAAATCATTCATTCTTGAATCATTCACTTAAGTACTTTAAAATCAAGAGTCATCAATTAAAATCCACAGTAAGGTCTCAAGGCTTTAGTGGGGAACAACCAATTTTATTTTCTTAAATTCATTAAAGATTCATAAAATCATAGCTTCTGAATTTGAATCAATCAAAATGAACTTAAACCAAAACCAAATCATTTAAAACAAAACCAATTCATTTAAACCAAAACTAATTTCAGTTTTATTCTTAAATCTAAAACTTTCTCAAAGGCTCAGAAATTGTTCCGTTTTGCTAAATCAGAATTTAAAAAATACTTTAACTCTTTCCAAGACGTCACAAAAACAAAATTAATCAATCAAAATTGAATTACTTTTAAGTTCACTAAAAAGTCCTTCGAATATAGTTCTTTGATCAAATTCAAAACCTAAGTCTCCTCATATTTAAATTGACCTCAAAACAAAATACTTTTCTTAAATACATTAAAGTCAAAAGGTAATTCTTTTCTTAATAAATAAAACCCAACAAAAAAATGCTTTTCTTAATAAATCAAACGTAAAATATATTACTTTTCTTAATAAATAAAACCCAACAAAAAAATGGTTTTCTCCATAACTCAAAATCATAGCATAATTCATTTTTTCTTATTAAATATAAAATTAGATAACACAATTTCTTAAAATTCTAAATTTTCTCTAAATAACATTTTAAACAAAGTCCTAAATTTTATAATGAAATTTCGCCAGTATCTCCTCTAAAACTTAGACTTTGCCATCCTTCTCGGGTCCCATCTAAACCTTTTCCAAATCAAACCAACTCCAATAAATCAAATCCATTTTCAAAACTCTAGAAAACCAATTCAACAATTGCAAGTTTAACAAAATCAATCACTAATTCAATCAAATAAACAGTCACATTCACCCAAGACAGACTAGATAATACATAAAACTTACATAATCACCAAAAATATATTTTCTCACATCAATATCCATTTATAACAATTATGAAATATAAGATAAGTCTTTAGAAAAACTCCTACCTCGAAAAGTTGAAACCATAAACCAAATGCGTCAAGAAACCTTTCTCCTCTCGGCCCGCAATCAGTGGCAGTTGCATCCAAAGCTCCGCTTACTTCCGCAACAACAGAAATAGCTTTAATTATAATATGCAACCTCGGTACTCAATCCTAAAATATTAATATCGCAAAAACCTTAATAACACATAGCAGAACACTAACACGAGCTTTCCGAAAAAGAGATACTTACTGTAATAAGAGAATGAAGTAGCAGCGATCTCCAAACCGATTTGGCGGCTGCCCAAACAGCCACCTCAAGCGACAGCGGCGACCAGAACTTCAGTGATGGTGATTGTAACAAACATACAGTGACGATAACGTTCTCGAAAATTCAAAAGAATAGAAACAAACTCAAAACCCTTACCTACAATGGATCTTAGCTACGGTACCGCCATTTTCCGGCGGCAGAGGCTCGGTAACCCATCACTAGCAGCGGCAACGGAGCGTGCAACGACGACTCCATACGCGACGATGACAGCGACGAGACTCGGCGATGATGGCACAACGGCTTCGCCTCCTCTCGCGCACCTTCCCTATGTTCGTGAACCTCTTTGGACGGTGACGATGAAGACCTCGACGGCGACGACGATGCAGGCTCCACAGAACGGCGACACCTTGGTGGCGTGATCTCCTTCCAAGGTCTGACGACAACGCGACGGTGGCAGCGCGGCTTCTCTTCAGCGATGATGACCGCTCCTCCTCTCTCTCAAAACCGCGCTCTATCTCCATCTCCTCTGGTCTCTCGACTGCGCGGCGGCAGTGATACCCGCCGGCGCCGTCCTCCCTCTCTTCTCTTCACTCTTGCTGCAGCTTTCCCTTTTTTTCTTTCTCCCTTTCTTTTTTTCTTTCTTTCTTAAGGGGGTGGCTAGGGTTTCTTTAGGTAAGAGGAATCGTGTGTGTTTAAGGGTTAGTGGTAGTGTGTGTAAATTAGGGTTAAGGTGTGCATGAAATTTGGAACAAATATGAAATTAGAAATTTTTGGGTAAATTGGGGCTTGATGATTTTTAGATCAAATTATGTTATATTATATTAATTTTAAAATATAATTTAATCTCTCAAAATTACTTTTAAAATGTTACTTAATTGCCAATTGTTAATTGGCTTTTAATTAAGTATTTTAATTTGAAATTAGAGATAATATAATTAATTTTTTTTCTTGATAAAAATCAAAGTATTAAATTCTTATTATTTTACAACTATTAAACTCTATAATTTAAATATAGAAAACAATTCGATAATTATAAAATTAGATAAAAATTTAAATTTTAAATAATTTATCAAAATTTATTTTAATTATTTTTAATAAAATAATTTTTGAAATTAAAACTGTTAATGAATAAATAATTTAAAATCATCTCATAATAAGATTTTTCAAAAATGATAGAGTCTTAAATACCGTGTCATCAGATATAATTTTTTAATCACAGATTATTAAATTTACTGAATAATTAATACCTTTCATGTAAGTAGATTTAATTAAAACTTTTATAGTACTGATGCGAATCAATCTATTTTAGATTTTTTTATGATTTTAATTTTTTTATTTATAAATTAATTTTTTCATCACTTAGCTTATTAGTGCTATTTCTAATTTTCTATTAGCAGATTTTATTTTTATAAGTGCTTCTAACTGGATTTTTTATAATATATTATGTTTTCTCTACTAAATAGTTCTTTTAAAGTATTTTTCTTAGCAAAATTTTGTTATACTTTTAGATCCAAATCAGATTTAAAGACAATTTATTTTCATTATCAATTAACGTTGTTGTTTTATAAAAATTAAAATCTTCCCTTATTTCAAGGTTTTCTAGATATATAGTTCAATATCATATATATAATTTGCAAAAAAGTAACGAGGAGTAAGTTTTAGAAATATTTTCTAGACGAAATCTTCCTTTATTCTCATAGTAGTTTATTATACAAAGGACTTCCTATATAGGGATTGTTTTTAACTATTTTATTTTCTCTAAGAAAATATTTTATATATTCAGACTATAGAGTTGTCTCGTCTGCTTTCTTTATATTTCTCTGATAAATAACCTGTAATATTTATTTAGGGTCAATTAATTAACTACATTATATATCTAAATATGTTAAAAACAAGGTAGATATTTCAGTAAAAATGTCAAAAATATTTTTAAATAAAAACATTTGATCTTATCGTTTAACTAAAGTTGTAATATATTAGATTTTAATACGTGATATAATATAAAAATATTATCTTTATTTAAAAGTGTTGCTATTTTCTCAAAATTGTCCCTTTATTTTTTATACCAATTTTTGTCATTTTGTTTAAAATTTAAATTTTTGTGTCCAAAAATTTTATTTTAGAATTGTTTTACCCTTTTACTATTTTTTTGTAAATTTTATAATAACCTTTTTTTATTTCTATTTTATTATCATTTTAATACTTTTCTCATGACTAATTAAATTCTATAGATTATTTAAAATTGGTAGACTGTTAGAATTTTATATTTTTAGTTATTTTTTTTATTTTGAAAATTGTCTAAAATAAATGGATTTTTAACATTTCTTATTTCTTCTGTATAGAGAATTTTTTATTTTGTATTTTCAAGTGTTTGATTTAACATTTGATATAGTTCTTCTATTAATTTAGGATATAAAAGCATTTTCTCTTTCTACATTTCTTTTTATATTTTTCATTAAATTATTTTTTCGCATATAGATAATAGATATTTCTCGATATAAGTTTTGAAGGTTTTCTTTAAGTAAAAATGTTTATTTGTTGTCATTGCCTAAAATTAACCTGTGCGAAAACATTAGCTTCTTGACTACCTAAAATTTACTATTGTTTTATATTTAAAGGCTTCTTTACTTGTTTCGTATAATCCCAGAGAATTTAGGAGGTTTGTTCTTTCAAATAGGTATTTTTCTTATCTTAATAAAATATATAAATATCTTCTGTGTTACTTGTCATTATAATTATTTATCTTGAATAAAGTTTTTTCCAAGTTATTATAGGTATAGTTATGAATATCCCTTAGTTTTTTTACCATTATATACATTATCCTACTATTTCTGATATTTTTTTTAATTAAGAATTTCAGTTAAATTCTCACCTTTTCATGTTATTTATTTTATTTCAGAATCTTCATTATTATGTTAATCTATTTTAGATAGATTTAGAGGACTTATAATTTTAGATTCTCTAATTTAAAGATATAAATTTGCTGAGAAAGAATTTCTTAGTTTTATTTCAATTGAATTTCTTATTAATAGAGGGATCGGTTTTAATTGCTATAAATTTTGATATTTCTGTTTTGACAATTTTTTAAAATAATTCATCTAAATAGATTTTTTCTTTATTTTTAAAAGTTTTTATGATGGCTATTAGTTAAAGCATAATTTATAGAATTTATAAGCTAGCTTATTGATCTTTCTACAATTTTGTTTTGAGAAAAAGGGTATAGCATAGTTTACGCGGACATTAAATTTAACATTTATATTTGTCAGGTTTTATGGACAATTCCTATTTTTTTTATCTATTATTAGATCTATAATTATTTTATCATAGATTACTAAACTTACTCGAGAATTAATTCCTTTCATATTGGTAGATTTAATTAAATTTTGTGTAGTATTGACATGAATATAGCCTACTATTATATTATTTGCTAGGAGCAAGCTAAGAATATAATAATATAATAATTAAGAATATTAAACAAAAATTAAAAATAATTAATTATTTTATTTTTAAATTTAAATTTTTAAGTTTGATTAAGATCCTAATTGATTATATTTTAAATTGAGTTATGATATAATTTATAAGATTTTAATTTAAAATAAGATAAAATTTAAATTTAAAATAAGATTTAAATTTAAAATTAATCACAATTTTATATGTTATATATGTATGTCAATAGTAAAGGAATGACACGATTTTATTCCTTTACTTTTATATACACAAATATTTTAGAGTTTGATTCTTAGAAAAAAATTTGTAGTATGCAAAGAATTGAAAAAAGTTTCTCAATTTAAATCAAAGTCTATTAATCAATTAGTTGATAATAAAGATTAATTTCGGTATGAATGCGCATAGATTTTCAAATAATTGAAAAAAAAATACTAAAATATACTGAAGTATTTCTATTTAATCTTATGTTATTTGAATAAAATATTAAGTACAAAATAAATTAATAGGATTATTTTATTATTTTTACTGCGCATTTTGAATACATTATAATCTTTTAAATTTTTATCTTTATATTTATAATAATATAAATAGGGAGCTCTTATGTTAACGTAGTGCTTGCACATTAAGTTTAAAAATTTATTTGCTTAAGTGTTGTTACTAGAAATTTTTAAAATTTTATTTATAAATTATAACTTATTATTTTGTTAGGTTGTTACCTTTTGAATTTTTAAATACACTTTCTTAGATAATTTGTGTGTACGAATATAAGTGATAAGATTATAGATCCAATCGAGTTACGAAAATTTTTCATTGCCATTTGTATCTCAATTGTTTAGTACAATCAATTACTTTATTTCCATATTTGTCTTATTTAAAATTTTTCTACAATTTTTAATGGCAGTTGGTATTTACAAAATTGTTGAGATCAATTCTACGGTTAAGAATTTGGATGTACATATACGAGTAATAAGTTTATGGACAGTTGGACACTATCGGTCTAAAAAATTTCTCTATTGCATGCCATGCTCAATTGAGATAGTTTGCTTCGATGAAAATATATGAATTTTTTGTCATTTTTCTAATTAATGTTGAATTTGTATTATTGATATTTCAAACGTGTTTATTTATTATTTTTATTTGTTCTTTGATTTTTGTGTGTCAATTCTAGGGAAGAAAAATATATGCATTAGTTAAGAAGGCTCTTGTATCTCGATTTATCAATTTGCTAAGAGAAGGAATAGTTTTGTGAGTTTAAACCAATGGAGTTTTGTGAGTTTTGACACTTTCAATACTCTTGAGTTTGATTATACCTATTTAGTTGGTAAGTTTGTTGTTTTAAAAAAATATTCAATGATAAATTTATTTAATTCATTGATAATTTCTATATATCATTTTTTTTAACAAATTTATTGACAATAAATATTTTTTATTTTAATTTATTTTAAATGTTATTGGATATCTTGTTAGAATTGAAAGTGAGAGTACTCTTAAAAAAATGGCAAATTTATCACGTACAATGTTATTGAATTAGAAGTTAATAATAGATAATTAATTATTATTTTTTGAATATAAACACTTACACATAATATAGATGAATAAATCTAAATCTAAAAATTTTAATATTAACTTCAATGTAAATTTATTTATTTGAATTTGTTTCAAAATTTTATTTTATATATTCAAATTTATTTGTTTTATTTATTATTTTATATTTAAATTGT
>NC_029780.3:45716648-45734356 GCF_000817695.3 Arachis duranensis
GTAAAGTTTGGTACAATTTTTTTGTTATTATTTTTTAAATTTTAATATAAACACTTAGAAATATTAGATGAGTAAAACGAAATCTACGAATTTTAATATTGACTTCAATGTAAATTTATTTACTTGGGTTTGTTTCAAGATTTTATTCTATAAATTCAAATTTATTTGTTTTAGTATTTTAATTTTTATTTAGATTGTTATTTTAACTTTATTTTATTATAAATATTTTTGTAATATTAAACTTTTTTTGTGCCTGAAGAATTTTAATTTGTTGAAAAAAATTGTTTCTGGTGAATAGATATTTTTCTATTTTTTTATTTAAAATGTTATTATAGGTATGTTAATATTAAGAATATAAAAGATAAGCTTACTTAAAAAAACGTATTATGAGATCAAACAATTTTATAATTGCAGATATTTATCTACACAGAAAGCTATATGGAGAACTTTGGCTTATGATATTCATCGGAGATGGCCTTCAGTGATGAGATTAATCTTTTAGTTTCCTTGAAAGTAAAATATCATCTTTAAAGACGTTGGCAATCTTAAGAAAATCATAGATTAAGAGTAAGGATAAGGTACGATATTCTTAGTATGGATGGAGGCCAATAAAGAATTTGAAGTAAGTCAAACTTTAACGTATGCTGAGTTTCCAAATCAATTTGTTTATGATAGAGAAGAAAGGGAATAACATCCACGCAAAAGAGATCGAGTATTCTATGAGGAGGTTAAACTATGTTTTACCGGGTACAGATGATATCTGCTATATTATCTACTATATGAGAATTTTGTTAACTGTTCAAAAAGGTTGCACAATATATGAGTCTATTAAAACAGTTAATGGGATTATGTATCCTAACTTCCAAGATACTTTCTATTTTATGGTACTGTTGTTTGATGATAGAAAATTCATTGCAGCTATTAATGAGGTCTGGTCATCAATTGAGAAAACTGTTTGTGATGTTGTCGATGATATCTAATAGTGTTAGCAAACTAAATCGTATTTAGAATGCAACTTGGACATTGTTGGCTGACGAGATACTATATACGAGGAGAAAAACATTAAAAAATCAAGGTATTTTACTATGTGGTAAATTATTATCACATGTAGGATTTTACTTGCCAAAATTAGTGTTCACCTGTGGACAACTTTACGTTGCTTTGTCAAGAGTTAAGAGTTGTAATGGCCTGAATATTCTAATTCTAGATGAAGACAGTAATCCAAAGTCATCAACAACAAATGTCGTGCTCAAAGAAGTTTTTAATAATATTTAGGTAAGAAAAATAGTATTTTCATTTTACTAATATGTTATGATTTATACTTTTATACAAATATTTATCGTAGATATAACTAATTTATTAACTATACTTTCAGACTTGAAATAAAATGTGTAACATGGAGCATAACATCATATGCCAATTACTTTTTTAATGAGGTTAATAAAATACTAGATTGTCGATAAATTTTCATTAGCCTTATGATATAAAGTTTAGTATAAAATTGACATGCTACTATTACAGTTATATATGTTCTTATTTTTTCAGGTCTTTTTCCTTATGGTTCAAGAATATTATAAACTTTAAACTATTTTATTTGTATTTTACTTTAAATAAAGATAAAACAATATATTCAGTACGTTTATTATATAATGACGATGAAAATATTATATCTAACCTGAGAAATTTATGATTATAAAATAGTATTTTCGATTTATCATGTCAAATTAAAATGTAAACTCGTGCATTACACGAATTTAACTGTGGTATTATTTAAATAAGAAACCAATAAAAATTTATCATCTTATAAGGATTATTTATGAAATAATTAAAAATAATATAAAATTTAAATTGAACGTAATTTTAAATCACTGTTTATTAATGAAAAATATTTTAAATTAAAAAATTATTAGTTTCATCGGCTTAATTTAAGGATCATTAATATTTCTCAGGCCAGGTAAGGTCAGAGGAGTTTGATCTATTTATCACATGTATTCTCGTAAAATAATTAAATTGAAATGAAAGGTTGGAGATGTTCTAATCTTTCTCCCAAGTTGCTTTTAGAGGGTGATAATACTAATCGAATTTGCGGCTTATTCTGTCTTATTCGTTCGAGGTGAGTAATTACCAATCTTGATGTGAGATGAGTTTTTTGCGAGATGAAATTTTGGATGAGACCGGATGAAGTCGGATTTAGGTAATATCTGCCCAAGTATATGTATAAAATAATTAGTAAAATGATTAATAATATTATATTATATTCAAATTTTTATCTTAACTTATGTTATCTATGTGATAATGGTTATATAAATTTTAAAATTTAATTTTATTTATTATATTTTAATACTTATAGGGGGCAGGTAGGAGAGAAGCGCGTAAGGGCGAGAGCGAGTTAGAATTTAATTTTTTTCTACCTGTGAGTAGAAATAGAGCGCATTCTATACAAATTATTGTAGGGTAGGACAGGGTCCAATAGGACAAAAACCCGCCCTTATCCCCATTGTCACACTACTTGCTTTCAACTACTGTTTTTTAAATTTTCTTATTGTTGCTTTTCATTTCATCTCATCATGGAGGAGAACGTTGTAATTACTGCCGCCATTCCTCTTTCTACGAATGGTATAGTCCATCATAATTCATGGCTTTTCGCCATATTAGAGATTTGAGGACATCGTATAATTGTATATGGAAGGAATACTGAGATTGAGAGACAGGAATCGAGATACAAAAATTAAGAGACAGGAATTAAATTAAATATTTATATATGTTTGACGTAAAATATAAATGACAGAATTATATTTTAGATCTTGTTTGACTTAAAATAAATATAAAGACTAAAACAAATATAATTATTTAAATACTCATATTAATTAAAGTTAGAATATATTAGAATCAATTAGCTTTCATTATAATTATTTATCATATCTGAAAATAGGATATTATGTTTTTATTATTTCGATTTTCTTAACACTTATAAATACTTTATTTTTTATATTGTATCATTCATATCTACACAATTTGAATAGACATAAATCTTTTCTCTATTGCTCTCTCTTACCTTTCTAACATGATACCAGAACTATGGTATCCTCCTTGAAGATAATATATAAGTTGTTTTTCTTCTGGTTAAATCATCATATTTTTCACACTTTTTCTATGTCATTTTTCTTTGTCTTTTATCACTTTTTTTTATGATTTTTCATCTCACCGATTAACCTATTCTCTCCGTCTTGTATATTTCGAGTCTAATGAATCAAATATCACTGTCATTTGCTGCTTACCTATTATCATGAAGAAACCCTATATTTTTCATCACCTTCTGGCAGTTCGTCATCCTTCGAAATTTTACCATCTCTTCACAATTTGTCACCTTTTCGGGAGTTCTCGGGCAATTTGCCATCTTATTGGCAGTTTCGTTTATGATTTTTTTAGGTAGTTTCATTTGTATTTTCGTTGCGGCAGTTTTGTCTACGCTTCCTTGCGACATTTTTGTCTACACTTTTTTTGCGGTAGTTTCATTTGCGCTTCCCCCTGTGGCAGTTTCATATGTGCTTCCTTTCGACAGTTTTATCTGCACTTTTTTTCTGTCAGTTCCGTTTGCAACCGTTTCATCAATTTATGCATTTTTTCTTTAATTTGTTATTTTAAAAAATTTCAAACTCAAGTTGTCACTTGAATTTAAGGGAGATATTAGATTGAATTAGGATCAATTAGCTTTCATTAGAATTATTTAGCATATATGAATATTTATTATAAGATATTACGTCTTTATTATTTTGATTCTTTTAATACGTATAAATATCCTTCGATGTTGTATCATTTAAAACAAGTTGAATACACACAAATCTTTTTTTATAGTTCTATTTTACCTGTCTAACAATTAAAAAAATAAAAATAAAATAACTCATAATCGCTCTCCTTCTTATCGTCATCCTCATGAGAATCAACTTCATAAACCTCTTCCTTTGTCAGGTAACACATAAACTCCCCCTTTTCAGCCAAAAGATCCACATAAAGCAACTAAACACAAAACCAGAACATAAAACATGTTAATAAAATTTAACTATATATCATGTAGATCCAAAGTTCTAGACTTAACCATAAAATACTTCCATATTCAATACCAAAAATAAATAAACAACATGTAACATAGTATGAAGAATCTTCCCTCAAAGATGAACTCAAATTCCCACCACTTTCAACTGTTTCTTCCCCATCACTATTCAGAAACTGCAAGTGCTGGATCCTTCTTTTTCTATAATCAACGCAAACTCAAACCATGTGAAACATGCACTGCACAGTAACCTTATAATCCAAAGTCTCCGAGGCATATCTAGCGCTTCTTTCTTAATTATCACTGTCATTATCACCCCCGACGAACGCAAAATTCCAAACCATATCGAAGATTACCATCGACTTTGAGTACGTCCAATCGCTCTGCCTCTCCTCCAATTGCTCCAACATCGAATCCCGCTTGGGATAGAGGGAGGCAATGCCGCGTTAGCAAGGATGTAGGAGAAGGAGGTGCGGCTGCTGGCCACAATGAGAAGATGTTTAGGCGGCGAGGATGCTCTAATATGAGTCTTTACGGTAAACTTGAAAAATTTAAAAACTAAGAAAGGCATTTGAGGAAGAAAAAGTTATTAACGTCCCTGTGTTTCCACTCTTTTAAAGGAATTAAAATTTTGTGTTTTGAGACTGAAATTTTAATTTTAGTTTCTAGCCACCAAACACTAAGTTCGAGTCTCCCAGTTTCAGACCCAGTACTCCATACCAAACGCAGCCTATGTGTTCATACCCTGGACCACTTTATATGGTCCGGGTTGGACAAAGAAAAAAATGACTGACTTCTTGTAAGGTTGGCTCGTCACTGACCTCTTCTTAAAGAGCTCGGCCAAATCGCTACAGAGGCCCAAGAAGGCCCAAAGCAAAGGGTCACAGCCCACATGAAGGCGGCTGGCCAAAAGATAAGTGATCTCACCCACAAAAGATAAGATAAGATAACTAAACTTATCTCAAGGAAGGTCACTCCATACTACTATAAATACACTGGAGCACCCAAGTATAACTCATATTGCAATTCTACAAAAAACCTGCTTAAAGGCCGTGCTAATTTAAGCTTCGGAGTCTCTTGCAGGTACCAACCCCCTCCGCTGATCAAAGATTAGCAGCATCTCAAGCTCTAACACGTCGGACACAGCAGCTCCGACCACACCAGAAGATCTCATCCGAGATCAACCTCACCGTTTCATGTAACCTTCGGAACATTGGCGCCGTTGTTGGGGAACCTGGAAGTCATTCCATTGACATGGAAAGCAACCCTGTCAATGACCATAACTCGGGATTGGAAGACGAAACGCCGTTCAAGAACACGAATGCCACACCAAACTCCCCAAAGGACACATACTAGTCCAAGGGAGACAAGCAAACTCCTAACACTTAAATTTTAGAGGCCATTCGTGAACAGCAGGATCACCTTAAACAGCTCGAACAAGAAGCCGAACGTCAACGCGAAACCGAGTAAGATCTCTGGAGGGAAACAAGACAGCGTCGAGAGCTGGAGGACAAACTCTCGAAGCCAGAAGCTGATCTCAAAGCAAGAACTACTCGGTCCAACAGTGAAGATAGCCCCCACAAGAATCAATACCCATTCATGAAAGAAATCACGAAGGCTAAAGTCCCAAAAGACTTTAAAAACCCCAGACATGACCCCATACGATGGTACGTCTGAGCTAAGTCATCACCTCAATAACTTTAGGAGCTGGATGTACCTCACAGATGCTTCAAACGTGACCCGTTGCAAAGCCTTCCCAACCACCTTGACCAAAACGGCAATAAAGTGGTTCGACAGCCTGCCGCCAAGGTCAATCACAAGCTTCGATGACCTTGCCAAGAAGTTCCTAGCCAGGTTCTCCATCTAGAAGGACAAAACCAAGCACGCCCCAAGCTTGCTAGGGATTAAACAAGAAGATCGGGAAAGCCTCCGCAGTTACATGAAAAGATTCAATAAAGCATGCCTTGACATAAAGAACCTTTCTACAGAAGCAGCGATTATAGGACTCATCAACGGTCTAAGGGAAGGACCCTTTAGCCACTCCATATCTAAAAAACATCCAACATCTTTGAATGAAGTATAAGAATGGGTGGAAAAGTACATCAACATGGAGGAGAACTCCCGATTAGGAGAAACCTCAAAGGCTAGATTCTCCTACCCACCTCGGGACAAGGATAAAGAGTCCAGGAAAAAAGAAGTCCAACCTACAGAGAAACCCAGAAAGTACCACAACTACACCCCTCTTTGGGTGTCCCTTGTGGATGTTTACCGAGAGATATGCAACACTGAGAAGATCTCACCGCCTCGCCCAATTAAACACAAGAGAGGAGGAAGTCAGACAGAGTATTGTGAGTACCACCGAATCTACGGGCATTCTACCAATGAGTGCTACGACCTAAAGAATGTCATAGAAAAATTAGCTCAGGAAGGGAGAATAGATTGGTTCTTAGCCAATAGAGTGGATGAATCAAAGAAGAGAAGAAGGGATGAAGAGGTCGGACGAGTTGAACGTCCCCCTCACACCCCTAAGAGACATATTCACATAATAAACAGAGGATTCGCCGGAGGAGGGATCTCTAAGTCATTCTGCAAAAGACACCTGAAAGAGGTGTACCATGTAGGAGAAGGGGATAGGTCACCCGACCTCCCCACTATTACCTTCACTCAAGAGGACGCCGCAGGCATCATCCCGAGGCATGATGACCCCGTAGTCATTACCATCATACTCGCCAATGCCTATCTCCACCGAACATTGGTAGACCAAGGAAGCTCTGCGGATATCCTGTTCAAATCTGGTTTCGACAAGCTCGGCCTACATGAGAAAGAGCTCAGAGCATATCCAAGTAGTTTGTTCGGGCTCGGAGACACCCCAATCCAGCCACTTGGGTACATCCCACTGCACACAACATTTGGAAAAAGAACACGGTCTAGAACGCTGAGCATAGACTACATCATAGTCGACGTGAGGTCCGCATACAATGCCCTCATAGGTCAGACAATGCTAAATCAACTCGCCATGGTAGTCTCCACTCCACACCTATGCATGAAGTTCCCAACTACAGAAGGGATCGCTACCGTAAAGGAAGACCAAAAACTCGCACGACGCTGCTACAACGAAAGTCTGAACCTTAAAGGTGATCTTAGAGGAAAATAAACCAATACTATAGAACTTGAGGGAATCTGAGCTCGCGAAGAAATCCGCCCTCAACCGAAAATAGAGACCGAAGAAGTTCAAATCGGAGAAACTCAAGACAAAACAACAAACATAGGGGCGAATCTAAAAAGAGACTTAAAGGAGCTGCTAACTAAGCTCCTAAGGGATAACTCCGACCTCTTTGCATGGAAGGCTGTGGACATGTCTGGCATTGATCCCAGACTAATGTGCCAAAAGCTGGCAGTATACCCTGGATCTCAGCCAGTACAATAGAAGCATAGAAAGCTCGGTTCAGAGAGGTTGCAAGCTGTGGAGGAGCAGGTACAGGCCTTGCTGGAGACAGGGTTCATAAGGGAGGTAAAGTACCCATTATGGCTAGCCAATGTAGTATTGGTTAAAAAGTCAAATGGGAAGTGGCGGATGTGCACTGATTACAGCGACCTCAACAAAGCCTGCCCGAAAGTCCCCTACCCACTCCCGAATATAGACACACTAGTCGACGCTTCATCATGATACAAATACCTCTCTTTCATGGACACTTACGCGGATACAACCAAATCCTGATGTATCAACCTGACCATGAGAAAACCTCATTCCTAACCCCAAGAGCGAATTACTACTACATAGTCATCCCCTTCGAACTCAAGAATGCATGGGATACATACCAAAGATTGATGAAAAAGTCTTCACCAATCACATCGGGAAGCTGATGGAGGTTTATGTAGACGATATGCTGGTAAAGACACAAAGAGAGGAAACGTTGTTATCCGACCTCACTGAAGTGTTCAGCACCATAAGAAAGCATGTGATGAGACTTAATCCCGCAAAATGCACTTTTGCATTAGAAGTTGGCAAATTCTTGGGCTTCATGCTCACCCAAAGGGGGATCGAAGCAAACCCGGATAAATGCCAGGCTATACTTAGCATGAAAAGTCTGACCTGTGTCAAAGAGGTCCAGCAGATCAACAGAAGACTCGCAGCTTTGTCTAGATTCCTAGCTGGATTGGCCTTAAGATCTCTCCCTTTCTACGCAACATTAAGAAAAGAAAAAATATTTGAATGGACCCTAGAATGTGAACAAGCTTTCCAAGACTTCAAGACATTCTTCGTGTGACCACCTATATTAACCCGACCCAGGGAAGGTGAAGAACTAATCCTAATCCTCGCTGTAGGAGGTTAGGTGATTAGCCTCAACACTAATCAGAGAAGACAAAAATGGGCAACAACCAATCTACTTCATCAGTAAGGCCCTGCAAGGCACTGAACTAAACTATCAAAAGATAGAAAGGTTCGCCTACACCCTTATACTTACTTCTCGACGACTCCGGCCATACTTTCAGGTGCATATCATCAGAATACGGACCAACTAACCCATAAAAGGTATCTTGCAGAAAACTGACTTACCAGGAAGAATCCTACAGTGGGCAATTGAGTTGTCCGAATATGAACCTTAAGTATGAGGCTCAAACGGCCATCAAGTCTCAATACATGGCCGATTTCGTCGCAGAGTACATCGACACCCCAGGTACCCCTATAGAATGGAACCTTTACGTTGACGGCTCCTCAAAAAAAGCTGGGAGTGGAGCAGGCGTAATCCTAGAAAGTGATCAGGGAACCCAACTCGACTGATTAAAGTTTGAGTTCCCTGCCTCAAATAACCAAGCCGAGTACGAAGCCCTACTGGCTAGTTTGAAGCTGGCAAGGGAAGTGGGAGCACAAAAGCTTACTATCTTCAGCGACTCATAAGTAGTCACCTCGCAAATAGAAGGGAGTTACTAGGCCAAAGATCTCACCATGAAGTAGTACCTAGACACGACCAAAGAACAGCTCAGACAATTCATGGGATATGAGATGTGACTTATACCTCGAGAACAAAATGCCCGAGCTGATGCACTTTCGAAACTAGCCAGTCCAAACCAGGGGGCAACAATAGAAGGCTCATCCAAAAAACACTACAAAGTCTGTCAACCTCGGAAGAAAAGAAGGTCTTAAGCATATCATACCAGGACCAAGGGTGGATGACTCCCATAATTAGTTACCTCAAGTCTGAAACACTCCCCGCAGATAAAAAGGAGGCAAAAAGGTTAGTACGAGAAGCACAATACTACACCATAGTGCATGACGTCCTATATAGGAGAGGAATCTCTACACCCCTCCTAAAATGCGTCCCAACCTCCACTACGAGGGAAGTCTTAGAGGAAGTCCACAGTGGCATGTGCGGCAACCACCTTGGGGTGCGGGATCTTTCCAAAAAGGTACTTCGAGCTGGTTTTTATTGGCCAACTTTGCAAAAGGAAGCAACAGAGTTCATCAAAACATGCCTCCCATACTAGAAGCACGCCAACTTTCATATTGCACCACCCGAGAAACTCATCTGCGTCACTTCACCCTGGCCATTTGCAAAGTGGGGGCTCGACCTCCTCGGACCATTCCCCCAGGGATGAAGCCAAGTTAAGTTCCTCATTGTAGGAATAGACTATTTCACAAAATGGATCGAGGCTGAACCTTTAGCCACTACCACCACTCAAAGTAGTCGGAAGTTCCTGTACAGAAACATTGTCATAAGGTTTGGTGTCCCATGCTCAATCACCACAGACAATGGTACTCAGTTCACCGATACGGGTTTCAGAAACCTGGTAGCCGATTTGAAAATCAAGCACCAGTTCACCTCTGTAGAACACCCACAAGCCAACGGATAGCCGGAAGCCACCAACAAAGTCATACTGACTGGGTTAAAATGGAGACTACATGATGCTAAGGAAGCTTGGGCCGAAGAGCTCCCACAAGTCCTATGGGCATACCGGATAACACCACACTCCACCACCGGCGAATCACCCTTCTGACTTGCTTATGGAATGGAAGATATGATTCCCGTAGAAGTAGAAGAAGGATCTCCCAGAGTGATCCTCTATAGCGAAGATACAAATCCCCAAGCTTAAAGGGAAGAGCTCGACCTACTTCCAGAAGTCCGAGAAAGAGTTCGGATTAGAGAGGAAGCACTAAAGCGTCGAATGGCTTTAAGGTATAATCAGAAGGTAATCCAGCGAAGCTTCGCCACCAATGATCTCATCTTAATCCGAAATGATATCGGAGTAGGTCGGTCTGGAGTAGGGAAGCTAGCAGCCAACTGGAAAGGGCCATATCGAGTTACATAAGTACTAGGGAAAGGTTACTACAGGGTGGCCGACCTCGAAGGGTGAGAGCTACCAAGGTCATGGCATGCTTGTAACCTAAGAAGGTACTATAGCTAGAAATAGTAAAGATCTTAGGTCAAGGCACACTCTTTTTCCTAGAAAGATTTTTTAATGAGGCTCTAGGCCGAGATCTAAAGAACTGCCTAACCTAGAAGGGTAAGTACTCACATGTACACACTTTTTATTCATTTTATTATTTTATTATTACTTAAATGAAAGTTATCGATTTCCTAAAAAATTTTCTACCAAGACGTATTAATCTACGCTCGTAAAACGCAAAATTCATCGCCCGATTAAAAGAGGTCGGCAAGGTGAAGCGATAAAAGCAAGTTAATGTAAGAAGTTATAAAAAGTAACCCAGAAAAGTGACCTGACAAGGTCTAACTAAAAATGGGATTACTAAAAATAACTTAAGAAGGCCCGACAGAGAAGTCGGACCAATGAAAGGATCACTAAAAAGGGACAAAAACATCTCGCGAAGGCCAAAAGTGCTCAGCTAAAAAGGTACAAGCCCTGAAAAAGATTTTACTTAAAACAAGAGCACAATCTCAAAACGGAGCTAAAAAGTCATCCAAACAAACTATATAGAAAAGGTTTCCCATCAGAACACTACCTAAAAAGTTGTTGGAATACGACTAAAAAGCCCGGATGATGTAGTCATATAGGTCGACGTCAGCTAAAGAAGGGGTGCGACCTCCAAAAAGGTCCAAAAGATTGAAAAGCCTAGGACCGAAGTGCCTAGCTAAGACGGGTACAAAACTCTTGAAAGGAGATATTACTCAAAAAGGCAAAAGCATAATCCCAAAACAAGGTTAAAAAGTCATCTAAACAAACTAAAAAGGTTCCACACGAGAAGGCTACCCAAAAAGTTGTTTGGAATTTGACTAAGAAGCGCGGACGGCAAGTCGCAAAGACGATATAGCCAGCTAAAGAAAGGGTGTCAAGGTAGCCAAAGAAAAGGCATAGTTTTAAAGGCCAAAAAGGAAAACCTGTGAGGAAAATGCCACCTCAAAGGGTGTCGAACCAAGGAAATCCAAAACACCAACATAAAGGTTAAAGAGCAACCCCCTCTAAATAAGGGTTGAAGAGCAACCCTCCTCCAAACAAAGGTTGAAAAACAACCTCCAAATACAAGCATATCGACACAAGTAAAGTAAATGCATCGTCCAACATAAATTAAAGCATTAAAGACTCAAAGGCTGCCTAAATGGCAGCCCAAGAGTTTAAAGTGTTTATTTTTCAAAATAAAGGTTGCTGGGGAGCAACCAAATGTGAAAGAGTTATCCACAGTTCGCTTCAGAAGCCACATCTTTAGGAGAAAAAGGCCTGGTCAAGATCGGGGTAGCATTGACGACTCCATCTGGCCCATTCAGAATCTCCAGGTCAGGCTCGGGATCAAGAGGGACTGCCTCGGCAGAAGGAGGACCCTCATCGTCATCATCTGGGGTAGGGACAATCTTGCCATCCTCCACCACGTTGTCCATGCTAAAAAGAGAGAGGTCGACGTTGGGAGCAAGAACCCGGACCTAGGACTTTAGATTCTCATACATATCAGTCATACTGCTCACCATATGACCTTGAAGCTCGGTGTAATTGTCCTGAGCAGATTGAAGCCTCTCCCTCATTTCCAACAGCTCGGCATAGGTCTCGGTGTAGCTCTCCTTAACTTTCTTGGCCATGTCCTCGGCCAGGTTAGCAGCCGCCTCCGCTGTAGTAGCTCAAGACTTCTCCCTCTCAACATCAATTTCTAACTTAGCAACCTTGGCATCCAGCTCATCCTTCAAAGCCTTGAACCTTTCATATTCAGACTTGGCATCCTCTAGAAAGGCCTTCGTAGCACGGATCATAGACTCCCGGACAACCCGAGATAAGGCCGCGCTAATATTGGCCATCCGAATACTACTGCTCCATATAAAATCAAGATGGTGGAGGATCGACACATCGTCCAGAGGAACTCTCCCATAAGGAGCAATCAACTCTGTGGCAACCCACACCATCAAACTCTTGGCCATTCAGATCATAAGACCCAATAGTTTTTTGCTTCTTGGGAGGAGGACCTGCCGTAATAGGAGAGGAGGTTGCACAAGAGGTTGTTTGAGGCAGATCAGAAGAAGCCACCTGAACTCGCCAGGTCAGGATGATCTTCCTCAGACCCTGAGAGTCAGCTACCGGCTTCTTCGGAGGCAACTATGCTGAAGAACCCTCCCCCAAAGTCTTTTGTGACAAATTTTGGGCAGCCACGACCTTCTTGGCTTTTCAGAAAGCCTTCATCGAATATGAGGATGCAACCATCTCTGAAAGGAAGCCAGGCAAAAGAAGAGCTCGGGCACTACCTAACTTGGAACGGAGGATAGTGGGATCCCCCAAAAACTTCTTAGTATCCAGGTGAGGAGGTTCCCCCTAGTGCTCCTCCAAAACACCCACAAAGGCCTGTTCTACTTCGTCTAAACTCTCACAATGGTATTTTAGGGCTACAGGGCCTTTTTGCCACCATAAAGGAAAGTTGACTCATTATTTTCATCCAAAAAGAAAGTGCGAACACCCTCAATAGCTTGGACTTTAAAATAGTATTTTTCAAAGTTACGAAAAGATTCATCAAACATTGAGAAAACCTTCCTCCCTTGGATAGCCCTAAAGGAGATCCAAGAAGTCTTCTTCTTGGCCACTCCAGGCTTGGTCAGCACAAACAAGTAGAGAAAAAGGGACTGAGAAGGACAGACACCTAGTTCTTGACATAACAGCTGGAAAATCTTTATAAAGGCCTAAGAGTTTGGATGAAGCTGTGAAGGGGCCACATTACAGTTCCATAAGAGTTCGGTTTCAAAGGCGGTAAAAGGAAGGATAATACCTAGCTGGCTAAAGAAATAGTCATAGGCATAAAATAAAGGTCGCTCTGTCCGAACTAAAGGAGAAAAACTAACTCTCTCCTCAGGATCAGGCAATACCAGTTCATAATTCTTCTCATCCTCCCTATGCTCACAGATCCTATGAAACTGCCTAAGTTTCTCACAATACTCCGGGTCGGCCACAGTAACACACATCAACACTATAGAGTCTAACCAATTGGCCATACCAGCAGGGATCTTTGTGGACATCTCGACAATGTTCTTATGAGAAGACATAAAGCAACTACATCTACAGCAAGAAAATAAAAAGGGTTCACTACTGAAACAACTCAGACAGAAACAGCAAAGGAAGAAACAACCAACAAGCAACAACTAGGGCAGCAAAAGGGCACCCCAAAATTCACACAAAGCAAAAGAGATCAACACCAGAAGCCCAGAAGCACCCTTTGGAGGCAACAGTATAAAAAAGAATGCAGAAAAAATAACGCAAAGCCAAATCCTTAACCCTCTCAAACAAAAGAAAAACACAAGAAAGCAAATAGAAACCCAGATATCAACAACGGAGAAGTAAAAAGGTTGCAACTTTGAAGAAACAAAGGCATACAAAATTGCTAAGAAAGATTCAACCTTTTAACCTTCAGACTCAGTAAAGATCAAAACTTTTTACAAAAGGAAAGCATGTAAGAGTAAAGCGCAAAGAATGATGACAATTAAAGCATGTAAAAATGAGAAAGGATACGAAGTAAAGCACCAACCTGCGAAAGAAGACGAATAAGCTAGCAGTAAGCCACGAACAATCTTCACCAAGAGATGGAAACTTCGAAAATCCATGAAAGGAGCAATCTTGGAGTGCTGGGGCAAGCAGAAGATGAATGAAAGGAAGTTTTTCTCATTGAGCAAATGAAACAAGAAACTGAAGACAAAGTCTAACCCTTTTTTCTTTCAATTTCAAATTAAGCGGGGAATGAAATGGCAACGGGAATTAAAAGCCCTATTAAGAGGCTTTAAAAGCGCTCGTTTTAACCCAAACTGATGCACTTGGAAAATGACGCTACATTTAAAGTGCTTCACATTTTAAAAATCATTAAAGACGCGAAACTTGCTCGAGAAAGAGATGGACCAAATACGACTAAGAAGATGCTTGAGCATGACTTCCCCAAAAGAGGTCAAAGCTCAGAAACAAGCACAACCTCACAGAAATATCGAAGCTCAAGCAGGGGCACTATTTATACCCTGGACTGAGCTATATGGTCCGGGTTGGACAAAGACAAAAATGGCCGACCTCTTGTAAGGTTGGCTCGTCACCGACCTCTTCTTAAAGAGCTTGGCCAAATCGCTACAGAGGCCCAAGAAGGCCCAAAGTAAAGGGTCACAGCCCACCTGAAGACGGCTGACCAAAAGATAAGTGATCTCAGCCACAAAAGATAAGATAAGATAACTAAACTTATCTCAAGGAAGGTCACTCCACACTACTATAAATACACTGGAGCACCCAGGTATAACTCATATTCCAATTCTACAAAAAATTTGCTTAAAGCCCGTGCTAATTTAAGGTTCGGAGTCTCTTGCAGGTACCACCCCCTCCGATAATCAAAGATTAGCAGCATCTCAAGCTCCAACATGTCAGACACGGCAGCTCCGACCACACCAGAAGATCTCATCCAAGATCGACCTCACTGTTTCAGGTAACCCTCGGAACACTATGTGTTCATTGATTACCATGTTCAAATAGCAAATCTTGGCATTCCTTTTGCTTCTCTTTATTTTTTTTCTTTTTTTTTTCTAATGGTTAATGACGACATCATTGCAAACATTAATCCTCTTCAGTTATTTGTCAACTTCAAGTCAAGTGTGCTGTGTTGGATTGTAACACTATCTCTTAGTTGGATTAGAGAGTCAAACTCAGAACAGTTCATGACTTTTTCTGTCAAGAGATACCAGAGAGGATTTAAAAATGACGTGTATTTTTTCTGTCAAGAATAGTTGCATACTGATTACCATACATTGGTGTTATTTTCTCTGTTTTACATCAACTTTACAGCATAGAGATAACAAGTTCCAAACAAAAGCAGTTGAAGAACCATATATAGCTGTTGAATGTGGCGATGGACATCCATTTGGTGCTGTTGTTAGAAATGACGCAGTAGTTGTGAGCTGTGATAACACCATTTTAAGGAACACTAATCTCATAGCTCATGCTAAAATTAATGCTATCAGTGAGGTTTAATTGATAGTTTATTCTTCCGTTCAAATCCGAGGACTATAACGTGCATCTAGAGTTATATTAACAAACAAGCCTTAAAGTTATATTAAGGAAATGTTTTTTGAACTCAGTTTTGTTTCGTACATTGAACCGACAAACGTTTGATGTGTTAGAAACAGAATTAATACTAAAATTGGTTCGTGAAGTAACACTTGCACTTCAATATGATCTTTAAAGTTTTAATTTATTTAATTTAATTTTTTAAATTTGTATCTATGACTCCTGTTAGTTAATTTTTGATCTTATTTTCATCACAGAATTGTTAATGATGTACTGAGATAGATTGACCACCATTATACACGCCAATTAAAATTTTTTACTTTAATTTGCTCTCCTTTCTAAGAAACTGACAAAACCCTTATGTGAAATTAGAATTATATTTTTAGTATTTTGTAGGGAGTAAATTAAAGTAAAAAAATATTCAATTCCTACTTCAGATAGTCATTAAAAAGTCTAACGAAGTAGCTGTCAGTCCCTCTCAGCACACCATTAATGAATTCTGTGAAAAAAACAAAATCAAGAACTAATTGAGTTATGAATGCTAAATTGACGAGACCAAATTGAGTAAATTAAAATTTTAGAGACTAAGTTGAAGAGTGACCATGACTTTAAAGACCAATTTGAATATTAACCCGTTAAAAATAACACAACTGGGTTATATGTAATCAAACATTTATGACATCTTCATTCATATAATATAACAAAATGGCATGTTAAGCATATTAAAATTGGTAGGTTTATTATTATTATTTGATCCGACCGTTATAAAACTATCATCATAACTTGGAATTATGTGTCATAACTCGGCAAAACACGCTATAAGCTCGGCATTACGCACAGACTTAACGGACCATGTACTAGAATCAAAACATCCAAACTCATTAAGACCTGTTTATTGCTCTTTAACAACCGAAGATAATACAAAAACGTAACCGATCTTCTCCACTTCACATATAAAGGTACAACGTTCTATTCTAAAGGAACACATTGATTTCTCAATACTAGCTTAAGCTTCGGAGTGCCTTTGCAGGTACACTCCCCTTTATTTTTTGCTCGCGCTTTGAATGATCGGACATCTCTCCAGGAGTGAAGCTCGAACTTTCTCAAGGCTCATAGATCGACACTGAAGATAACAACTCGGCGCCAACTCCCAGAAGCCGAGCCCCCTTCAGGCATCTACACAGGAACAATTGGCACCCACTGTGGGGCCAAAAATATAATTTTTTTCTCTATATCATTGGCCTCGAGATTATCACCTGGAGCCATGGCTGAGCAACTTTCACCCACACCATCTGAACTTCTTCAAATGGTGACCGAGTTACGGCAAGCCAACCAGCGCATGGCTGAAGAACTAAAGAATGGAAAATCAGATTGCTAATTTGAATAATACCCAGATAAAAAATAACAATGATCGACAAGAACGAACAGAAGAAGCCGAGCATCAGTCAGGGCCGACGTATGTCTCCGAAACTACTCGGCACGAAGAAGTGCAACCCGAGCACAATGAGGAAGCTCAGCCAGTAGACGAGGATGACAACCTAGAAAGCTCCCCTGGGCCATTCACGGCCAAGGTAATGAATTTCGTGTTGCCCAGGAGGTTCATTCTGCTGACCACACTAACCCCCTATGATAGGTTAGGTGATCCGAAGAAATACATCAAAAAGTTCACCTCTATAATGATAGTAAATAGTGCATCTAATAAAGTTTTATGTCATTTTCTAGATGGTCCTGCACTTGATTGGTTTTGCTCTTTGCCTGTAGGTTTGATGAGCGGATAATTTATACGCTTTTTGGCATTGTTTTTATATAGTTTTTAGTGAGTTTGAGCTACTTTTAGGGATGTTTTCATTAGTTTTTATGTTAAATTCACATTTCTGGACTTTAATATGAGTTTGTGTGTTTTTCTGTGATTTCAGGTAAATTCTGGCTGAAATTGAGGGACTTGAGCAAAACTCTGAAGAAGGCTGACAAAAGGACTGCTGATGCTGTTGGAATCTGACCTTCCTGCACTCGAAATGGATTTTCTGGAGCTACAGAACTCCAAATGGCGCGCTCTCAACGGCGTTGGAAAGTAGACATCCAGAGCTTTCCAGCAATATATAATAGTCCATACTTTATTCGGAGATTGACGACGTAACTTGGCGTTGAACGCCAAGTACAAGCTGCTGTCTGGAGTTAAACGCCAGAAAAACGTCATGAT
>NC_029780.3:45734917-45739705 GCF_000817695.3 Arachis duranensis
TTTTCACTGAGAGGATGGGATGTAGCCATCAACCATGGGTGATGCCTCCAGACGATTAGCCGTGCGACTGACAACCGCATAGGATCATTTTCCCGAGAGGATTGAAAGTTGCCACCGATGATGGTGATGCCCTACATACAGCTTGCCATGGAAAGGAGTAAGAAGGATTGAGTCAAAGCAGTGGGAGAGCAGGCGTCCTTGAGCCATACAGTATCTTCATTCGCTTATCTGAAATTCCCACCAATGAAGCTGCATGAGTACTCTATCCCTTTTATTATTTATTTTCTTATTTCTATTTTCGAAAACCCATAAACCAATTTAATCTGCCTAACTGAGATTTACAAGGAGACCATAGCTTGCTTCATACCAACAATCTCTGTGGGATCGACCCTTACTCACGTAAGGTTTATTACTTGGACGACCCAGTACACTTGCTGGTTAGTTGAATGGAGTTGTGAGCTTCTCTAACAGTGCCTGAAATTCTTTTATCACAATTTCGTCCACCAAGGTTCTATTTCTCTATTTCGAGACCTATCAAAGCCCTTCGAGGAGAATTTCGCTAGATCGACCATCTATCTACATGACTCCGATTACCTAAACACAATCAAATAGGGCCAGCATGAAAGCCTTAGAGACTACATGATGCGCTTCGCAAAGATAGCCATGAGTATACCCGATCTCCATCCCGAGGTGGAACTGCACGCAATAAAAAGCGGACTCTGACCAGAAAAATTCCAGGAGACTGATAAACCCCATTTTTAGGATTTTTCTTGTATAGATTTTGAGGGTTTTATCAATGATCTTTCACACTTATTCATATAAAAATGCATGATTTTGTGTTCCTCTCCCAATTTTGCCTCATGAATGAAAACATGCTTCTTTTGCATTGCATTAGATATATTTTAATCCTCCTCTATTACCATTCGATGCCGTGATCCATGCTTTGAGTGATTTCAGAGATTATAGGGCTAGGGTGGCTTGGAGGAGAGGATGGAAGCATGCATAAAGGGAAGGATCATGAAAATTGGATCTTTGGAATTTTCAGCAAGGATGCGCACGCGCACCTGGGGTGTATGCACATGATTTTTAAGAAGAAAACGTAACCAGCGATTTCAGGCAGTTACTAACCCTGTTTTGGGGCAGAGTTCTGGCGGGAGAAGCATAAGAAGACCAAGGATTGAAGGGCTTGGGATCCATTCACTCATTCTTACATTTTTCTAGATATTTTCATTAGTTGGTTACATTGGGTAGAGAGAGAAACTCCCACTTTTCTCTAGAATTTCATTCTCCATTGCAATTCTCCTTTGATTTCTTGGTGAAATCATTTGCTAATTCACTTTTGCTTAGTTACAAGTTATAGATCTACTCTTCTCCCACTCTCAATTTGTGTTCTTTTGATTCATTTACTCTAGATCTATAAATACTTTGTTACTTGATTTGGATTAGTGAATTGAGGTATTTTCACGTTCATTGATTCTAATTGTTGATTGTTGATGATTGTTTGAGATAGATAGTTTGAATTCAATTTCTTTTCCTCAAATTCATAATGTCTCTTATGAATGCTCACCAAATGTTTGATGAAATGATAACCCTAGCTATGGAGTAGAATTCCCTTACTTGGCTTAGGAGTTGAGTTATTGGAGACACTTGAGTAAGGGATATCAATTATTGATTGAGAATTGAGAATTGCTAATTGGCTTGGAGTGCACTAAAGCTAGACTTCCCAAAGGTTAGGCTAGGACTTGTGACTCAAGTTAGTTACTTTCACTTAACTTTTCTCCATAATTAGGGGTTAACTAAGTGAAACAACACTCAATTGTTATCACAATTGAAGGAAACTATAATGATGGAATTTCCAATGCTCACCCGTGGCCAAGCTTTTATCTTGATTGATTGTTGTTTACTTTTTGTTAGCATACATTCTCATACCAACTCTCAAAAATCACAAAAGACTTCCTAATCAATATTGTGCATTCTAAGGCAATTCCTAGGGAGGACGACTCAGGACTAATACTCTCGATTATAGATTGTAGAATTGTTTGATGCCGAATTTGCGTGTTGGTTAGACTATACTCACGATTGGACTTACTACCATTTCTATATCGACATAAAAATAACGTTCATCAAAATGGCGCCGTTGTCAGGGAGTTGCTTATGTGTGCCATGTTATTGTTTAGGGTGAATATGTGTATATGTACATACTTGCAATTTCTCTTGATTGTTTGTTTGTTTGATTGCTAGTTAGGATTGATATTTGCTTAATTCCATTTGTTGTCATGAGCTTTATATTCCATTCATTGTATGACGCGTTCACTACCGAATCCGAGCTTAGCTCCATTTGATCCAGAAATTGAAAGAACTTTGCTTCACATAAGGCAAGCTCAAAGGTGGTTAGCCTTTGAGAGGGGTGAAAAGGTTTTTACCAATTCGCTAACCATATCCGAAGTGGACTCCGAACCGTCACTCAAAGAAGGCACTAGCTATTCTTCCTTTGATACTACTAATAGTTCCTCTTTTAATATAGGTGCCGACACTATGGCCGCTCCAAGGAGGGTTACTCTCAAGGAAGCGGGTGCACCAAACTTTGTTCTACAACCTCTTCATGTGATTCATCCAAACTTGAATGCGAATTTTGAACTCAAGACTGAATTGATTCATCTCCTACCTAAGTTTCACAGACTTCCCGCACAAGATCCTATTAGACACCTCAAGGACTTTCATGGTGTATGCTCAACAACTAGGCGGGAAGGATCGGATGAAGTTGTTATATGGTTGTTTGCCTTCCCATTCTCTCTTGAGAGAAGAGCCAAAGAGTGGTTTTACACTTGCCTAGTGATGTTGTTACCAGTTGGGACTTGCTTAGAAGAGAATTTCTAGATAAATTCTTACCCGTGGAAATGACGGACAAGTTAAGAAAAGAGATCTCATGCATTGTACAAGGTGAAATGGAGACTCAATATGAGTATTGGGAGCGGTTTCACAAACTCCTTGACTCATGTCCCAACCACATGAGTGATACTCAAGTGTTGCTTAGCTATGTGTGCCAAGGAATAAGTGAACAAGACAAGAATTTATTGGATGCTTCAAGCAACGGTTCTTTGTCAAAGTATAGGACGACGGAGGAGGTATGACAACTCATTACTGGCTTGGCCGAATCCACTCAACATGCTAGACGGAGAATCAATCGCCCAAAGGCCGTAAACGAAGTTTCCACTAATAGTGAGACCGCTGCTCTTGCTAAATCCTTGGGTGAGATGACAAACATTCTAAAGCAACTCCAACTTGGTCAACAATAACCTCAACAACAACATCAACCTCCACCACCTCCTCAACAACATAGTCAACAATTGGTCCCCCAAAAAGTGTGTGGCATTTGTTCTTGCTATTCCCACTATACGGACGAATGTCCGAGCCTTCAAGAAGATAACACCTTGGCAGCCACCCACAACTTTTATGACCGTTTGAATCAAGGATACTACCAATGAGGCGGCAATTTCAATCAAGGGTATCCCCAACAAGGAGATAACTACAATCAAGTGGGTAGCAATTATAATCAAGGTTGGAAAGACAATTCCAACCAATGGAGGGACAATTATCAACAAGGAGGTAGGGAACAATGGAGGCAATCAAAGATGGAACAACAACTCACAAAACCGATACTCACAAAATCAACCATATCCTCAACAAAACCAAGGAAGAAATTACCAAACCTACCAAGCCCCACACCAAAGACAACCACCTCAACCCAATCAACCACAAGCCCCTCAAATCACATACCCTTCCATTTCTCCTAATCAAGACGATACACTCCGAACCATTCTCCAAGGCCAAAAAGAACTTCAAACTACACTTGCCTTTGGTCTTATCGGTCTCACATCTACACTGCAAGCTTTTCTTGTACGCATAGAACCACCTTCCACCTCCACTCCTCAAGCCTCAAGTTCTAGTGTTATTCCTTCACAACCTCTACCTAATCCCAAGGGTAGCATCAATGCCATCACCTTGAGATCTGAAACACAATTACAAGAGAAGAAGCAAAAGAAACTAAGTCCTAATAGTCACTCAAGATGAGGAGGGAATTGAGATAGAAGAAGTTGAAGAGGAAGAAGATGCACAAGTGGTAGTTGAAGATGAAATCTCTCAACCAACAAATGAAGTCTCCAAAGATGAGAAGGCCTTGGAAGAAGAAATTGCTCAACAATCCCATTTCTAACATTAGCAAGGAAAGCTAGGAAGCGTGTAGAACTTGACCCCAAAATGGTAGAGATGTTCAAGAAAGTTGAGGTAACTATTCCTCTCTTTGATGCTATCCATAAAGTACCTAAGAATGCAAAGTTTTTCAAGGATTTATGTATGAACAGATAAAATTCATGAGTTAGAAACTATTCCATTGGGGAGTTCTATTTCGGCTTTGATGGGAGCATTGCCCGAGAAGTGTGATGATCCGCGCCCATTGGTGGACGAAATTGTGATCACTACAACTTCGCACAACTAACCAGCAAGTGTACTAGGTCGTCCAAGTAATAAACCTTACGCGAGTAAGGGTCGATCCCACAGAGATTGTTGGTATGAAGCAAGCTATGGTCACCTTGTAAATCTTAGTCAGGCAAACTCAAATGGATATGAATGATGAATAAAAATAAAGATAAAGATAGAGATACTTATGTAATTCATTGGTGGGAATTTCAGATAAGCGTATGAAGATGCTGGGTCCCTTCCGTCTTTCTGCTTTCCTACTGTCTTCATCCAATCCTTCTTACTCCTTTCCATGGCAAGCTTATGCAAGGG
>NC_029780.3:45739820-45740841 GCF_000817695.3 Arachis duranensis
GATTCTTTTGCGTCTGTCACTAACGCCCAGCCTTCAGGAGTTTGAAGTTCGTCACAGTCATTCAATCGTCGAATCCTACTCAGAATACCACAGACAAGGTTAGACCTTCCGGATTCTCTTGAATGCCGCCATCAGTTCTAGCCTATACCACGAAGATGCTGATCTCACGGAATGGCTGGCTCGGTTGTCAGGCGAGCACTCGGTTGTCAGGCGATCAACCATGCATCGTGTATCAGGAATCCAAGAGATATTCACCCAATCTAAGGTAGAACGGAGGTGGTTGTCAGTCACACGTTCATAGGTGAGAATGATGATGAGTGTCACGGATCATCACATTTATCAAGTTGAAGGACAAGTGATATCTTGGTACAAGAACAAGCGGAATTGAATAGAAGAACAATAGTAATTGCATTAATACTCGAGGTACAGCAGAGCTCCACACCTTAATCTATGGTGTGTAGAAACTCCACCGTTGAAAAAACAAAAGAACAAGGTCTAGGCATGGTCGAATGGCCAGCCTCCCAATGATCAAAAGATCTAAAGATCAAAAGATTCCAAAGATCAGAAGATCAAAATACAATAGTAAAAGGTCCTACTTATAGAAAACTAATAGCCTAAGGTTTACAGAAATGAGTAAATGACATAAAAATCCACTTCCGGACCCACTTGGTGTGTGCTTGGGCTGAGCAATGAAGCATTTTCGTGTAGAGACTCTTATTGGAGTTAAACGCCAGCTTTGGTGCCAGTATGGGCGTTTAACTCCCATTTGGGTGCCAGTTCCAGCGGCGTTTAACTCCCATCCTTGTGCCAGTTCCGGCGTTTAACGCTGGGAATTCTGAAGGTGACTTTGAACGCCGGTTTGGGCCATCAAATCTTGGGCAAAGTATGGACTATCATATATTGCTGGAAAGCCCAGGATGTCTACTTTCCAACAGTGTCATTTTTAGTCTCTGAATTAGATTTTTGCTCAGGTCCCTCAATTTCAGCCAGAAAATACCTGAAATCACAGAAAAACACACAA
>NC_029780.3:45741203-45741700 GCF_000817695.3 Arachis duranensis
ATTCATGAACCACAAATTCAAAAGACATATATGCACTGTTTAAGCATACATTCAGAAAACAAAAGTATTGCCACCACATCAAAATAATTAAACTGTTATAAAATTCAAAATTCATGCAATTCTTCTCTTTTTCAATTAAGAACATTTTTCATTTAAGAGAGGTGATGGATTCAGAGGACATTCATAACTTTAAGGCATAGACACTAAGACACTAATGATCACAAGACACAAACATAGATAAACATAAGCACTAAAATTTGAAAAACAGAAAAATAAAGAACAAGAAAATTAAAGAACGGGTCCACCTTAGTGATGGCGGCTTGTTCTTCCTCTTGAAGATCCTATGGAGTGCTTGAGCTCCTCAATTTCTCTTCCTTGTCTTTGTTGCTCCTCTCTCATGATTCTTTGATCTTCTATAATTTCATGGAGGAGGATGGAATGTTCTTGGTGCTCCACCCTTAGTTGTCCCATGTTGGAACTTAATTCTCCTAGGGAGG
>NC_029780.3:45742109-45742495 GCF_000817695.3 Arachis duranensis
ATGATAGCCCGGTCTATGGTAACTTCGGACCGGTTGCTAGTGGGAATGATTGAGCGTTGGATAAACTCCAACCATCCCCTAGCCACGGGTTTGAGGTCATGCCTTCTCAATTGAACCGGCTTTCCTCTTGAATTTCTCTTCCATTGGGCGCCCTCTTCACAAATGTCTATGAGGACTTGGTCCAACCTTTGATCAAAGTTGACCTTTCTAGTGTAAGGGTGTTCATCTCCTTGCATCATGGACAAGTTGAATGCCAACCTTACATTTTCCGGACTAAAATCCAAGTATTTTCCCCGAACCATAGTAAGCCAATTCTTTGGATCCGGGTTCACACTTTGATCATGGTTCTTGGTGATCCATGCATTGGCATAGAACTCTTGAACCAT
>NC_029780.3:45748246-45748761 GCF_000817695.3 Arachis duranensis
AGCTCTTCATGCTTCCTCTCCATGGTGACAGAGGGATATCCTTGAGCCTTAAACACAAAGGATTCTTCATTCATTTGAATGATCATTTCTCCTCTATCAACATCAATTACAGCCCTTGCTGTGGCTAGGAAGGGTCTGCCAAGGATGATGGATTCATCCATGCACTTCCCAGTCTCTAGGACTATGAAATCAGCAGGGATGTAATGGTCTTCAACTTTTACCAAAACATCCTCTACAAGTCCATAAGCCTGTTTTCTTGAGTTGTCTGCCATCTCTAGTGAGATTTTCGCAGCTTGCACCTCAAAGATCCCTAGCTTCTCCATTACAGAGAGAGGCATGAGATTTACACTTGACCCTAAGTCACACAAGGCCTTCTTGAAGGTCATGGTGCCTATGGTACAAGGTATTGAAAACATCCCAGGATCCTGTCTCTTTTGAGGTAATTTCTGCCTAGACAAGTCATCCAGTTCTTTGGTGAGCAAAGGGAGTTCATCCTCCCAAGTCTCATTTCCAAA
>NC_029780.3:45750473-45750643 GCF_000817695.3 Arachis duranensis
TCAAAGAAGATGGAGTTCGAATTTTGCATTAAGGAATAGTGTTAGTCCATAAATAGAAGGATGTGAGAAGAGGGGAAGAAAGTTTCGAAAATTAAGTAAAATATTTTAAAAACATTTTGAAAAACACTAATTGATTTTCGAAAACCATGATTGAGAAAGAAGTAAAGTGA
>NC_029780.3:45750663-45751276 GCF_000817695.3 Arachis duranensis
TTTTTGAAAAAGATTTTGAAATTAGAAATTAAAAAGATTTGATTGAAAACTATTTTGAAAAAGATGTGGTTAAGAAGATATGATTGATTTTAAAAAGATGTGATTGAGAAGATATGATTTGAAAAACATTTAAAAAAAAAGATTTGATTTTAAAAATTAATGACTTGGCTATCAAGAAAAGATATGATTCAAACATTAAACCTTTCTCAACAGAGAAGGCAACATACTTGAAATGTTGAATCAAATCATTAATTGATATCAAGTATTTTTGAAAATAGAAAGAAATTGATTTTGAAAAAGATTTGATTGAAAAGATATGATTTGAAAAAGATTTGATTTTGAAAAATTTTGAAAACTTGAAAAAAAATCTGAATTAAAAACAGAATCTTCCCTCCTGTGCCATCCTGACATTAAACGCCCAGAATGGTGCACATTCTGGCGTTTAACGCCCAAAACTCTACCCTTTTGGGCCTGGCTGGGCGTTTAAATGCCAGTCTGCCCTTCTTCACTGGGCATTTTGAACGCCCAGCCTTTTTTTCTGTGCAATTCCTCTGCTGTATGTTCTGAATTTTTAATTCTCTGTATTATTGACTTGAAAAGACACAAATTAAAA
>NC_029780.3:45751400-45751747 GCF_000817695.3 Arachis duranensis
ATACTACTGACACTAACAAAATGAGAATGCATATGAGACACAAAAACACTCAAGTCAATAGAATTCAAAGATCAGAGCAATAAAATTTTCAAGAACAACTTGAAGATTAATGAAGACACATGCATGAATGCAAGAGGAACAAAAACATGCAATTGACACCAAACTTAACATGAGACGCTAGACTCAAACAAGAAATATTTTTGGATTTTATGATTTTGTAATTTTTTTGTGTTTTTTGAAAATTAAGTGGAAAAGAAAATAAAGAATTCTTAATGAGAATTCCAGGAATCAGTGCAATGCTAGTCTAAGACTCCGGTCCAGGAATTAGACATGGCTTCACAGCCAGC
>NC_029780.3:45752735-45779978 GCF_000817695.3 Arachis duranensis
GAGTTAAACGCCAGCTTTGGTGCCAGTTTGGGCGTTTAACTCCCATCCTTGTGCCAGTTCCGGCGTTTAACGCTGGGAATTCTGAAGGTGACTTTGAACGCCGGATTGGGCCATCAAATCTTGGGCAAAGTATGGACTATCATATATTGATGGAAAGCCCAGGATGTCTACTTTCCAACGCCGTTGAGAGCGCGCCAATTGGGCTTCTGTAGCTCTAGAAAATCCACTTCGAGTGCAGAGAGGTCAGAATCTAACAGCATCTGCAGTCCTTTTTAGTCTCTGAATCAGATTTTTGCTCAGGTCCCTCAATTTCAGCCAGAAAATACCTGAAATCACAGAAAAACACACAAACTCATAGTAAAGTCCAGAAAAGTGAATTTTAACTAAAAACTAATAGAAATATACTAAAAACTAACTAGATCATACTAAAAACATACTAAAAACAATGCCAAAAAGCGTATAAATTATCCGCTCATCACCCATGCATGGTTACTTGTACCATAGATGGAGTTCAATTCCATGATTGTATATGTGATCTCGGTGCATGCGTTAGTATTATGCCTCTTTCCGTTTACCATTTATTGAAGCTACCACCATTGAGGCGGTCGGCGGCTAGGTTTGTCTTAGCGGATAAGAGCATAATAACCGTGACGGGTGTTGCGGAGGATGTGTTAGTAAATATAAAAGGGTTGGTGTTTCCAATTGATTTTTATGTCCTTGAGATGCCATCAAGTGGATCCGAGAAGACATCATCTATCCTACTTGGGAGACCATCTTTGAGGACCTATAGATTCAAGTTGGATGCCCATTCGGGAACCTACTCATTTGAGATAGATGGGAGAGTCGTGAGTTTTAGCCTAGAAGAAGCCATGAAGCACCCACCAGAGAACCATTCCATATTCCGGTGTGACCTAATTGACAACATTGTGGCCGAAGTGCATTATGCAAAGTTAGATGAGAAGCATATGATTGAAGAAATAAGTGAAGACCCAAGTGAAGTGAACACACTACCCCATCCGGATCCTCTGGAAGTTCAAGTGTCAAGTCAAGACTAAAAGCTAGAATTTTTGAAGCCACTACTGCCCCACCTAAAGTACTCATACCTTGATGAAGCCCACAAGTTTCTGGTAATTATTGTAAGGGAACTCATTGCTCCACAAGAAGAAAAGTTGCTATGTGTTTTGAGAAAGAATAAAAGGGCAATAGGGTGGAGTTTGCGGATCTAGTGGGAATAAGCCCCAAGTATGCGAGCACCGAATATTCCTAGAGGAAGGAGCTAGACCCGTTCGACAACCTCAAAGGCGACTAAATCCTACCATTCTAGAGGTTATGAAAAAAGATGTCACCCGGTTATTAGAAGCGGACATCATCTACCCCATTTCGGATAGTGAATGGGTGAGTCCCGTTCAAGTTGTGCCAAAGAAGTCTGGGGTGACCACGATCAAGAATGAGAGCGGGGAGCTTATAGCAATAAGAGTGCAAAATTCTTGGAGGGTGTGCATTGACTACCAAAGGTTGAACACGGCCACTAGAAAGAATAATTTTTCACTACCGTTTATTGATTAAATGCTTGATCGACTATCCGGTAAATCTCATTATTATTTTCTAGATGGCTATTCGGGGTACTTCAAAATAAATATTGCTCTAGAGGACTAAGAAAAAACAACTTTTACTTGCCCCTTTGGAACTTATGCCTACAAGCGTATGGCATTCGGCTTATGCAATTGCACCAGCAACTTTCCAAAGGTGCATGATGAGCATATTTACAGATTTTCTAGAGCAATGTATGGAAGTGTTCATGGATGACTTCAGTGTATATGGTGATTCTTTTGATCATTGTTTGGATAACCTTGAAAAAATTTTGGAAAGATGTACTAAATCAAACCTTGTCTTAAATTTGGAAAAGTGTCATTTTATAGTTAGGCAAGGCATTGTTTTAGGACATATTGTTTCCAAAGATGGTATTTCCATAGATCCTGCAAAGATCAATGTTATATCTAGCTTGCCTTACCCCTCCTCCGAGAGGGAAGTCCGTTCGTTCCTTGGACATGCAGAATTTTACCGGAGATTTATCAAGGACTTTAGTAAGGTAGCATTGCCACTATCTCGATTGTTGCAAAAGGACATTGAGTTTGATCTAAGCAAGGAGTGCATGGAGGCTTTTGACAAGTTCAAGGTAGCATTGACCCAAGCTCCCATCGTGAGAGGGCCGGATTGGAGTCGGCCATTTGAAATAATGTGTGATGCTTCAAACTATGTGGTGGGAGCCGCGTTAGCTCAACGCGAGGGTAAGAATCCATATGTCATAGCCTATGCATCAAAAACACTAGATGGAGCCCAATCCAACTACACTACTACCGAGAAAGAACTCTTGGCTATTGTTTTTACTTTGGATAAATTTTGAGCTTATCTTCTTGGTTCTAAGGTAGTAGTGTATTCGGATCATGCGTCATTAAAATACTTGTTGGCTAAAACGGAATCCAAACCGAGATTGATTAGATGGGTTTTATTGTTGCAAGAATTTGATTTGGAAATCAAAGATAGGAGTGGTTCGCAAAACCTAGTGGCGGATCACTTAAGTCATCTTGAACACACTAAAGGCAATGCCACTCCTATTAATGATTCTTTTCCCTTTGAGGGCTTGCATGCAATCTCGGAAGTCATCCCTTGGTATGCACCAATAGCCAATTACTTGGTACCCCGCACCTTTCCTCCTAATCTCTCCAAGCATCAAAATGATAAGCTAAAAAGCGAATCCAAATACTATGTATGAGATGATCCATACCTTTGGAGATGTGGAGCGGACAAAGTAATTCGAAGATGCGTTCCACAAACCAAATTCCAATCAATCTTGGAAGCTTGCCATTCCTCCGAGGGAGGTGGACATTATGGACCTCAAAGGACGGCAAGAAAGATCCTTAATTGTGGATTTTGGTGGCCAACTCTTTTCAAGGGCTCTTCTTTCCTTTGTAAATATTGTTCTCATTGCCTTAGATTTGGTAACATCTCCAAAAATGATGAAATACCCCCAACAAACCATGCTATTTTGTGAAATCTTTGATGTATGGGGTATTGATTTCATGGGGCCATTCCCAAATTCTAATGGTTTTCTCTACATTCTACTTGCCGTTGATTATGTGTCCAAATGGGTGGAAGCGAAACCCACCCGTACGGACAATGCTAATGTTGTCCTTTCTTTTGTGAGAAACAACATAATTTGTCACTTTAGGTCACCACGAGCAATCGTGAGTGACCAAGGTTCACATTTTTGCAACAAAAGAATGGAGGGACTAATGAAGAAATACGGCATCATACATAAAGTAGCCACGACCTATCACCCACAAACAAATGGCCAAGCTGAAGTTTTCAATCGGAAGATCAAGCGTGTATTGGAAAGGATTGTGAAGCCTAATAGAAAGGATTGGAGTGCCAAGCTTACTGATGCACTTTGGGCCTACCGAACGGCATACAAGATGCCGATTGGTATGAGCCCCTTTCGGTTGGTATATGGCAAAGCTTGCCACTTACTGGTAGAAGTGGAGCATAGAGCATATTGGGCCGTCAAAGAGTGCAATCCAAGTTTGGGTGGGGCCGGAATAAAGAGAAAGCTTCAATTGGCGGAATTAGAGTGTTTGAGACTAGAAGCCTATGAGAACTCTTGACTTTACAAGGAGAAAATGAAAGTCGTGCATGACAAGAACATTAGAAGGAGAGAGTTTAAAGCCGACGATCTAGTCCTCTTTTACAACTCAAGATTGAGATTGTTGCCCGGAAAACTAAGATCAAGATGTGAAGGACCATATCAAGTAGAGAAAGCGGAACCCTATAGGGTCAACCACTTGCACCATCCCTCAAGTTCGGATATCTTCAAGGTTAATGGGCACCATCTCAAGTTGTATCATGGTGAGAAAATGAAAAGCAACAAGGAGATTGAGGTATTCCTCTTGGAAGATCCTCCTCTTGGCAAAGCAAATTGAGCTAGTGAAGGTCCAACTTAAGGACATTAAACAAAAGTGCTAGGTGGGAGACACCCCACTATGGTGAGATCTATCCTTTTGACCCTTTTGTATATAATTTTTGAACTCTCTATTGATTTGTGATTGCTTAGCTATTGAATTGTTTAGTTAGATTTAATTGAAGTTACCTTGGTTAAATTGTTCATGAGAATTTGCACTAATTCTAAATAGATGGGTTGATGGTATGGTAGAAAACACCCCATTTTTAGGTTTTACATGGAGTTTTGGGTGTTTTTGGCCCCTTTGGCTAGCTACCTACAAAACTTGTGATAAATGTGCATTTTTCATGTCCATGTCAAAAAAAGGGGGGGGGGGAGGGGGGCAGGGGCGCGCCCGCACACCGTATGCGTGCGTGCCCATATGCGGATGCAGCCTCTGGTACAAAATTCTAGAGAGTTAGGTGAGCACTGAGCCAGCACTATGCCCTACGAATAAACTCCTTCGCACGTGTGTGCACCTGGAGCATACGCACCCTTATGCTGTTTCGCGAATCGACGCGCGAGCACACATGCCGGGTGTGCGTCGATCGTCCCACCTGCGACCCCAGTACATTTTTCCGAGAGTTGCGCCAACACTGAGCCTACACCAGGCTGGGGGCACAACCCCACTGGGGCGCTGGCGTACCTGACGCCTGCGTGCCCATTTGCTTCATGCTACCTCCGCACGAACGCGCACTATGCGCGCGCGCCGATCCTCTTGCAACCAAATTCTGATACTTGGACCCGAGAGTTGCGCCAGCCTTGGGCCAATGTTATGCCATCAGCACAACCACCTGCACGTGTGTGCGGACCTGGCACGTGCGCGCACTTGGCGCGTGTGCGCACCTCTCTATCCCCTGTCGCATCCGCGCGTGCGAGCACCATGCGCGCGCGCATCGATCCTGCGACACAGAAATGCTGTAACGTGCCTAAATTTCAAACTCTCATCCCCTCTTCTCTCATTTCCACCTTCTTTCTCTAGTATCCTCTTCTTTACATCTTCAACCATTTCTCCCAACTCTTCCACCACCCCCACCCCCACCGGCCTTTCCCTAAATTTCTTCTCCTCTTTTCTCACTTACATTCTCCACTACTTACCTCTTCTTCTCAAGGTACTTTTACTTTCCCTTCTCTTTGTTCTACTTCTCTTTTCTCCCTTCTTTAGTTGCATATCTTTCTTTTTCTTCTTAAGTAGCTTCTTTCTCATGCCTTCTTATTTGTTTGCCTTTCTCTTTATTTTTCTAATTTTTGTGGGTGTTGTGGATAAAGATTCCTTTTACATTGGTGGGATAGTTTATTACACTCGATTTCCTTGAAAAATATGGTTCTCTAAGATGATTGATGTTGCTTTGTGGGGTGCTACATTGCCGCATTTCCTCCATTTGTTCATTACTTAAGGGGTGCACACCAAGTGTTTGATGAAAGACATACATGACCTTTTTGAGTCAAATTTGACTTAGTGCTTTCTACTTAGTGTTCTTTCTCACTCACTTGCTTACTCCTATGTGCATTGAGCGTGTCATTCTTCATGTTTCATATTTTACATGTTCACCCCTTGTAACTTGCTTCTTGATTTTGATGCTTAAGTGTATGCTTCTCATGCATCTCATTCGCATGCCTATATCGCTCTTGCATCACATGCTAGTGACTTGCCATTATTTCCAATGTTGTCTTAATTACATGTTGCAGCTGTCGTGTATTTAAGACGCCTATCCTCTTATGGACTATTTTATCACTTGCATGACTACTATTTTTTAGTGTTTTCTTGAATTTAATGTCTCATCCTTTTTTACTTTTATAGGGTGGTGCTCAAGAAGGATAAGGAAAAGGCGCCGGCAACTAAGAGGGCACCTCAAGGGTCTGCCAATAGGGCGCACCAAGCACCTAAGGTCAAGTCCCTCTTCAAGAAGCCAAGAAGCATAGTCAACATTGATGTTCTGGAGAAGGATAACCCTCCATGGGACCCGAACAAGTTTTCCAACCGATACTGTGAGCTTGTCTACCCCATGATTATTGAAAGAAACTATCACGCGGAGCCTCTTCTGGCCCCCCGGCTCATGTTGTTCCGTTTGTGATGTCCCACATTGAGTGGAGGCAATGGAGATTTCTCATGAGGCAACCCAAGGAGGCCAACCTATCTTGGGTGGTAGAGTTTTACTCCAACTACCACTCGGCTTCTCTCACATCAGTCTTCGTACATAGAAAGCAAGTTCCCATCACAGAGGAAGCCATCCAAGGAGTGCTTAAAACCGGACTATTAGCGGATGGAATTGACGCTTACAAGAGATGTTGTCGGCACGTTGCGAATATGGGTTTGATTGAGGTGCCGTTCTCTGAGTCATTGCCATACCCGAATCAATTTGGATTCAAGGGAGAATAAGACAGAGGTCCAAAGGCATTGACGCACATTTTCTGACTCAAGAAGCCGGTGCATGGCCCTAAATCTTACCCACTATGTCATTCCTAGCACGCATGGGTCACCGCCGAGCTTGCTTTATTAGTTTGGTGCATCCTAACCGAGAAGCCGGTCAATATCCCATTTATCATCCGACAAGCCATGGTGCGTATTCATGCTAAGGGTAACTTGCCCTTCCCTGCCTTGGTTATCGAGCTAGTTGCGGCCACCGGTGTCTCCCGTGAGACTAGGGATCGGAGGGACACAATCCCGGTTGATGGTGATGTTGTTCCAACCGGGAAATATCTCAAGCCCCTGGCAGGCACCGAGGATCTTGGCATGGCTGTTCCCGTAAGCATCCTCGTTACTTCATTCGCACCACCCAAGTCTTCCCACCAACGCATTGAGGATCTTCACAAGAAGGTAGATCGTTATGAACGGTGCAACCAACGCCGGTATGCTTATGTGAAGAAGCTTCTAAGTGTTGTCATCCCACATATGGAGGAACCGGATATCTCCACATCTACCGCAACATCAAGTGAAGATAGCGGTGATGAGGGAGATGATGGACATTCCGGAGCCGGTCTCCCATTGCGCATCACGTATAGCACGGAGGACCATGCTAAGTTTTAAGTGTGGGGAGGTCGGTCAACCGATCTCCATAGGTAACACCCAAATAAATTTTGAATCTCTTTTGTTGATTAGGATAGGTTGCATGATTAGGTTTTGTTCTTTTCACACCATTTGCATGATAGTATTTCTTGTTAGGTCTACTTGGTAGAGTAATGACTTCTTTCCCAAGAGACTAAGAATCTTACGGCAATCCTACTAATTTTAAAAATTTTCTTGATACTAAACTTTTTTGAAGGTTGTAAATTGGAATATGGACTTTGAGTTGAGAACACAAGCAAGTGAGTTTTGAGTTTAATTGCGTGGCTACATCTTATAGCCACTTATATCCCTTCTTGTCTGCATGTTGTTCTCTCTCTATGATTGTGATCCTTAATTTGTTTGACTCTATATGTCCATTGTTGTATGTATGAATGCATGTATATGATTGAGGTCATCAATTCACTTAGCCACTTGCCCAGATGGCCTTACCTTATAAACAACCTTTGCAACCAACTTTGAGCCTGCGTTTAACCCACTCGTTCTTAATTTTAGCACATTACAAGCCAAAAGCGAAAAACCATGAATGTCCCTAGTTGAATATTTGATTAGCTTAGGCTAGAGTGTGTGTGTCATTCAAGTGTGGGGAAACCGAGGGAGGGGACATTTGTTGAGGTAAGAGCGTGTTGTTGTGTGTGTTGAAATATTGGAAAGTGGATACAAACTCATGTGTTGATTAAAAATGTGGACTGTATGCATTGACAAGAAAAACAAAAAGAAGAGAAAAACAATGAATAATGAAGAAGAAAGAAAAAATTTTTTAGTAGAAAATAAAAAGAAAAAAGAAAAAAAGGGAGAAAAGAAAAAAAGAAAAAAAAAAGGGACAAAAATGCCCCAAAGCAAGACTCAATAATAATCAATGCATATGTGTAGTATTCAAAAGTGAATGCATGAGTATGTGAAAGAGTGAGAAATGGGCAGTTAGGCTAGTACATAATTGTATAGGACGTTATATAGGTTAGGTGTGAAGCTCAAGTTAATCAAAGGATTCAAATTTTAGTCCACTTAGCCAAATATATAACCTACCTTGACCTTAGCCCCATTACAACCTAAGGAAAGACATCATGATATGTGTATGCATGCATAGAACCATTGTTGATTGTTAGAGGAAGAACAAATTTTGGAAAAGCATGAAGTAGAGGAGAATTAAGTGATTAACCCTGTACACCGAGCGAATAGAGTGCAACACTTCCGGTGAGGGTTCGAAGCCCAATTCCTTGTTCCCAGCTCTCGCGAGCGTCCTTCATGCAAGGTGCGCACATTTTACTTTGATGATTAAAAATTGGTAGAGTCCATGCATTGCCAATCATCTTGCCCTATGTGCTTCTCTATACGTTCTAGGAAGATTCAATTACTTTTGGCCAAGTAGATAGTAGCGTCCATCTTAGTTGCATTCACGTAAGTAGATTGCATCTCATGAATCTCATTCTCTTAGGATTCTTTGGTCTTTTGCTTTCCCTTAGCATGAAGACATGCTATAGTTTAAGTGTGGGGAGGTTGATAAACCCCATTTTTAGGGTTTCTCTTGTATAGATTTTGAGGGTTTTATCAATGATCTTTCACACTTATTCATATAAAAATGCATGATTTTGTGTTCCTCTCCCAATTTTGCCTCATGAATGAAAACATACTTCTTTTGCATTGCATTAGATATATTTTAATCCTCCTCTATTACCATTTGATACCATGATCCGTGCATTAAGTGATTTGAGAGATTATAGGGCTAGGGTGGCTTGGAGGAGAGGATGGAAGCATGCATAAAGGAAAGGATCATGAAAATTGGATCTTTGGAATTTTGAGCAAGGACGCACACGCGCACTTGGCGCATACGCGCACTTGGCGCATACGCGTGGATGCGCGCCGTTGTGACCAGCGCGAGGGAGCCGAAGCCAAGAGCCGACATATTTAGCGGCTGAGCCAGAACCTCAAGGGACACGCCCGCATACCTTACGCCTGCGCGCGGATTGCTAAAGCCCCAGGGACGCGTACGCGTGCTGTACGCGTACACATCGATAGCCGCACGTGATTTTTAAGAAGAAAACGTGACCAGCGATTTCAGGCAGTTACTAACCCTATTTTGGGGCAGAGTTCTGGCGGGAGAAGCATAAGAAGACCAAGGATTGACGGGCTTGGGATCCATTCACTCATTCTTACATTTTTCTAGATATTTTCATTAGTTGGTTACATTGGGTAGAGAGAGAAACTCCCACTTTTCTCTAGAATTTCATTCTCCATTGCAATTCTCCTTTGATTTCTTGGTGAGATCATTTGCTAATTCACTTTTACTTAGTTACAAGGTATAGATCTACTCTTCTCCCACTCTCAATTTGTGTTCTTTTGATTCATTTACTCTAGATCTATAAATACTTTGTTACTTGATTTGGATTAGTGAATTGAGGTATTTTCATGTTCATTTATTCCAATTATTGATTGTTGATGATTGTTTGAGATAAATAATTTGAATTCAATTTCTTTTCCTCAATTTCACAATGTCTCTTATGAATGCTCACCAAATGTTTGATGAAATGATAACCCTAGCTATGGAGTAGAATTCCCTTACTTGGCTTAGGGGTTGAGTTATTGGAGACACTTGAGTAGTGGATATCAATTATTGATTGAGAATTGAGAATTGCTAATTGGCTTGGAGTGCACTAAAGCTAGGCTTCCCAAAGGTTAGGCTAGGACTTGTGACTCAAGTTAGTTACTTTCACTTGACTTTTCTCTATAATTAGGGGTTAGCTAAGTGAAGCAACACTCAATTGTTATCACAATTGAAGGAAACTATAATGATGGAATTTCCAATGCTCACCTGTGGCCAAGGCTTTTATCTTGATTGATTGTTGTTTACTTTTTGTTAGCTTACATTCTCATACCAACTCTCAAAAATCACAAAAGACTTCCTAATCAATATTGTGCATTCTAAGGCAATTCCTAGGGAGGACGACTCAGGACTAATACTCTCGATTATAGATTGTAGAATTGTTTGATGTGGAATTTGTGTGTTGGTTAGACTATACTCACGATTGGACTTACTACCATTTCTATACCGACATAAAAATAACGTTCATCAGAGACCATTATCGTAGCCAAACTTAAAACTATGGCCGAGTTTTGTGAAAAGGCGAAAGGTCAGATTGACATCGAAGAACTCCGACAAGCTCGAAAAACAGAGAAACCACAATATAGAGACGATGACAAAACACGAGATAATAAGAAAAACTTCAAACCAACTCCTCGTTATGATTCTCATACTCAGTTCAACACCAAACACAACGACATCATCAAGGAGATCTTGAATTCAAAGTTGATCAAGCCACCAAGAAAAGATGGCAGCTACCCAGATTTAAAAAGCATAGACAGATCAAAATACTGTTCTTTTCATCAAAAGCACAGACACACTACTAACGAGTGTGTCATCGCCAATGACCTTCTGGAGCAGTTAGCTTTACAAGGTCATCTCGACAAGTATATCAATGGCCATATAAAATGATGCGCACCTCCCCCTGGTGACCAAAACTCGGCAACACAACATGGCCGAGATAAAGATCGACCAAACACCAATCTGCATGACCAACCAAGACGTATTATTAACTGTATTTCTGGAGGTTTTGCAGGTGGAGGAGCAACAAGCTCGGCAAGAAAGCGGTCTTACCAAGCTATGCTTTCCATAGAATCCGATCAACATCCACAGCAAACACTTCCACACTTTCCTCAGATAACATTCAAGACATCCGACTATAACACCAATGTGACAAATCTAAACGACACGGTCGTGATTTCCCTGGAGCTCGGAGATCTCCTAGTCAAAAAGGTTTTACTGGTCCCTGGGAGCAGTGCTGATGTTCTCTTTTACTCCACATTTCAGAAGATGAAACTGAGTAGCAACAACCTACAACCTTCCACTGGAGACCTGGTTGGTTTCTCAGGTGAGAGAGTCTCAGTTATGGGCTCTATGTGGTTACAAATCACACCTGGTGAGGTTCCCTTATCAAAAACTTTAGATATTCAATACTTAGTTGTTGACTGTTTTAGTCCTTACAATTTGATACTTGGCCGACCTTTCTTAAAAAGGTTGGCGCCATAGTTACTACAATTCATCTCTGTGTTAAGTTTCCTTTGCAGGATAACACAATTGTAACTATTCATAGTGATGCCCGAGAGGCCAGAGAATGCTACAACAATAGTTTTAAAAGACATAACCAAAACATACAAATAATGTACACAACATCAGCAACCAGGACGACCTAACAGCCCTGGATGACCTTGATCCCAGAGCAGGAACCCTTGAACGCCCAACCCTGACAGAAGACTTGCATAACATCTTTTTCACAGATAGCTCAAATAAGTTTACTTACGTCGGTTCGACATTAATCTTAGAAAAGAAGGTCTTATCCCGAGCATTTCTACAACAAAACGCCGACTTGTTTGCTTGGACCCCAGCTGACATGCCAGGCATTGACCAGTCCATTATATCCCACAAGCTGGCACTAGATTCATCTGTCCGACCTGTTTCATAGATAAAGCAAAACCTCGGCCACGACTGAAAACAAGCATCTCTAGAGGAAACCAAGAAGCTCATCAATGCCAGCTTCATTCAGGAAATCAGGTTCACTACATGGTTAGCGAATGTCGTCATGGTGAAAAAACATAACATTAAATAGCGCATGTGTGTTGATTTCACTGATCTCAACAAAGCATGCCCAAAAGACTCATATCTCATACCATATATTGATTGCTTAGTTGATAATGACCCTGGTTATGAAAAACTTAGCTTTATGGATGCATACTTGATGAGCGGATAATTTATACGCTTTTTGGCATTGTTTTTAGTATGTTTTAGTTAGTTTTTAGTATATTTTTATTAGTTTTTAGTTAAAATTCACTTTTCTGGACTTTACTATGAGTTTTTGTGTTTTTTTGTGATTTCAGGTATTTTCTGGCTGAAATTGAGGGACTTGAGCAAAAATCTGTTTCAGAGACTAAAAAGGACTGCAGATGCTGTTGGATTCTGACCTCCCTGCACTCGAAGTAAATTTTCTGGAGCTATAGAAACCCAATTGGCGCGCCCTCAATGGCGTTGGAAAGTAGACATCCTGGGCTTTCCAGCAATATATAATAGTCCATACTTTGCCCGAGATTTGATGGCCCAAACCGGCGTTCCAAATCAGCTCAAAACTGCCCAGCGTTAAACGCCGGAACTGGCGCAAGAATGGGATTTAAACGCCCAAACTGGAACAAAAGCTGGCGTTTAACTCCAAGAGAAGTCTCTACACGAAAATGCTTCAATGCTCAGCCCAAGCACACACCAAGTGGGCCCGGAAGTGGATTTTTATGTCATTTACTCATCTTTGTAAACCTTAGGCTACTAGTTCTTTATAAATAGGACCTTTTGCTATTGTATTTTAATCTGGGTAGCTATCCTTGATCTTATGCTATCTTAGATCATTGGGAGGCTGGCCTCACGGCCATGCCTGAACCTTGTTCTTATGTATTTTCAACGGTGGAGTTTCTACACACCATAGATTAAGGTGTGGAGCTCTGCTGTACCTCGAGTATTAATGCAATTACTATTGTTCTTCTATTCAATTCAGCTTGTTCTTGTTCTAAGATATCACTTGTTCTTCAACTTGATGATTGTGATTATCCGTGACACTCATCATCATTCTCACCTATGAACGTGTGACTGTCAATCACCTCCATTCTACCTTAGATTGGGTGGATATCTCTTGGATTCTTTAATCGGAATCTTCGTGGTATAAGCTAGAATTGATGGCTGCATTCAAGAGAATCCGGAAGGTCTAAACCTTGTCTGTGGTATTCTGAGTAGGATTCAATGATTGAATGACTGTGACGAGCTTCAACCTCCTAATTGTGGGGCGTTAGCTTGCCATGGAAAGGAGTAAGAAGGATTGGATGAAGACAGTAGGAAAGCAGAGAGACGGAAGGGACAAAGCATCTTCATACGCTTATCTGAAATTCCCACCAATGAATTACATAAGTATCTCTATCTTTATCTTTATGTTTTATTCATCATTCATAACCAATTGAATTTGCCTGACTAAGATTTACAAGATGACCATAGCTTGCTTCATACCAACAATCTCTGTGGGATCGACCCTTACTCGCGTAAGGTTTATTACTTGGACGACCCAGTACACTTGCTGGTTAGTTGTGCGAAGTTGTGATAAAAGAGTTGAGATTACAATTGTGCGTACCATGTTGATGGCGCAATTGATGATCACAATTTCGCCCACCAATACTTTGGCTATAACCAGATCCAAATGTATCCATCCGATCAAAATAAGACAGCTTTTATTACTGAATATGGAAATTACTGTTATAAAGTCATGCCGTTTGGCCTTAAGAATGCAGGTGCAACATATCAACGCCTAGTGGACAATGTATTTGCCCAACAGATTGACAGGAACATTGAATTCTATGTCGACGACATGGTCGCCAAAATGAAGATCGGCAACAACCACCTTGATGACCTCGTAGAAATCTTCGGCCAAATTAGAAAATACAACATGCGGCTAAGCCCCAAGAAGTGCGCATTTGGCGTACAAAGTGGCAAATTCCTCGGCTTTATGCTCACTAGCCAAGGTATTAAAGCGAATCCAGAAAAGTGCCGAGCTGTCTTGGATATGACAAGTCCACAAACTATCAAAGAAGTCCAACGGTTGACAGGGAAACTTGCTGCACTTTCTAGATTCTTAGCTTGCCTAGCTTCTAAGTCTTTATGTTTCTTCCAAACTTTAAAAAAGAAAAAGGCGTTCCAATGGACCAATGAATGTGAACAAGCATTCACAACCATCAAAGAAACTCTTTCAAAACCACCAATTTTACAAACCCCCCTTCAAAACCACCAATTTTATGAACCCCCTTTCAAGGGAAACCATTATTCTTATATTTATCTTTGACTAACTGGGCAGTAAGCTCCGCTCTTATTGCAGAAAGGCAAAAGCAGCGGTTGCCGATCTTTTTCATTAGCAAAACACTACAAAATGCTAAAATTTGCTATCCAAGCATTGAGAAGCTGGCTTTAGCTCTTGTCTTCTCAGCCAGAAGACTACGGCCATATTTCCAGAGTCATGTCATCCATGTTCGGACAGATCAACCTTTGCGACAAGTCCTCCAGAAACCAAAACTGGCTGGCCGACTAGTGAAATGGTCGGTAGAACTTTCAGAATTTGATATCAGATACCAGGGCCGATCATCTATCAAGTCCCAGTTCTTGGCTAACTTCATCACCGAATTCACAGTACTAGAAACAGCCGAAGATTACGTCAAATGGTCTTTGTACGTCGACGGGTCTTCCAACCCACAAGGATGTGGAGCAGGAATCATACTTGACAATAGCTACAGTAATGTCATCGAACATTTTCTCCACTTTTATTTTAAAGCAAGTAATAATCAAACTGAGTACGAAGCCCTCATTGCCGGCATTAGACTCGCTGCCGACCTAAACATCACCGAACTCAAGGTATATCGCGATTTCTTACTCATCATGCAGCAGGTAAACAACCTATACCAGGTGACAGACCCTTTGCTATCTAAATACCTTGAAATTGTCCCAAATTTACTTTCAAAATTTTCTAAATATGACATACAACATATACCTTGGGAGAGTAACGGCCGAGCTGATATCCTGTTTAAACTCACCAGTATTCAACCAAACGGGACATTTCTTTATCAATCAACATTACTTAAACCAAGCATTAAACTCACAGAAATTTTAAGTGTTACACAGGATATTGATTGGAGAACACCTTACATAACTTATCTCAGAACTGGAGTGGTGCACGAAATTGTGATCATCAATGGCGCCATCAACATGCTACGCTCAATTGCAATCTCAACTCTTTATCACAACTTCGCACAACTAACCAGCAAGTGCACTGGGTCATCCAAGTAATAAACCTTACGCGAGTAAGGGTCGATCCCACGGAGATTGTTGGTATGAAGCAAGCTATGGTCATCTTGTAAGTCTCAGTCAGGCGGATTCAAATGGTAATGGAGGATTAATGATTAAAAGATGAATAAAATATAAAGTAAAGATAGAGATACTTATGCAATTCATTGGTGAGAATTTCAGATAAGCGTATGGAGATGTTGTGTCCCTTTCGTCTCTCTGCTTTCCTACTGTCTTCATCCAATCCTTCTTACTCCTTTCCATGGCAAGCTGTATGTTGGGCATCACCGTTGTCAATGGCTACAGTCCCGTCCTCTCAGTGAAAATGTTCAACACGCTCTGTCACAACATGGCTAATCATCTATCGGTTGAATCCTACTCAGAATACCACAGACAAGGTTTAGACCTTTCGGATTCTCTTGAATGCCGCCATCAATTCTAGCTTATACCACGAAGATTCTGATTAAGGAATCTAAGAGATAAACATTCAAGCCTTGTTTGCTTGTAGAACGGAAGTGGTTGTCAAGCACGCGTTCATAAGTGAGAATGATGATGAGCGTCACATAATCATCACATTCATCATGTTCTTGGGTGCGAATGAATATCTTAGAACAAGAATGAGCTGAATTGAATAGAAGAACAATAGTAATTGCATTAACACCCGAGGTACAGCAGAGCTCCACACCTTAATCTATGGTGTGTAGAAACTCCACCGTTGAAAATACATAAGAACAAGGTCTAGGAATGGCCGAATGGCCAGCCTCCTATAATATAAGAACTAGACGTCCAAAGATGATCCTCAGATCTAAAGTGATCAAAAGATTCCAGGATGTCAAATATAATAGTAAAAGGTCCTATTTGTAGATAACTAGTAGCTTAGGGTTTACAAAAATGAGTAAATGACATAAAAAACCACTTCCGGGCCCACTTGGTGTGTGCTTGGACTGAGCATTGAAGCTTTCATGCGTAGAAACTTTTCTTGGAGTTAAACGCCAGCTTTTGTGCCAGTTTGGGCGTTTAACTCCCATTCTTGTGCCAGTTCCGGCGTTTAACGCCGGGCAGTCTAAAGCTGATTTGGAACGCCGGTTTGAGCCATCAAATCCCAGGCAAAGTATGGACTATTATATATTGCTGGAAAGCCCAGGATGTCTACTTTCCAACGCAGTTGAGAGCGCGCTAATTGGGCTTCCGTAGCTCCAGAAAATCCACTTCAAGTGAAGGGAGGTCAGAATCCAACAGCATCTGCAGTCCTTTTTAGCCTCTGAATCAGATTTTTGCTCAGGTCCCTCAATTTTAGCCAGAAAATACCTGAAATCACAGAAAAACACACAAACTCATAGTAAAGTCCAGAAAAGTGAATTTTAACTAAAAACTAATAAAATATAATAAAAACTAATTAAAACATACTAAAAACATACTAAAAACAATGCCAAAAAGCGTATAAATTATCCGCTCATCATGGAGCATTGCCAGACAATATTGAAAATCTCTGGCATTTTTGCCGACAAGCTTCGTTTTTTACAATATATGACAACTGCCTGTACAAACGAGGCTTTGCTTGTCCTCTACTCAATGCCTTAACATGTCTGAAGCCAATATTGCATTATCTGAAGCACACGAAGGAATCTGTGGTACACACCTCGGTGCCCAAAGCCTCTGTTCAAAGATCCTACATGTTGGCTTCTATTGGCTGACATTACAAAAAGACTGCAAAACAAAGGTCAGAAACTGTGATAAATGCCAAAGACACAGCCCGATAACGCACTTGCTAGCCAAATTATTGCATAACTTCGAGGTAACTTGGCCCTTCATCCAATGGGGTCTAGATATCCTCGGCCCTTTTCCGACAGCAGCAGGGCAGGTAAAATTCCTGGTTGTAGGAATTGATTATTTTTCAAAATGGATAGAGACCCAGCCTCTAGCCAAGATTACCTCACAACACATGCTTTCTTTTGTATGGAAATATATTATTTTTCGATTTGGCATACCTCGGTACATTATCACAGATAATGGTCACCAGTTTGCCGATCATAAGTTCACATCCTTTCTGCAGGATTTGAAAATCAAACAACATTTTTCATCAGTAGAGCACCCGCAGACGAACGGGTTAGCAGAGGCTGCAAATAAATTAATACTCCATGCTCTAAGAAAGAAACTGGACGATGCAAAAGGCCTTTGGGCCGAGCTTATACCAGAAATCATATGGGGGTATAATACCACGGTCCATTTAACGATAGAAGAAACATCATTTTATGATACAAGTGGAGATCTCCCAAGCCTTATTGCGAACTCAATTGGCTGACCATACAACAGCACACACAGCTCGGCAATCTGACCTAGACCTTGTCGAAGAAATCAGATTCTCAGCAGCAATCATACACCGAGCTATGCAACAGCATATAGCTAGGCGCTATAATAAAAAACTACACCCAAGGTCCTTTCAAGTGAACGACTTGGTGCTAAGAAGAACAGAACAAGCTAGAAAGCTAGGAAACAATTACAAGCTAGCAGCTAATTGGGAAGGTCCTTTTCGGATAATAGAAGTTATCGGCAACAGAGCATACCGATTACAAACCCTACATGGTAACACTTTGCCTAATACTTGGAATGTATCATCTTTAAAGTTATATTACAGTTAAAAGTCAGGGACAGGCGAGTACTCTTTTTCCTACTACCAAGATTTTTCCCAAAAAGGGTTTTGCTTGGAAAGGTTTTAACGAGGCTTGCCTACCTGCACCTTTGAGATCAAAGGTTTTCCAATGTATATAAGTTTTTTAACTCATCAGCTTATATTTTTACATCAAAGAATCTTTCTTGTCTACGAATTCATAATGTTTTCCTGCCGATCTTTTTTCAAAGCCGACCATTCGGCCTTTATCATTATACCGATCTTTCTTATGATCCCATTATTCGGAATCTACCAGTCAAACAAATAGCCAATCTACAATCCCGATGCCATTACTCAAACTTAACGAAAAACAAATAGCCAATCAGTAATCCGAATCCTTACTCGGAATTTACCGAACAACCGATCAATAATCCGAATCCAATTACTCGGACTTTACCAAAAATAGATAACCGAATCCGATTACCCAGACTTTGCCGATCAAACCAATAGCCAATCTTTACTTCGATCCTACTGGTCAAATAGAAAGTTGACACCTATTCCGACTACTCAGAAGGGGCCTAAACGCTTGCCCCGCACATCACATCAGGTAACACGAATTTATCCAACACAGTCAACCACATCAGAACAATCTGCTCATCTTTATCTTATTCATATATAATTAACCAACATTATACGCAAACATGTTTCTATTTTGCAAAACAGAATGCAAATCATCAAACAATTCAAACTAGTCAACTAAGATTCAGAAGGCATATGCCAATCAAAAAGCCAACAAGATCAAATGCCCAAAGAAGAGCAAAAACAGTCCACAAAACATTAACAAAAATTTTTTTATCAAAAATAAGCTATCCCAGATTATCATCACCTTGCTCAGCATCACCGTCATCTTCCACCAAAATCCCATCCTACACTATCTTCCCTGGATCCATTTGTGAAAAATCCACCTCGGGAGCTAAGAATTTTGCCTAAAGGGAAGCCCTCTCAAATCCTTCAATGAAGGAATCAAGAATTTCTCCTTGCTTGTTTTTCTTTACCTCCTTCAATTGAGCAATGACCTCAATCACACGAGTACTCAGAGCAGAAAAATCAGATTCTTTCTTTTTTAAATCCTCAACATCCGTGGCATAGTTATCTTTCACCTCTTTCAAATGCTTTTCAACATCATCTAACTTCACCTCAAGCTCTGAAATTTTAGCACTCTTTAAAGCCAACTCCTCCCTCAAACTTGGATCCTCTTTTTTCTCAACAACCTTTCGATGTATCTTTTCAGGCTACACCCTAAACTCGCAGCCGGAGCCCCACCACCTGCAACATAAACACTATCACATGTGTATTCCAAAAAGAGGTAAATTAAAAGCAACACTCACAAAATAAAATTACCTGCACATACTGGTCAATAGCAACATCACCAACCTCGTCGGCCAGATTCATATTCGTCGATGATTGACGACACTCATCAGCAACAACCATGTATGGGTAATCCCTCCCCCATAAAGATGAAGAATCAGTTTGATCAGTGATACCGTGTAACCTCTTTTGATTGTCAAAAAACTTATGAACTTTTTCAATCAGCACCTCATCTCTTTCATCATTAGAAACGTCGGACAAGCCCACCACGTCACCCTTTCTCTTCATCAGAACAACCTTTCTCCTCCTCGGCTTTGGCTGATCAACCTCACCAGTGCCGACAACCTTCTCAACTTTCGACGTCAAACCTTCCTTATCTAGATTCTTACTCTTCACACGTGCCCTCAGGTTCGCCGCGGATACGCTAAGATACTTTCCACTTGAAAACAGACGAAAACCGATTATTCAGCCTCATATTTCAAATCTTAGTTACAAAATAATATTCCAACAAGCTCACCTAAATACTCTACCACAGCCTGCTTATTTTCCTCCCACTGCAACAAATCGAACACCGAGATCAAATCCTTCCAATCAATCACATCTACCAGAAATTCAATAATACACTCATCTCTAGGTTTAATGAACTCTGGACTGAGTATATTATTATCCTCTGAACACCACCAAATCATGAATCTCTCCCCTAAATGCTCATCCACATAAAAAGGAAAATCCCCTTCAACATTTCTCACTTTTAGATATATCTCCTTAAACTCCTTAAATGACGACTTATACAGCTTAAATACTACAAACCTCGGCAAACTATTCAGGTTCACTCATCCACCTTTCCACACACCCTTAGCTTGAAACAGTGAGAAAAATAACTCTACAGATGGAACTTCCTCCAAAAACTCCATCAGCACCTCAAATGCACAAAGAAAAGCCCATCCATTTGGATGTAGCTGAGATAGTGCGCAATTCATCTGCTTCAAAATCTGACACTGAAACTCGCTAAATGGAAGCTTAACCTTCAACTCCTCAAGAACAGAACTATACATAAGAAAGTATTCAAAATCCTCACCCCTATGAAAAATCCTATCACTTTCAAAACATGGAAGTAACTCCAGTCGAACTCCAGAACCAGTCCTAACAACTTTACTCTTATCTACTTCATATACAGCACCCAGATCCAAGAACAATGACACACGACTCCTCACTTCATCGTTCATCCAGTCATAGAACCAGTCTATCTTCCCCTTTTTATCTCTCTCAAACCCCATGTGAAAATAGAACAAGTCGCAGAAGAAGAAGAACAGAATCCAACAGACACAAAGTAAAAAAGACAGAAACAAATTAAGACATACCTCTCTTGCTCATTTTTTGACAGCAAAAGCTCCAAATAACAAAACAAAGTAATACAACAAAATGAAACCCTTATGATTCCAAAAACAGTTTTAATAATCTGTTTCGATTCCACTCTCCAATCCCATCAGTTACATCGATTCAAGGGACATTGGAAACATGCACCACCATCAAACGTGCAATTAATTACTTTCTCTATCCTAGTCATCTCACTTTTTAACATTAATAATTGTTTAATAAAGCAAATTAAACTGGGGGCTCCAACACCAAACCAACCGCAGACTTACCATTAGCCGAATTATGAATCACTAAAAGCTCAACCTGCTTCATTAAACACATTCTCAGGCCAAACTTGGGGTTATGATCCGACCGTTACAAAACTATCATCATAACACGGCATTATGTGTCATAACTCGGCAAAACACGCTATAAGCTCGGCGTTACACACAGACTCAACGGACCATGTACTAGAATCAAAACGTCTGAACTCATTAAGATCTGTTTATTGCTCTTTAACAACCGACGATAATACAGAAATATAACCGATCTTCTCCACTTCACATATAAAGGTACGTCATTCTATTCTAAAGGGACACATTGAATTCTCAATACTAACTTAAGTTTCGGAGTGCCTTTGCAGGTACACTCCCCCTTGTTTCTTGCTCGCGCTCTGCACGATTTGACATCTCCCTAGGAGTGAAGCTCAGACTTTCTCAAGGCTTATAGATCGGCATCGAAGATAACAACTTGACGCCGACTCCCAAAAGCCGAGCTGAATTTTGCAAACTTCATTTGATTCTCTTAATGCTTCTATACATTGCTTAGTTTATATGTGAGCACTACATTGAGTTAGTCTAATATCTTTATATTTTTTTATTTACTTTTTCTATTAACTTATTGAGAATGTATCATTTGGGAACTCACATTATGATCTGTAGGCATGTCAAAAACTAAATCAAAATTATCTTGCTGACTGTGAAATCTATGCTTCTTGTGAACCTTGTCTAATGTGCCTTGGTGCAATTCAACTTTAAAAAATTAAGGTGGACCTTCCTCTCCCTCGTTTCTTATTGTATCTCCCTTTATATTGGGTTAACATTATATATTTGTCATATTGGTTTCTAAGCAGAGATTGGTTTACGGAGCAAAAGCAGAGGCAGCACTAGCAATCGGATTCGATCCCTCCATTGCCGATGCGCCGAACCAGAAGTCCGAATTGGAGATTAATAAGGCGGATGGTGCTGTCGCTGTAATGGCAGAACAAGTGTTTGAGAACGCAAAGGGAAAGTTCCTTATGTCCTGATGTTTGATTACTTTATTATTTTCAAAACTGAATGCAAATAATGTAATAAAATTTTCATCCTCATCATGTGCTGTTCTTCAGGTTATATTCTTGAAACAAAAGATGACTGCAGATGCATTTAGTTTATGACTTGTGGGAAAAGCAATTCCAAGCCAGAATTTTAGTTACCAAACTCTAAACTCACTCTCTTTTTTTCTGCATTAAAAAAGTTATAATCTTTTCTTTCTTTCTTTTTTCTCCAGAATTTACCAACTAAAATTTGTTGGGCCTAGACAACTTAAGTAAGTTGTTAAAATAATATTTATCAGACAAAATCCGAATAAAAAATTTCATGAATGAATTTTAAATTTTTATCCCAACCAAACATACCCTAATCGAAACTACAAATGTAAAACTTATTATGAAGAAGCATGGAGCTTCCATTTTCATAAATTTAGATTACATATCTACTACAAAATATGTCAGAATTGCTAGAACTAAGTGTCTTCTATTTCATTCTTCTACTTATTGCAACACATGCACATACATACAGTAAACTATAGTTACATGAATTCACTAATTAGGTAGCATATCGTGTGCGTGATGCACACCGTCTGCCGACCAAAATGTCATATGTATATTTTTCATAGAAAATATTTTACATATGGCATTCAGCATACCTGTTTTCATACCATAACGTATTATGTTCCATGTAATTATGCATTGAACAAACCACAAAGTAGCTTTTAATGTACATTCAAGGAAGTGGAAAGAAATCAAAACTCCCATAGTCAATTCCTTGAACCTGACCTAAGCTCTTCTAATTTAGCCTTGATCTGATCCTGTAACAACTCTAACCGATTCAAATACACTTCGAGCTCTGAAATCCTCTGCTTCCTCCATTGCTCATCACCCTCATCTCCAAGGGAAGGGGAAAACTCTACCGGCTTCGGTCCTCCTTCATCATCCAACAATTCCTTTATCAATGGTGAGAAACAAGACCTCATGGTTTCCTCAATGAAGCTCTGGATCTGCATGTCAGCAGCCGTTGCTGTCTCGTCGCGATTTTTGCTTAGTCGCGGCCGCTTCGGCGCCCTTTTCTCAATCTCATCACAACTCACAACCTTTTCAACTTTCAGCTTAACCTTGCCATGATCATCATCAACCCCACCACCATCCATATACAATGCTTCTTCTTCTTCTTCTTGTTCTAATTGGTCAGTATCAATGTCTTTGCCCCAAATCTTGTGCGAAATCTCGAAAATCGTCTCGTCCTGAGGGTTTCTGAAGGACACTTTTCCCAAATTGCCCTTATCCAGAGTCACCTTGTGTTTCCTTTTTAGCCTCCTCAGTTTCTCAACAAGCTGGTTCTTGTTGAAATCCACGTTTAGCTTGTGGCACACGTCACCGTAGAACAAAGCTACGTCGTTTTGGAGGGACTTTCTTACGCCTCTGTTTCGTCTAACGCATTCAAGGTACCCTCTCAATAGTTCTATCTCGTCCTGCTTTGTCCAAAGCCTCTGGTATTGCCTAATCATGCCTGCGTAGTTCGTGGCACGCTGCCGTTTCGACTGTGTCATGATGGTGGTGGCTGCGGCTGTGGTTGCGACGGGGATTCTATCATCAGCAGCGGTAAAGGCCACCGTGACGGCGGGGCTCGGGGAGGGTTCGGTGGCGGGAACGGCAAGAGCAACGGGAATTGCGTCGTCCCCGTCGCATGAACTAAGAAAATGCTCATCATTTTCGTCCCCGTTTGTTTGGTGATTGTTGTCGTTTTGGTCGTTGACAATGTCGTTTTCAGGGTCTATTTGGTCGGTTGAAGTGTCGTCTATGTCAATGCTTTGTTCTTGTTCATCAGAAGATGAAGAGGAAGAGGAGGAGGTGGTGGAAGACAAGAGCCACGAAACAAACGGGGAAAGCATTGCTTTTTTGACGTAGGAAACAAAAAACTATGCAATGTTATCATGTTTGAGAGTATATTCAAACCAACCGTTGTTTGTTGATGGCTGTTAATGTATTTACTATGAATAGTTTTCTAATCAATCTCTTTCTGGTATATCCATAATTTTAGTAGAAGTAGATGACTTTTAAACTCGTCACTACTTATCAGCAATGCTAAATAGCTATAATGTTGTTATCCGATATTTTTGAATTCGGCTGATAAGAGCCACTAACTCATGCCACACCGTTCTGGAATTTGTATTAGCGATAATCACTTTTGGGAAGAACTCTACCTCTTCACAAGACTTCACTTAGATGAGACTGAATCAACTTCGGTGATTTCTAGCCAATCTCTTTATAAATAAGGGGTTAGGTATTTTTTATGACTTATTCAATTATTATTAGAAAAATTAATTCGTGCTATCATAATTAATGCGAATCACATTTTAATCTTAGATAATTAAATCAAATTATAAAATTATAGTGAAATTATTTTGCAAATTACAATAGCTTTTAAAAAAATTAGGATTTTATAATTTTTTCAATTTCTTAACGAATTAAGTCTTCTGATACGTCACCCTTATCCTCGGTTGCACCGTAAGCTCGGCACGCAAATATCTGAGGCTGACATCACATTAAACAAGCTCGGAACAAAAGCAGATAAGCTCGGCCTCACCCGATCAAATAAAATGACACGTGCATCATAAAGCTCGGTCCCGTATCAGCCGTTCGAAAATCTCGGCACATGATCAGGACCGAAGCAGCATCACCCAACTGAGAATAAGAAACGTGCTCAACCGGTTTATAGCACCAAAACAGCATATCGTAACCAACCTACAAACTAGGACTGATCCACATGAAAACGGTAAAACAATCCCTATAAAGTCGAATCAATATCCTCAGCTAAAGAAGGTTCAACTATCAGTTTTCATATTAACTTATCTCACTCTCACTTAATTATTCTCTCTCATTTTTTACTAAGAATCACTGCTGACTTGAGCGTCGGAGTATCTTGTGCAGGTATTCCCGCCGCGGTGTTTGATCTTGGCCGACGTAAAGCTCTTCCCCTTCATCAGAGATTCGCTCGGAAGTGCTTAAGCTCGGCCTACCCAGTGTTCAGACGAATCACTTGGCGCCCACCATGGGGCCGAATACTTCTAACCCCACTTTTTCCTTTGTTTAGTCTTCTACCCTATTTTGCAGGATTCCCGATCCTCGAACATGGCTGACAAGGAAAGTCCACAACTTTCACAGGATGACCTCCTGGCTCGAATCACTGAGCTGCAGGCGGAGGTACGAAGAATAGCCGAGTTGTCTACTCAGAACAATGGAGAAAGCTCCAAAAACTCGGCTCAAGGCGCTACAGACCCTTTGAACATCGCCCCGCCAAAGGAGAAGCTCACCCTTGACAACCCCTTCTCCGAGGAGATCACAAATTATCAAATGCCAAAAAACTTTACTCTCCCAACCGCACTGGAGCCATACAAAGGGTTCGGCGACCCCCGAGCCCACATAAAGAAGTTCCAATCGATGATGTTTTTCAACGGCCCTAAGAACGAGCCCGTCCTTTGCCGAGCATTCCCTACCTACCTCGATGGTGCTGCATTACTCTGGTTCTCTAAACTCCCTGAAGGGTCAATTTCCTCCTTCGAAGACCTTGCCAGATCATTCATCGATTACTTTGCCGCGTCGAGAATCTATGTACACGGATCGGACTATCTCGGCACCATCAAACAAGGCCAGCACGAGAGCCTGAAAGACTACATGACCAGATTCGCTGACGCTACCATGGAGATCCAAGACTTGGACCCAGCTATTCACCTGCACGCCCTCAAAGCCGGCCTCAGGCCTGGTAAATTCCGGGAGACCATCGCCATATCAAAGCCAAAGACGCTGGAGGAGTTCCGAGAAAGGGCGGCAGGTCAAATGGAAATCGATGAACTCCGAGAAGCCCAAAAATTGGACAAACAACCAAGTCGGAGAGACGAAGAAAGAACTTTTAGATCGCCAGTCAACAGGGACAGTAAGAAACCTTCCAAGCCCGCTTCAAAGTACAACACATACACCAGATTCAATACCAGAAGAGAAAACATTATCAGAGAAATCCTCAATGCCAAAATCATAAAGCCACCACCCCGAGCAGGAAACTACCAGGATCAAAGGTTCATGGATAAAAAAAAGCATTGCGCTTTCCACCGAAAGTTCGGTCACACTACGGATGACTACATCGTCGCGAAGGACCTCCTGGAAAGACTAGCACGCCAAGGGCTCTTGGACAAATATATCGAGACCCGGAAGGGCAGAGGAGGAAACTCGGATAGGATAGAGCATAAGCAAGCAAAGACCGACGACAAAAAAGAGAGGACGACTCCTGATCCACCAAGGGGAGTCATTAACCACATATCAGGAGGATTCGCAGGCGGCGGAGAAACAAGCTCGGCCAGGAAACGAAGCTACAGGGCAATGCTGGCAATCGAAGGAACCATACAACCAAGGAAGGACAAAGAGTCAGACGTCACAATATCCTTCAACCAAGCAGACTTCAAATCGGCAAGCCCTAACCTCGACGACCCCGTGGTAATTTCGATCCAAGTCGGAGAACTGTTGGTAAGAAAGACATTATTAGATCCAGGTAGTAGTGCTGATGTTTTATTTTACTCTACCTTCACAAAAATGAAATTATCTGAAAAATTAATACGACCTTCCTCTGGAGAGCTAATCGGGTTCTCCGGAGAGAGAGTCCCCATCATGGGACACATATGGCTAAAGACCACGATGGGAGAAATCCCTATGTCGAAGTCCATCGATATTCATACCTAATAGTAGACTGTTATAGCCCTTATAATATTATACTCGGGAGACCCGCCTTGAATATATTCAAAGCGGTGGTGTCCACATTACATCTATGTGTTAAGTTTCCAGTGCAGGGAAACAAGATAGCTACAGTTCACGCCGACCACCAAGAAGCTCGGCAGTGTTACAATGCTTGTCTAAAGAAGGACCAGGCGAGAAAGATAACTCGGCCCCAGGTCCAATCCATACATAGCTCGGCTGACACCACCGTGCTAGCCGATTTCGACCCAAGAGAAGACCTCGGCGAAAGACCTCGCCCAATGGACAACCTCCAACGAATAACACTAACAACAGATGACAATCAATGCACATACATCGGAGAAGCATTAGAAGGGGAAGACCGAGCAAAACTCATACAGATACTGCGCAAAAACGCCGATCTTTTTGCGTGGACACCAGATGATATGCCCGGAATAAGCCCAGAAGTCATCTGCCATAAACTGGCAATTGACAGAACAGTCCGACCAGTAGCACAGAAGAAAAGGAACATCGGAGAGGAGAAAAAACAAGCAGCACTAGAAGAAACCAAAAAGCTCCTCAACGCAGGTTTCATCCGAGAAATTCGTTTCACCACATGGTTGTCCAACGTGGTAATGGTAAGAAAGAACTCAGGTAAATGGCGCATGTGCGTCGACTTTACAAACTTAAATAAAGCTTCTCCCAAAGATGCATATCCACTACCTTGTATTGATAAATTAGTTGATAACGCCTCTGGTTTTAAAGCTTTGAGTTTTATGGATGCATACTCTGGCTATAACCAGATTCTAATGCACCCAGAAGACCAAAGCAAAACAGCTTTTATAACAGAACATGGGAATTTTTGTTACAAGGTAATGCCCTTTGGTCTAAAGAATGCAGGTGC
>NC_029780.3:45780090-45830572 GCF_000817695.3 Arachis duranensis
ATAAAAGAAGTCCAACAACTAGCAGGACGAATAGCCGCCTTATCTCGTTTCCTACCTGCAGTGGCAAACCGATCTTATCATTTTTTCCAAACATTCTCCAAAGGCAAGAAATTTGCATGGACAGACCAATGTGAGAACTCTTTTACCGAACTCAAACAAAGCCTAACATCACCACCAATCCTCCAAAGACCAGAGACAGGTAAACCATTGTACTTATATTTATCAGTATCTAACCATGCTATAAGCTCGGTCCTAGTAACAGAAACAGGGAAAAAGCAAAACCCAGTATACTTCATCAGTAGGGTGCTGCAACCAACAGAAACAAGGTACCCGAAGATAGAACAATTGGCACTGGCACTAATCACAACAGCAAGAAGACTGTGGCACTATTTCCAGAGCCACACAATCATAGTACGAACGGACCAACCATTAAGGCAGATACTAACCAGACCCGAGCTCGCCGGCAGATTAATAAAACGGTCGGTCGAGCTCTCCGAGTTCGACATTCATTACGAATCAAGGAAAACACTGAAGTCACAGGTGCTAGCCGACTTTATATCAGAGATGACCAATGATACATATAATACAGAAGTCAGTTGGACCATACATGTAGATGGAGCATCCAACAAAGAAGGCAGTGGGGCTGGGATACTACTCAAAGAAGGAGACAAAGTGGTGGCCGAGCAGTCACTACAGTTCCGCTTCAACGCAAGCAACAATCAAGCAGAATATGAGGCCATACTCGCTGGACTAAAGCTCGCCCTACAACTGCAAATACCTCGAATAACAGCCTACTGCGACTCCTCGTTAGTGGTACACCAAATAAAGGGCGAATTCCAGGTAAAAGATCCTTTGTTAGAGAAATATTGGCTCATAACAAAGGATCTAATTTCAAAATTTAAAGAATTTGATATTATTCATGTAAACCGAGAACAAAACACCAGGGCCGACGTGTTATCTAAACTAGCCACAACTCGGCAGGCCGAAAACACGTCGGCACTGTCCCAGCTAACACTTGACAAACCGAGTTTTGAGCAGGATACAATTCTGAGTATTACGCAGATCCCAGATTGGCGAACACCTTTTTTCAATTACATCAACACAGGCATCATACCGAATGACGAGCCGAACTTGCCACTCTTCCGACGAAGAGCAAGCTTTTATACAGTGCTAGGAAACACTTTGTACAGACGAGGGCATTCACAACCACTACTCAAGTGCATTAGCAATGAGGAGGCCGAAGATGTCATGGCCAAAACACATGAAGGAGTCTGCGGCAACCATATCGGTGGCCGAGCTTTAGCAGCAAAGATCCTGCGAACAGGATATTATTGGCCGACGATAAAGCGAGATTGCATCTCAAAAGTCAAAGTGTGTGATAATTGTCAAAAAAACGCCACACTCTCAGAGACCCCGGCCGAAGAACTCCATACCATAGAGGTAAGCTGGCCTTTCGATAGGTGGGGATTAGATATCCTCGGACCTCTCCCGAAAGCGCTAGGCCAGGTAAAGTTCCTTTTGGTTTCAATAGATTATTTCTCTAAGTGGATAGAGGCACAACCACTAGCACACATAACGGCAGAAAAAGTGCGATCTTTTTTATGGAAAAATATCATATGCAGATACGGTATCCCAAGAGAGATAATCTCAGATAACGGGAGACAATTTACAGATCATAAGCTCGCTGCCTTTCTAACAAACTTTAACATCAAACATCATTTCAGCTCAGTAGAGCACCCGCAAACTAACGGACAAGTTGAATCAGCTAACAGAATTATCTTGCAGGGATTAAAGAGAAAGCTCGGCGACGCTAAGGGAGAATGGGCTGACCTCATTCCAGAAATTCTATGGAGTTACAATACCAGCATTCAATCTGCCACAGGAGAGACTCCTTTCAAACTGGTATATGGCGCAGAAGCACTTATCCCAGTAGAGGTCAGCGTCCCAACGTTAAGGACCGAGCTCTATGATAAAACGAATAACCTACAAGCTCGGACAGCCGAATTGGACCTCGTAGAAGAAGAAAGAGACATTTCTGCCATAAAGCAGCGAGCCAGAAAACAATACCTAGAGCAAAGACACAGCAGAAAAGTGGTTCACAGGTCTTTCAACAATGGAGACCTCGTACTTAGGCGCACAGAGGAAGCCCGGAAACCTCCAGCACACGGCAAATTGGCGGCGAACTGGGAAGGGCCTTTCCGAGTACTCCAAAATCTCGGAAAGGGGGCTTACAAGCTCGAAACCCTTCAAGGAGATCAACTTCCCGGGACATGGAACGTCTCCTCCCTAAGGAAATATCAGTCATGATGTAGTCTGTAATCTGCGAATGATGGTACTCTTTTTCCCATCCGAAGGTTTTCTCCCAAAATACATGGGTTTTACTCGGAGAGGGTTTTAACGAGGCCGGACGCAACAAATCATTGTACCCATACAACTTAATGTGCAATCAAAACGGTTCTCATTTTGACAGTTAGCATACATTTCAATTAGTAAACACTTCAAATAATCCGGGCATAATCCTCGGAACCCTAACATCACAAGCCGAGGTTCTTCCTCGGAAAACTTCCACCACAAAAAGCTCTTCCCAACGAGCATACTAATCCGAGCTTCATACTCGGAATTCAACATGCGCATGCCGAGCATAATACTCAGACAAGTACATACTAACATTTTCTACATCGATCACTACCACGCATTCTAACAAATGAACATTTAAAATTAATCCGAGCTTCATACTCGGAAAACAACGCGCACATTCCGATAATAATATTCGGAGAATCACATGTAAATACAACAAATGAGTTATCTCGAGCGAATCCTAAGGGATCATCAAAACAGCACATTAAAGCCTCTACTATCCTAATCAACAGGTCAACCAAACAAAGAGTGGCGTCAACCACCGTCAGTAAACACAAAACAGTCGTTTTCCCATAACGGCACACCACTTTAGTCTAACCAAAATACATATCACATTAATCAAACCTATTTTGTTTCAAACCGAGCTATATACTCGGAACACAAAACATCACCGTCAAACATTCAGAACAAAAGTTCAAAAACAAAACAAGTTTCAAAGATACTACAAAAGAACTACTCTATTTTATCACCTATGCTGGATCCTTCGCTCCCATTTCCAGCAGCACCCTCATCTTCCATAATTTTCCATTAACAACAACCTTCATAACATCGAACTTTGAAGGATCAGCCTCGGGATACAACACCTTGACTTGAGAAACAGCGCGGTCAAACCCCTGAGCAAAGGCCTCATAAACCCCGCCTTCCAACTCTTTGACCCGAGCAGACAACCGCTCGACCTCAGGTTTCGTATTCTTCAAAGAAGCCTCGTGCAGTTTCCGCTCCTCAGCAAATTCAAGCTCTCTCTTCTCAATGGAGGACGACAGCTCAGCAATTTTATCATCTTTTTTCTGGATGATTTCAGTCAACTCCTCCAGATGTGTAGCTTCCTTTTTCTCCCGCTCTAAGGCAAGCTCCTGAGATCGACCAATGGCGACGACCCGAGCACCAATAACCTAGAGGAAAAATAGCTCAGTAAGCAAATAACATCATAAAGGAACACTCAGCAAACACATACAGTTAAGTCACACCTGAAGAAATCGACTGACGCCAGCACGGCCCACCTCGTCAATCATTTTCATATCGCCCGGAAAGCAGCAAAGTTCATCAGCCATAACACCAAAAGGATAGAGCTTCGCCCATAAGGATCGACCATGCTCATTCTCATCATACCCATGAAGTCTCTTCTGCGATTCATACGCAGACTCAACCGCTTCAAGTATCACCGATGACTCTCCCTTACCATCCAACACCTCGGCGAGACTACCCTTAGCTTGACCTCTCTTTCGTTTAGACCTCGGTCCAGGACCATACTGGGCTACCACAGCAGCAGGCCCTTTCTCCACGTTAGATGAAACTTCTCTCTCGCTTTTCCTACGCTGGTTGAAATAATATTTCAACCCGGCAGTGGTAATCGTAGAAGCCCTCTCAGCTGCAAAGCATTGCAAACAACCAGCTCAGATAAAACAAAGAAGGATAGAGACACAAAAACAAACATAACAAAACACAATTACCTATATGATCATAAACAGCCTGCCTATTGGTATCCCACTTCAACATCTCGGCAACTGACAACAGACCCTTTGGACCCAGAGACTTAAACAAGAAATCCATAACAATATCATCTTCCAGTAACCTATCATCTACATCCAGGGCCTGGTAAGGCTCGGCACACCAAAACAAAGGAAACCTTTCAACTAAATGCTCGTTCAGGTAAAAAGGAAACTCCTCAGGCACACTCCTAACTTTAACAAACATCGATTTGAAGTCCTTAAAAGAAGATTTGTACAGACCAAACACTGCTCGCCGAGGATAACTACTCAGATTCACCCACAGACCCCTATTCACCCCTTTCGCTTGAAATAAAGAAAAAAACAGCCTAAGAGATGGCGGACGGTCTAACAGCTCCATCAATACCTCAAACGCCCGAACAAAGCCCCAAGAGTTAGGGTGAAGTTGCGTTGGGGCACAATTCAGCCAGTACAGAACCCCACACTCAAACTCAGTGAAAGGAAGCTTCACCCCCAGTTCAGTAAAAAGACAACTATACATATAAAAATAAGACCAATCATCTAGTCGGTCACAAACACGATCCTCACTACCACAAGGTAACAACTCAACCCTAATATTACTACCAGGCCTAACCCATAAACCCGACCCCAATAGCTTCACAGATTCTTCATCATCAAATTGGGACTTGCGTTCTCTTACTCTACCGTCAACCCAGTCATACAAACTACCCACATCACATTTCTCCATCAGAAACAAGGAAAGAAAAAAGGCAAGAAGATAAAGATAAAAGCAGAAAAGAGTCAACACTGACCTTACTTGCTCATTTTTCAGACACAGAGAAGAAAAGGACTTTAATCCCACAATACAGCAGTTGGAAAAGTGAAAGAATGTACAAGTAACATAAGTCACAAACGGTTACTCACCCTATACATTTAATTCAGAATGGCAAAAAAGAGGGAGACATTAAATCCACTACAGAATCCAATGGACAGGGGTGCCTAGAGAAGCGGAGCGGTTTTCACATCAATCACATCGATAGCGCAAAATTCGAAGCCATTTAAAAACGTTCTGCATTCTCACCAGAACTAAGCCGAGCTTGGGGGCTACAAGGACCATAGGCGACAAACGAAACTCGGCAACCGAGGATTGCGGTATTCCTGTTCCAAAAGCTCGCCTTAGTCCTGTCCGCACCAAGGCAAGCTTGGGGGCTATGATACGTCACCCTTATCCTCAGTTGCACCGTAAGCTTGGAACGCAAATATCTGAGGCTGACATCACATTAAACAAGCTCGGAACAAAAGCAGATAAGCTCGGCCTCACCCGATCAAATAAAATGACACGTGCATCATAAAGCTCGGTCCCGTATCAGCCGTCCGAAAATCTCGGCACATGATCAGGACCGAAGCAGCATCACCCAACTGAGAATAAGAAATGTGCTCAACCGGTTTATAGCACCAAAACAGCATATCGTAACCAACCTACAAACTAGGACTGATCCACATGAAAACGGTAAAACAATCCCTATAAAGTCGAATCAATATCCTCAGCTAAAGAAGGTTCAACTATCAGTTTTCATATTAACTTATCTCACTATCACTTAATTATTCTCTCTCATTTTTTACTAAGAATCACTGCTGACTTGAGCGTCGGAGTATCTTGTGCAGGTATTCCCACCGCGGTGTTTGATCTTGGCCGACGTAAAGCTCTTCCCCTTCATCAGAGATTCGCTCGGAAGTGCTTAAGCTCGGCCTACCCAGTGTTCAGACGAATCATCTTCTTAACGTGTTCTAACCCGAAAAATAAAGTAATAAAACAAATAAAATTAAATTAAAAGCTAAAAATAAAAATTAAAAAAATTAAAACAAAATAAAATCGAAGATTAAAACGAAGAACATAAACAAAAAAATTAGGGGTGGATGATACGGAACTAGAAGCAATGGAATTAACAAATATATGAAAGGAAACAATGGTATAATATTTGTCTATATTGAGTAAAAAAAAGAAATGATAGACTTTCAGCCAAGTACAATTAGCGCATCACCTATATTAGGAATAATATACCAGTATAAGACCAAGAATTGAAGAAGGAGTTTGAGAATAAGAGAAAAAGAGGGTCAGAGGCATGCGACTCACAGTGCATCAAGATGATCTCCGATAATTCTCCTTCAGCTATTTCATACCTCTCCTCTTTCGTGCAAGTTAATTAGAGTTCTTATTTTGTAAATTTTCTTTTCGTTAAGCCCTTTTTCAGTTGTACTCGTTTTTTAGCTTGTATTATTACCACCTCCATTGAAAGTAACCTTGTCCTCAAAGTTAAAAGCGGGTAGTAATCTTTCATATGTCCTTATAGAGTTCTTAAATGGCCTCCTCACTAGATGAATTCTACCAATAAATTAGAATTTTCTCAGTCCACTTGCCATCCCTTTTAATCATGAGGTGTCCTAAAATCGCATGTGGTTGTAGTTGGCACCCTCTCTCGTCAAACAGCAGTGGTGATGGAATGGTTGATGGAGTGGAGACCCCTGCATACTTCTTCAGCAGAGAGATATAGAAGACCAGGTGAATTCTAGCTGTGTTAGGTAGTTCCAACCTGTGTGCTACCTTCCCGACCCGAGCAATTATTGAAAAAGGTCCAAAATAACTCATGGACAATTTCTGATGCTTTCTCAGTGCCACAGAACACTGCTGATAAGGTTATAATTTCACATAAACAAAATCTCCAACACTTAACTCTAACTCTCTTCATTTGCTATCTGCCTAAGCTTTCATTCTCGCTTGTGCCTTGTATAAATTTTGTTTTAAGGTCGTCAACACCACACCCGTTAACTGTAATTGCTCCTGAAACACTGGAGGGTCATTCAGGTGTGGGTCATAATGTAGTAGGGGTGGAGGATCTTTTCCAAATACTTCCTTATAAGGCATCATACCGATAGCTGAGCGGAAGGATGTGTTATAACTATAAGCCACTCATGGAAAAAGATTATACCATGCCTTAGGATTTTCCTGAGTATAGCACTGCAAATATATCTCAAGACACCTATTTAGTACCTCCATCTGGCCATTGGATTCTGGGTGATATGCCGAACTTCGGGCCAATAGTATACCTTACTGCTTGCAGCATTGCTCCCAAAATCTGCTTGTGAAGACCTTACAACAGTCTAAAACAATTCATTGAGGCATGCCATGGACGCTAACCACATTCCTTACAAAGACCTTTGCAATTTTGGGAGCGATGAAATCTTTTGGGAGGGAAAAGAAATGTGTGAATTTAGACAAACGGTCCACTACCACCAGGATTACAAAACAACCATGTGCCACGGGCAAACCAGGGATAAAATTCATCAAAAAATCCTGCCAAATCTGCGATAGAATGGGAAGAGGTTCTAACAAGGCAGCAGGTGGTTGCATGTTATACTTAGCTTGCTGGCAAATGCAGTAAATTCGAACGTAGTCTTTAACTGATTTAGCCTTGTCTTTCCAATAAAATTGGGTGATGAGTCCATATTTTTTGATATATTTTGGCATTGATTTGAATAGATTCCATCACATGAACTCACACTTAAGCACCAAAATAGCATACTTTTGTGTTTTGTCCCTAATTTGATCTTAAATGTGAAAACATGCAATTTTGTACTTGAAATGAGCAATTTAATTCCACTTTTATTCCATTTGATGCCGTGACATGTTTGTTGAGTGATTTCAGGCGTTAGAGGCAAGAATAGAAAGGCAAAAGTGGAAGAAAGCATGTACAAAAGAGAAAACATGAAGAAAACATGGAAAAGCACACACAGCGAAGTGTGTGTGCACAAAGATGCGTGCGTGCGCATAAGAAAGAATTTCCATGTGTGCGTGCGCACGAGTACCTGTGCGTATGCACAGGTCCTTGCACGTGGTTGCATTAATGAAACACGTGCTTGGCAAATTCTGAGGCCTCTTGGCCCATTTTGGGAAGCTCCAGGGCTGAATTGAAGTGCTATATAAAGGGAAATTCAACACACATGAAGGCATGAGGTTTTAGCACATTTTAGTTTTAGTACAAGTTTTTCATAGTAATTAGGAGTAGGAGTAGGAGTAGTGTAGCATTGCTCTTTTAGGGTTTCATTTCCATTTCCATTGTATCATTTTATAGAAAGTTTTGATCTTTGATTTTGCTTCTTTAATTGTAAATACTCTCAACTTCCTTTTAATTAAAGCGCTTTCATTTCCTTTGGTTCAAGTTACTTTGTTCATATTTGTAATTTTGTGTTTCTTGAAGTTTTGATAAATGAATTTTATGTTTCATGCTTCCTTTATGTTTGATTGCTTGTTTATATTTGGTTTTGTTGATAGTTGGTTATAGTTTTCTAATTTTCCTTGCAATTTTCTATGTTTTACTTTTATGCACACAAGGTGTTTGTGAAAATGCCAACTTTAGATTTTGAGTAGATTTTTCCACCTTGGCTTATGGGTTGAGTTCCTAAGATACTAGAGTCATAATGTCCGATATTTAGTAGTAATTCTTGGGGAGTTAGTTGATTCTTGTTTCCATTAAAGCTAGCCTTTTATCAACTAGTTTGGTAAGTTGACTAGGATTTATGGATTAAGGTCAATTATGCTTGCTTGACTTACTCCTCGATGTTGGGGGTTAACTAAGTGAGATTAACTCATGATAATTACCATAGTTGTGGTTATGGCAATGATAGGATTCTTAGACTCTCATTCCCAAGTCAAGGTTTTCTATGGATTTATAGCCTTTTCACTAGTTTTGATCTCATCCCCTTTTACTTGCGTGAATTACAATTTTGCTCATCCTTTTGTTCTTTTATTTCTTAAAGTTTCTTCAATCTTTCATTTGTTGCTTGAAAAACCCTTTTTGCCTCCATAACCGAAAGTATAACACTTCATTTGCGTCCTAGGGAGAACGACCCGAGGTTCAATTACTCTTGATCTCGGTTATTATAATTTGAACTAAAAACATTTGATTTGGGAATTAATTGGTTGTTTAGACTATGCTTTCAACGATGAAATTCTACTATGTGAAATCTAGATCGACGATAAATTCCTAACATCATTGGGCTGCTAAGTAGGACATCATTTTTTGCGCACCTCTATGTCCCCTAATAATGGAATCATGGCCCTCTTTTAGCATGTTTTCAATGAAGGAAGAAGAAGCTGGAATCACGAGTCTATCATTCCAAAATGATAAACCAAGTTTGAGTTGTAACTTGTAACCTCTCTGAATGCATTTTAGCCTCTGCAAAATTTGATTTAGGCTAATACGTTTGAAGCTCGTGTTGCAGTAAGTGTAACGGCCTAGCCTCGAAGAAACGATGCTTTTTCAGGATCAAATGGAATTTTTATGGAATTTTTAGGAATTTTAGTATATAAGCACCTCTGGTGCACAGATGCTGTGTCATCAAGCTACTGAGTCCGTAGCTTGACTGCACCAGACACCTCTCCTGACCTAAGCAAGCACGTCTGGTGCGGTATTTTATAACCCACAAACTAACCGGCAAGTGCACCGGGTCGTACCAAATAATACCTTACGTGAGTAAGGGTCGATCCCACGAGAATTGATGGATTAAGCAACAGTTATTGAGTGATAGGCTTAGTTAGGCAAGCAGAAAAGAGTGTTTTGGTATTCAAAGAGCATTAAACAGTAAATTAAGAATTTCAAAAAGCAAGCAGCAATGAGTTGGGAATAAGATATGGAGAAAACAGTTAAGGCTTCAGAGTTATCTATTTTTCCGGATTGATTTTTCTTACTAACTATTTTAATCATGCAAGATTTAATTCATGGCAAACTATATGTGACTAGACCCTAATACCTTAGACCTTCCTAGTCTCCTCTAAAATTCATTAATTGCCAATTCCTTGGTCAATTAATTTCAATTAAAGGGTGATAATCAAGTTCCAGTTTATATGCCACAAAAATCCTAATCATCCAAAAATAAGGGAATTATATGTCACGTATCCCGTTAAATATAAACAATTAGAAATTTAGGATAATATGTTTTCAAGCTGTTGTTCAAGTAAAGAGCTTTTCCAAGTTTTACAAGAACTCAATTAGAACATGGGTCATACTTCCGTTTCACCCAATATTCATAAAATAAAGAGCGAAAACAATTATTGAAAAAGAAATCAAAACATGGATTAAATTAGAAAGATCAAACAAATCAATCCATACAAATAGACAGAGCTCCTAACCTTAACAATAAAGGATTAGTTGCTCATGGTTCAGAGAAGAAAATTAGGATTCTGGTAAAATGTACTGAGTTTCAATCTCATGGAATCCTAAGTTAACTAATGGAATCCCTTTTTATAACTAATCCTAATAAACTTAAAATCTAATTATTTAAAATTAAAAATAATATCTTTTCCTATTTTAAAATCAAATTTGAATTTAAATCAGAATTAACTAACTACTCCGCGTCTTGTAACGTGGGGACCACTTGACTTCACTGGATCCGCACCTAACCTGGGTGCTAAAATGGGGCCCAAAAATCACCCCTCATCGTTTTTTGTGTTTTCTGCTCGTACCGCATGTCACGCATATGCGTCAGTCACGCGTACGCGTCGATGGTCTTTTTCGCAAGTCACACGGATGCATCGGTCATGCGCACGCGTCGCTGAGCAAATCTTCAAATCACGCATAAGAAACGCGTCAGTCACGCGCACGTGTCGCCATGGAAAGCTCCAAATCATGCGCATGCGTCAGTCACGCGTACGCGTCGCTCCTCGCTGCCATCTCCTTTTGTTCTTGTGCTGCATAAATTCCATCAAATCCAGCCGAATGCTACCTAAAATAAACAAAATTGCAAAAGACTCAAAGTTGCATCCATATTGGCTAAAATACAATTAATTCTTTATTAAACTCAACAAATTAGATGCAAATTTATTAGGAAAAGATAGGAAAGATGCTCACGCATCACAACACCAAACTTGAATTGTTGCTTGTCCTCAAGCAACCAAAACTAATATAAGCTTAGGATGTGAATTTCATGAGAATGAGAGTTCGATTAAGCTCATGTCTCTTCTTATAGTGGGGTTTACAACTGCAATCCTAAATAGTTTTGGCATCTCACTCTCCTTTGAATTAGAAGAATGTTACTGTCATCTGGAATTAGAATCTGGATAATATTATGAATTCTCTGATCTTTTGTAACACAATTTTAATCCTTGAACACAACGATTTTTCTTTGGTGCTTTGCACCTTGAGTCTAGCCATGACTTTAAATGTTTTGTGTCAAACTTTACTTGACACAGAAACACCACAAGCACTTAACTGGGGAACTCTCTTTAAGTTCTAAATATTTTCATTTTTTTATTTTTTTATTTTTTTATTTTTTATTTTTTTTATCCCCAAACAGTGGTGCTCAAAGCCTTTGGCGTACTCTGCAATTGATCTCGACTCTAAATGTTTTGTCTCAAGGATTACTTGACACAAGAATACCACAAGCATGTGACTAGGGAAACAACTCTTTGAGCTTTTAATCATGTCTGACCTCTCTAGTCATTGATGCTCAGAGCCTTGGACCTTGCTTTTATTTTTCTTTTGCTGTTTCTTTTGCTTCAAGGATTAAACTTTCATTAATTTCAGAGAAATGATAATAATTCTCTAAATTCCTGTTTCTTGTACATCATCATTCTTTGATTCAAATTTAAATATGCACTGTTCATGTCATGCATTCATAATTACAGAAAATACCACCACATTTAAGTAAATAAGACTACTCTTAAAATTAACTCAATTTCTCATGCAATACATCACTTCTGTATTTTTTATTTGAATTCAAGCTCAGTGAGTAATACATGAGAATTCCTTTTCAGAATTAAAGTATTTAAGGAAAAACTAAACTAGACCTAGGATTCTCACTAATAAAGGATCATGCAACAAATAAAGCAAAATAGCAGAAAACTGGAACGTAACATAAAAAAAGAGGGGAGGAATAAAAAAGGAAAGGAGCTCAACCACCTTAGTTATCCTAGCGGTCGCTTTATTCTTCAGGTTGTGCTCCTCAGTGAAGATGATTCTTCACCCTTTTGGTGCCATAGGAATAAACAGAAAACCCTTAAGCGAAGCGTCAACACCAAACTTAAAGGTTTGCTTGTCCTCAAGCAAAGAAGAACTGAAAAATAGAAAGAGACAAATATTATGATGAAAGAAAAAGAAAAGGATAAAAGAACAAGAGAGAATTAGGATTGGGAGAGGGGGAAAGAAAATTAAAAACTTGGGTGGTAAACTAGTAGAGTTGTGCAGCGCAAGTGACGCGTACGCGTGGGTCGCAGAATTTTCTTAATGACGCGTGTAGGTCGGGCACGCGTCTGCGTGCCCTGAGTTTTGTGCGATTCGCGTGAAGGTAGCCGCGCGCTTGCACAACTCGCTGTTCGCATGGCTTGGGAACCAATATTTTTAGACGACGCGTTCGCGTCATGCACGCGCACGCGTGGATGGCTGATGAGCGGATAATTTATATGCTTTTTGGCATTGTTTTTAGGTAGTTTTTAGTAGGATCTAGCTACTTTTAGGGATGTTTTCATTAGTTTTATGCTAAATACACATTTCTAGACTTTACTATGAGTTTGTGTGTTTTTTTGTGATTTCAGGTATTTTCTGGCTGAAATTGAGGGACCTGAGCAAAACTCTGATAAGAAGGCTGACAAAGGACTGCTGATGATGTTAGATTCTGACCTCCCTACACTCGAAATGAATTTTCTAGAGCTACAGAATTCTAAATAGTGCGCTCTCAATGGCGTTGGAAAGTAGACATCCAGAGCTTTCTAGAAATATATAATAGTCCATACTTTCTTCGAGATTAGACGACGTAAACTGGCGCTCAACGCCAGTTCCATGCTGCATTCTGGAGTCAAACGCCAGAAACACGTCACGAACCAGAGTTGAACGCCAAAAAGACGTTACAACTTGGCGTTCAACTCCAAAAGAAGCCTCTGCAGGTGTAAAGCTCAAGCTCAGCACAAGCACACACCAAGTGGGCCCCGAAAGTGGATTTCTGCATCAATTACTTACTTTTGTAAACCCTAGTAGCTAGTCTAGTTTAAATAGGACATTTTATTATTGTATTAGTCGTCTTTGGCCACATCTTTGGACGCCTAGTCCTTAGACCAGGTCCTTCTCCCTATTTTCGAATTCATATCACATTTTGGGGGCTGGCCATTCGGCCATGCCTGGACAATCACTTATGTATTTTCAACGGTGGAGTTTCTACACTCCATAGATTAAGGGTGTGGGAGCTCTGCTATACCTCGAGTTTTAATGCAATTACTACTATTTTCTATTCAATTCAGTTTATTCCTGTTCTAAGATATTTGTTGCATTTCACCATGACGAATGTGATGATCCGTGACACTTATCATCATTCTCACCTATGAATGTGTGACTGACAATCACTTCCGTTCTACCTTAAACCGAACGCATATCTCTTAGATTCCTTAATTAGAATCTTCATGGTATAAGCTAGAATTGATGGCGACATTCATGAGAGTCCGGAAAGTCTAAACCTTGTCTGTGGTATTCCGAGTAGGATTCAGGGATTGAATGACTGTGACGAGCTTCAAACTCGCGATTGTTGGGCGTGATGACAAACGCAAAAGAATCAATGGATTCTATTCTGGCATGATCGAGAACCGACAGATGACTAGCCGTGCTGTGTCAGAGCATTTGGACCATTTTCACTGAGAGGATGGGATGTAGCCATTGACAACGGTGATGCCCTACATACAGCTTGCCATGGAAAGGAGTAGGAAGGATTGGATGAAGGCAGTAGGAAAGCAGAGATTCAAAAGGAGCACAGTATCTTCATACGCCTATCTGAAACTCCCACCAATGATTTACATAAGTATTTCTATCTTTATTTTCTGTTTATTTATTATTATTATTCGAAAACTCCGTAACCATTTATTATCTGCCTAACTGAGATCTACAAGATGACCATAGCTTGCTTCATACCAACAATCTCCGTAGGATCGACCCTTACTCACGTAAGGTTTATTAATTGGATGACCCATTCCACTTGCTGGTTAGTTGTGCGAGGTTGTGAAGAAAGTGCTGAGTTATAAACGCGCATACCAAGTTGAATGCCATTGTTGATGATCACAATTTCGTGCACCAAGTTTTTGGCGCCGTTGCCGGGGATTGTTCGAGTTTGGACAACTGACGGTTCATCTTGTTTCTTGGATTAGGTAATTTTTTTTGTTTTATTTTCAAAACTTTTTCAAAAATCTTTCAAAAAAAATTTACTTCTTTTTTCGAAAAAATATTCTAAATTTGTAAGAATGAATTCTAGTGTTTCATGAAGCATGTTGTAGCCTGGTTGGCTGTAAAGCCATATTCAAATTCTTTTGGACTGAGGCTTCAACTAATCACCACAATGCATGTAATGCCCTACTGAAGTTTGGCTAGCTATTAAGCCATGTCCAATTTCTGGATCGGAGCTTTAGACTAACATTGAAAGAGTCCTGAAATTCTTATTAAAAATTTTGAATTTCTTATTTTATTTTTCCTATATGTTTTCGAAAAAAAATATACAAAAATCCAAAAAAATTATAAAATCATAAAAATAAAAAATATTTTGTGTTTCTTGTTTGAGTCTTGTGTCATGTTTTAAGTTTGGTGTCAATTGCATATTCATTTTGTTCTTGCATTTTTCAAAAATTCATGCATTCGTAGTGTTCTTCATGATCTTCAAGTTGTTCTTGGTAAGTCTTCTCGTTTGATCTTTAAATTTTCTTGTTTTGTGTTGTATGATATTTTTTATGTGAATTTTTGCTTTCATAGTGTCTAAACATGAAAGATTTCTAAGTTTGGTGTCTTGCATGTTTTCTTTGCATCAAAATTTTTTCAAAAATATGTTCTTGATGAAAATTTGAGTTGACTTAGTCAAAAATTTTTAAAATTAGTTAGTTCTTATAAGTCATGTCAAATTTCAATTTTAAAAATCTTATCTTTTCAAAATCTTTTTCAAAAATCAAATCTCTTTTACTTTTATCTTATGATTTTTGAAAATTTAAAACTATTTTCAAAATCTTTTTCTTATTTTATTTCAAATTTTCGAAACTTAACTAACAAGTAATGTGATTGATTCAAAAATTTTGAAGTTTGTTACTTTATTGTTAAGAAAGGTTCAATCTTTAAATTCTATAATCATATCTTTTAGTTTCTTGTTAGTCAAGTAATTAATTTTAATTTTAAAAATTAAATCTTTTTCAACCATATCTTTTTAATCATATCTTTTTATCATATTTTTTTAAATCATATCTCTTTCAAAAATCAAAATATCCCTTCTAACGTCTTATCTTCTTATCTTTTTAAAATTGATTTTCAAATCTTTTTCAACTAACTAATTGACTTTTTGTTTGTTTCTTATCTTTTTCAAAACCACCTAACTACTTTTCCCTCTCTAATTTTCGAAAATTTCTCCTTCCTTTTTAAAATTCTTTTTTTTAATTAATTAATTGTTTTAAATTTTAATTTTAATTTTATTTCCCTATAATTTTCGAAAATCACTAACTCTTTTTCAAAATTTATTTTCAAAGTTTTCCCCCTTTCATCTTCTTCTATTTATTTATTTATTTACTAACACTTCTCTTCATCTCATGAATTTGAACCTATCTTCACCCTTGTTTTTGGATTCTTAACTCTTCTCCTTCTTCTATTCCTTTCTTCTTCTACTAACATAAAGGAATCTCTATACTGTGACATAGAGGATTCCTCTTCCTTTTCTGCTCTCTTCTTTCTCATATGAGCAGGAACAAGGAAAAAGGCATTCTTGTTGAAGTTGATCCTGAACCTAAAAGGATTCTGAAGAGGAAACTAAGAGAAGCTAAATTACAACAATCCAGAGACAACCTTACTGAAATTTTCGAACAAGAAAAGGATATGGCAGCCGAACCCAACAACAATAATGCAAGGAGGATGCTTGGTGATTATACTACACCTACTTCCAAGTTTGATGGAAGAAGCATCTCAATTCCTACCATTGGAGCAAACAATTTTGAGCTAAAACCTCAACTAGTTGCTCTAATGCAACAAAATTGCAAGTTTCATGGACTTCCATCAGAAGATCCCTACCAGTTTTTAACTGAGTTCTTGCAGATCTGTGAGACTGTTAAGACTAATGGAGTAGATCCTGAAGTCTACAAGCTCATGCTTTTACCTTTTGCTGTAAGAGACAGAGCTAGAACATGGTTGGAATCACAACCTAAGGATAGCCTGGACTCTTGGGATAAGCTGGTCACGGCCTTCTTGGTTAAATTCTTTCCTTCTTAAAAGCTGAGCAAGCTTAGAGTGGATGTTCAGACCTTCAAGCGAAAAGATGGTGAATCCCTCTATGAAGCTTGGGAAAGATACAAGCAGATGACCAAAAAGTGTCCTTCTGACATGTTTTTAGAGTGGACCATGATAGATATATTCTATTATGGTCTGTCTGAGTTATCTAAGATGTCACTGGATCATTCTACAGGTGGATCCATTCACCTAAAGAAAACGCCTATAGAAGCTCAAGAACTCATTGACATGGTTGCAAATAACCAATTCACGTATACTTCTGAGAGGAATTTCGTGAGTAATGGGACACCTCAAAGGAAGGGAGTTCTTGAAATTGATGCTCTGAATGCCATATTGGCTCAAAACAAAATGTTGACTCAGCAAGTCAACATGATTTCTCAAAGTCTGAATGGATGACAAAATGCATCCAACAGTACTAAAGAGGCCTCTCCTGAAAAAGACGCTTATGATCCTGAAAACCCTATAATGGCAGAGGTAAATTACATGGGGGAAGCCTTTGGCAACACGTATAATCTCTCATGGAGAAATAATCCAAATTTCTCATGGAAGGATCAACAAAAGCCTCAACAAGGCTTTAATAATGGTGGAAGAAACAGGTTTAGTAATAGCAAGTCTTTTCTATCATCTTCTCAGTAACAGACAGAGAATTCTGAGCAGAGCACCTCTAACTTAGCAAATATAGTCTCTGATCTGTCTAAGGCCACTCTAAGCTTCATGAGTGAAATAAGGTCCTCCATCAGAAATTTGGAGGCACAAGTGGGCCAGCTGAGTAAGAAAGTCATTGAAACTCCTCCTAGTACTCTCCCAAGCAATACTGAAGAGAATCCAAAAAGAGAGTGCAAGGCCATTGACATAATCAACATGGCCGAACCTAGAGAGGAAGGAGAGAACGTGAATCCCAATGAGGAAGACCTCAGGGGACGTCTCTCAAGCAAAAAGGAGTTCTTTATTGAGGACTTAAAGGAATCTGAAGGTCATATAGAGACCATAGAGATCCCATTAAACCTCCTTCTGCTATTCATGAGCTCTGAAAACTATTCTTCCTCTGAAGAGGAAGAAGATGTAACTGGAGAGCAAGTTGCTCAATATCTAGGAGCTATCATGAAGCTGAATACCAATTTGTTTGGTAATGAGACTTGGGAAGGTGAACCTCCCTTGCTCATTGGTGAACTAGATACATGGGTTCAGCAAACTTTACCTTAAAAGAAACAAGATCCTAGTAAATTCTTAATACCCTGTACCATAGGCACCATGACCTTTGAAAAGGCTCTGTGTGACCTAGGGTCAGGCATAAATCTTATGCTACTCTCTGTAATGGAGAAGCTGGGGATCATTGAGGTACAACCTGCCATATTCTCATTGCAAATGGCAGAAAGTCAGTAAGACAAGCTTATGGATTGGTAGAGGACGTGTTGGTAAAGGTTGAAGGCCTTTACATCCCTGCTGATTTCATAATCTTAGACACTAGGAAGGAGGAGGATGAATGCATCATCCTTGGAAGACCTTTCCTAGCCACAACAGGAGCTGTGATAGATGTTAATAGAGGAGAATTAGTCCTTCAATTGAATGGGGACAACCTTGTGTTTAAGACCCAAGGGTGTTCTTCTGAAACAATGGAGAGGAAGCATGAAAAGCTTCTCTCAGTACAGTGTCAAACAGAGCCCCCACAATCAAAATTTAAGTTTGGTGTTGGGAGGCCACAGCCAAACTCTAAGTTTGGTGTTGAATCCCCACATCCAAACTCTATGTTTGGTGTTGGGAGTCTACAACATTGACCTGATCACCTGTGAGGCTCCACGAGAGCCCACTGTCAAGCTATTGACATTAAAGAAGCGGTTATTGGGAGACAACCCAATTTTTATTTATCTTATTCTATTTTTATTTTTATTTTTCATTTATGTTTTATTAGGTTCATGATCATGAGGAGTCAAAAAATAAATACTAAAACTAAAAACAGAATAAAAAAAATAGCAGAAGAAAAAGCACACCCTGGAGGAAGGTCTTACTGGCGCTCCTTACTGGCGTTTAAACGCCAGTAAGGAGCATCTGGCTGGCGTTCAGCGCCAGAACAGAGCATGGATCTGGCGTTGAATGCCAGAAACAAGCAACATCCTAGCGTTTAAACGCCAGGAATACACCCTGAGGAAAGCTGGCGCTGAACACCAGAAACAAGCATGGAACTGGCGTTCAATGCCAGAAACATGCTGCAAATGGGCGTTGAACACCAAAAACAAGCATGAAGCTGGCGTTCAACGCCAGAAACAAGAACCAATTTGGCGTTGAACGCCAGGATTGCATGAAAAGGGCGTTTCACACGCCTCATTGGTGCAGGGATGTAAATCCTTGACACCTCAGGATCTATGGACCCCACAGGATCATCTCAGGATCTGTGGACCCAAAGGATCCCCACCTACCTCAACTCACCTTCTCTCCTCTTCACACAACCCAATAAAACTCTTCCCCAAAACCCTTCACCAATCACCTCAATCTCTCTTCTACCTTCAAAATTCAAAATCTCTTTCCCACCCAAACCCACCCTAAATAGCCGAACCTACTCCCTCTCCCTTCACTATATACACCCCTCTATCCTTCTTCATTTTCATAAACCACAACCCTCTCTTCTTCACCTTGGCCGAAACCACACACTTCTCCCTTTCCTCCATATCTTCTTCTTCTTCTTCTTCTTCTTCTTCTTCTTCTTCTTCTTTCTTCTCTTGCTCGAGAGTGAGCAATATTCTAAGTTTGGTGTGGTAAAAGCATAGCTTTTTTGTTTTTCCATAACTATTGATGGCACCTAAGGCCAGAGAAACCTCTAGAAAAGGGAAAGGAAAGACAAAAGCTTCCACCTCCGAGTCATGGGAGATGGAGAGATTTATCTCCAAAACCCATCAAGACCACTTCTATGAAGTTGTGGCCAAGAAGAAGGTGATCCCTGAGGTCCCTTTCAAGCTCAAGAAAAATGAGTATCCGGAGATCCGACATGAGATCGAAAGAAGAGGTTGGGAAGTTCTGACAATCTTAATGGTTCAAGAGTTCTATGCCAATGCATGGATCACTAGGAACCATGATCAAAGTGTGAACCCGAATCCAAAGAATTATCTTACAATAGTTCGGGGGAAATACTTAGATTTCAGTCAGAAAAATGTAAGGTTAGCGTTTAACTTGCCCATGATGCAAGAAGATGCACGCCCCTACAAAAAAATGCAAAATAAAAATTAATAATAAAACAAAAAAATATAATAAAAAATTATCTAATCTAAGCAATCAAACAAACGAATAGTTGTTAATCACAGTCAGTCCCCGGCAACGGCGCCAAAAACTTGGTGCAGTATTTTATAACCCACAAACTAACCGGCAAGTGCACCGGGTCGTACCAAATAATACCTTATGTGTGTAAGGGTCGATCCCACGAGGATTGATAGATTAAGCAATAGTTATTGAGTGATAGGCTTAGTTAGGCAAGCAGAAAAGAGTGTTTTGGTATTCAAAGAGCATTAAACAGTAAATTAAGAATTTCAGAAAGCAAGCAGCTATGAGTTGGGAATAAGATATGGAGAAAACAGTTAAGGCTTCAGAGTTATCTATTTTTCCGGATTGATTTTTCTTACTAACTATTTTAATCATACAAGATTTAATTCATGGCAAACTATATGTGAATAGAGCCTAATTCCTTAGACCTTCATAGTCTCCTTTAAAATTCATTAACTGCCAATTCCTTGGTCAATTAACTTCAATTAAAGGGTGATGATCAAGTTCCAGTTTATATGCCACAAAAATCCTAATTATCCAAAAATAAGGGGATTATATGTCACGTATCCCGTTAAATACAAACAATTAGAAATTCAGGATAATATGTTTTCAAGCTGTTGTTCAAATAAAGAGCTTTTCCAAGTTTTACAAGAACTCAATTAGAACATGGGTCATACTTCCGTTCCAGCCAATATTCATAAAATAAAGAGCAAAAACAATTATTAAAAAATAAATCAAAACATAGATTAAATTAGAAAGATCAAACAAATCAATCCATACAAATAGACAGAGCTCCTAACCTTAATAATGAAGGATTAGTTGCTCATGGTTCAGAGAAGAAAATTAGGATTCTGGTAAAATGTACTGAGTTTCAATCTCATGGAATCCTAAGTTAACTAATGGAATCCCTTTTTATAACTAATCCAAATAAACTTAAAATATAATTATTTAAAATTAAAAATAATATCTTTTCCTATTTTAAAATCAAATTTGAATTTAAATCAGAATTAACTAACTACTCCGCGTCTTGTAACGTAGGGACCACTTTACTGTTTCGGACGTCTTTGCATACTCCCTCAAGTAAGGTTTCAAGCTTAGAGAGTCTGTCATCAATTGATGGTAGATTGGGATTAGAGGTGGAAGGATGAGAGGTGTTGTTGTGGTTTTGATAATGGTGTGGAGCAGTGTTGTTGTGGGGGTGTTGATATGTCCTCTGTGTGAATTGTTGATGAGCTGCATTGTTGTTGGAGTTGTAACGTCTCTGGTCTTGGCTTTGATCTTGCTGATTCTCCCACCCAAAGATTGGGTGGTTCCTCCATCCAGGGTTGTATGTCTTGGAGTATGGGTCATGGTTGTGTCTAGGTGAATTCCCAATGTAGTTGGCTTGCTCAAGGTTATCCTCTGCTTCTTCTTCAACTCCTTCTTGGGTTGTTGAGGAGGTGGTGATTGCTGCCACTTGGTTCCTCTCCATCTTCTTGGTGAGGTCAGCTAGCTGCTTGGTAATGAGCTTGTTCTGAGCCAGCAGAGCATCTACATTGTTTAGCTCTATTACTCCTCTAGTGTTCCCTCTTTCGGAAGCATAGAAGTAGTCATTCTCAGCTACAGTTTCAATGACATCTATGGCTTCTTCAATGGTTTTCTTCTTGTTCAAGGATCCTCCAGAGGAATGATCTACTGCCTTCTTTGATTCATAGGACAAGCCTTCATAGAAGATGTGCAACTGCACCCATTCATTGAACATATTTGGTGGACACCTCCTTGTTAGGTCTTTGAACCTTTCCCAAGCTTCATAAAGTGTCTCCCCATCTTGCTGTCTGAACGTCTTCACTTCAGTTCTCAGCCTATTGATCCTTTGAGGGGGGTAAAACCTTGCCAAAAACTTATTCACTACCTCCGCCCAATTTGTCAGGCTTTCTTTTGGGAAGGATTCTAGCCATTTGGATGCCTTGTCCCTGAGTGAAAAAGGGAACAAGAGCAGCCTATAGACATCCGGGTGGACTCCATTGGACTTCACTGTGTTACAGATCCTCAAGAAGGTGGTCAAGTTTTGATTCGGGTCTTCTTGAGCACCTCCTCCAAATGAGCAATTATTATGCACAAGAGTGATGAGCTGAGGTTTTAGCTCGAAATTGTTGGCATGTATGGTGGGCATCTGAATGCTACTTCCACAGTTGTACTTCCACAGTTGCCTGGGTTTGGATTAATGTAAGAGCTTAACACTCTTCTATCCTCCCCAGTATGATTTGCTCTACCTCCTCCCCCATGGTTATTATTAGTCTCTTCTTCATGTTGGTTTTCCATGTTGCCTTCCATGTTTAGTTCAAAGTGTTCCTCCTCCTCTTCAGCACCGATTGCACGCTTTCCTCTTGCTTCCCTCGTTAATCTAAGGAGGGTTCTCTCTGGTTCAGAATCGAAGGAAGTTGAAGCCCCACTTCTTCTCCCTGTCATATAACCAACATGTACAAGCAAGTAATAATATGTGCAGATAGTATTGCTGTCAGAATTACTGTTAGTTGTGAGTGATGCAATATATCAAACAGTTAGGGGTGTCCTAATTAAGATCTATGTTTCAATAAAGGCTGGATGACTAAATGTTGTCAACTGCTTGAGATGTATGTATATATATAAATGTGTGTTTACTTTTAGCTGCTTATCTTGTTGTTATTTATGATATCATTTGTGTATGTTCATGCTTGTCAACTTAAACGTTTTTTTAAAAGTGTTTCGCAAAATAACTACACTTTTAATAATGAATCAGGCTCATATATTAAATAATAGATAATAATTAGGAAGACAAGTTGGTAGCACTCAGTTTTTGGTATGATCTAGACACACTGAAAATTGGGTCATTACAATTTGGTATCAGAGCGGTCTTGGTGCAATGTGGTATACATCCATTCTCCATCATAACTTTGGTAGAATTTTCACTATCTTTTTCAAATATTATAAACTCCAATTTTCTAGGATTTTCCTAATTCTATCTGGGATGACCCAAGCTTCTAACCAAGCTTGTTTCTGCTAGGTTCACTCCCTAGACTCTCAACACTAAGTGCTAACCCAACTTAGCAAGAAAAACCTCTAAAGCTCACATGACAAAATAGAAATACATCAAAAGAGAATGACATAAAAATGACTTTTCTCTCCAAGATAACTCTCTTTACCTTTTCTCTTAAATGGATTTTTCATATACCTCACAAATTGCCTTTTACCCTGAGAAATCAAAGAAAAATAGACTGAGAAAGCAAGATAAACAATGTAACCTCATGAAGGAGAAGAAATGTGATAGCTTGAAAGCTATGAGAAAACCAAATTTAAATTTCTTTTTATTTGCCTTCCATCTTGGCGGAATTCTCTCTTTGGTATAGGTGCATTGCTTCCATCAAGCTTTGAGTGATAGAAATGCTATGAAAACTCAAATTTTGGTTCACTTTTCTTACTTCAATTTCTGACTGGTTACTCTCTTTTGTATAGGGGTAATGCCTCCAAAACTTAAGTTGGTGTGTAGAGTCAACTTCTAAAGATTGGAACAGTTGAGTTTGTCTTCTTTTCCCAAAAATCAGAGTAGAAATGTAGAGTAGAGTATGCGTAAAGCTGCAGAGAAGATAGGCAGCAGCAGCAAGAATCATGGCTTGAAGAGGTAGCTTGGTCTCTATGTTAGCTGCTCCTTTTTCTTCCTTTTCTTTTGCTTTTAATAATCTGCACCATTGATTCAAGAATTAGATCCAAGTTACATTTCTAGCCTTTCATTTGATTTAGAAGAAGAGATCAATGTTTTCTTCTTCTTTCCCGAATAGATGTAACAGAAATGTGGTAGCTTCAACAAGCTATTTTCATGCACAAGAATGGTAACACAGCAAAATATTTTTCTTTTGAACCAAATTAGCATTTTGATTTGATTCTTGGCTCCATTGATTGATTTTTCCCTCCAAAGCTTGTTTGATGAAACATTTTATAGCCATAAAAAGTGAGCCACTTTTTCTTTGATTTACTTTACTAATTTTGGGTAAAGCTTCAATAGCATAGCAAGAGTTTTTCATCATGTAATAAGCCATGATATTGACCTTGTTAGCATTTGGGCTTCTCAAACATAGACTAACTTAGGCCTAGAATATTAAAATACTCATCGAACAACTTTTGGATTTTTAAGCCAACCAAATGCTTATATGTTTGTCATGATCAATAATGAAATTGTTTTCTAAACTCAACAATCTCTTCCTTGACGACAAACATAATTTGTAAAGGACCTAAAGGGATTGAAATAGAGTGAAGATTAGAGACTTCTCTTTGATCATGCCAATTTGAATTACATGAAGATCTTTCCCTTTCTTTTCTAATGAATGCTCCTACTTGATGGACTTGTGAAGATAACTGAAACTCAAAATTCCAACTAGACAAACCAAAGTGTGTGCTTTACATGCATGATTATGAATTATTTAATAAAGTTTATTAAAACATTTAAAAACATTCACCTTCATACACCCATCATCTAAAAAAATATTCAACTACACAAAAAATTCAACCATTCAACCATCTAATAATATGAATAATTTATCAATCTTTCACTCCCTCTTTTGTCAACAAGGAGGATAAAAGATAATCCTACAAAAAAGATAGGTTAGAGGCTTAAGTTTAAAATAGCATCAAAATAATATCAAAGTACTATAAGTTAGTTATTTCAATCATCTATAGATCAATAACAAGAGAAATACTAAAAATAATCTCATAAAAGTCATTAAACAGAAACTAAAATGATGCAGAGGCGGTAGCATGAGACATCCTAGACATCTGAGCCTTCATCCTCAGTTCCTAGAGGCTTTTCATCTTCATGGTTAGATGGCACATGTTCATCTTCATTCAAGTTGTCCACGTACTTAAGAAGCACTTCAACCCGATCTTTGGTTTTCCTTAATGCATTTTCATTCTGGACAACAAGCTTTCTTTCTTGATTTCTTAAGGTGATCAGGTTCTTAGACAGGTTGATGTACTCTTGTAGCACATCTTTAACAACTCCAGTGAGTAGATCCATTTGGCTTGAGGAGGCAAAAGTTCTAGCTGCAGACTTATGGATGTCATCAAGGTCATCTTCTTCATTAATAACCACTCTTTCAGATTTGGTAGTTCCTTTCTTTTGTTGCTTAACTACACCGCCGCCTTTCAAGTAAGAGTTTCTATTTTCAGAGGTCTCATTGTTTAGATCAACACCAAAGTATTCAAATATACAGGTTAAAAACATGCCATATGGAAGAGCATGATTTTTGTCACTCTTGATATAGTCATACATGTGATGCATCATGAGATAAGCAAAAGAAATTTCAAATTTCATGAGAATGGCAAATAAAACTAGGGTGTCTGATAAACTCTAATTTTGTGGTTTATTTTGTGCTTAATTTAGGGGATTTTATCAACTTTTCCCACATTTATTCAATGAAATAGCATGGTTTTGTAATTCTCCTTAAATTTGTGCTTAAGTGTAAAAACATGCTTTTTAGGCCCTAAAATTGCTAATTTCAATTCACTTTAATTTCATTTGATGCCTTAATATATTTTTTTGAGTGATTTAAGGTTTTGAAGACAAAGATTGGATTGAAGGAATGAAGAAAAATCATGTAAAAATGGAGAACTCATGAAGAAATGAAGGAATTGCAAAGCTGTCAATCCTGACCTCTTTGTACTAAATCGATCATAACTTGGGCTACAAAGGTCAAAATGAGGCGGTTCTAGTTGCATTAGAAAGCTAACATCCGGGATTTCAAAATGTTATAAACTTTGCCATAATTTTCTGGCGTTTAGGTGACGTGCACGTGTCACCCATGCGTGCATGTCGCAGGATCAGCGTGGGCCATCTTAAGCAACTCGTGGCCAGTAATTTCTAGCTCATTTTAGACCCAGTCCAACTCATTTAGGATGCTATTGAACCCAAAGATCGAAGGGGGATGAACCAAGTAGTGTTAATTTGTAGTTTCCATCAGGTTTTAGGGTAGAATTCTAGAGAGAGAGGCTCTCTCCTCTCTCTAGATTTAAAGGTACTTCCATTTCCTTTGTTGATCTAGATTTTAATCTTGTTTCATTTTAGTTTTCCTTTACTTTTATTTGTTCTAGAATTTTAGTTTAGTCACTTCTCTTGTTAATTTCTTATTTTGCTCTCTTTTATGTTGATGAACCATTGTTGGATCTTGATTTCTTCTAATGCAATTTTATATTTCCATGTCTTCTTTTATGTTTATCTTCATTGCTATTGTTGATTTCTTGCTTATGTTAGTTATGGGTTTTGTTCATTTTTGCATTTTGTGATGTTTACTTTTATTGCACTCCAGGTGTTTGATGTTTACACTAGTTTTTGAGTAGTTTTCTTACTCTTGGACTATCATAAGGGAATTGAGTGACCTTGAGTCATTGGGTCTCATTGAATTGGTGTTTTGAGAATCCTTAGTGGTCAATTTGATAACCATTGACTATAGCCTACTACTAAGTTAATTAGTAGCTAGGTTAGGACTTATGAATTAATGTTGATCAAGTCTATTTAACGTACTTAATGTGTTGAGGTAGACATTATACTTACTTCAAGCATAAGAGTAGACTTAATGGGTTGGTCCCTCATAATTGTCAATATATGGTTTGTAGACAAGGATGGTGATCTCAATTACCTATGTCTAGCAAGAGTTCCTTCTCTTTATTTTATTAGTTCTTATCATTTTACTTTCTTGTCATTTATTTTTCTTGCCAATTATAAATCAAACCCCCTTATTCCTTCATAGCCAATAATTGAGCACTTCATTGCAATTCCTTGTGAGACGACCCGAGGTTTAAATACTTCGATTAATTTTTATTGGGGTTTGTACTTGTGATAAACAAAATAATTTAAATTTGATTTGAGAGTTATTTGTTGGTTTGGAGCTATGCTTCCAATGAAGTTCTATTTCTATAAGAGAAAATTCTAGACCAACAATAATTCTTCTCATCAAATTTATGGCACCGTTGCCGGAAAATTGCAATGGTGTTATATTATTGGCTATTGTGAATATGTTTGCCTTTTGCTTATTTGTTAGTTTTTGTTAGCTTTAGGACTTTGTTACTTATTTTTATTAGCCTTTGTTTTTATTTGCTACTATGAATTCTCACCACTTTGGCTATGAGTTTGGTTTAAATTATGTTGTAGGAAATGGAAGCTACAATGACAACATGCATCAAGGATGGAACAATCAAAGATGGGAAGAACCTCAAAGGATTGATCACCCTTCTTGGCAACAACCTCCTCTGATTTCTTATAGGTACAATTCCACTCCTAATGCATATCAATCTAATGGATATGGTGATCCTCATTGCGGTTGTCAACAACCACCACCATATGCCCATGAACCACCTCCTCAACGTAATCTTGAACCACCATTCTCACAAGCCCCCTACCACCAAACACCTCCATATGACCTTAACCTATATCCACCATACCATCCACCTTACGAACCATATGAACCATATGAACTACCATGATTTCAACACAACTACTCCCAAGAACCACCTCCATGTACACCATCTCCATACCCTTACCAAGAAGAACCATCTTCCAATTATGAATTCTCCTTTCCAAACAATAAACCCTCTCTTCCACCACCACCTCCAATGGATGACTCTCTCCATGCCTTCAAGCTAGCACAACAATGAGTTATTAGCTCTTACCTCCAAAAGCAAGAAGAGATGCAAAAGGAGTTCAAGAAGATGGAGGCCATGTTGGCCACTATGAATGAATCCATTAGCCACATAGCCTTCCATATAAGCTCATATGATCAAGGCACTCCCATTAATGAATGTAGAGGAGCAATCAAGGAGCATAGTGAAGGAGTGAGTTTGGAGCTTTGGTACACGGAATAGTGATTCTCACACTTCTTCACAACTCTGTGCAGATGACCAGCAAGTGCACTGGGTCGTCCAAGTAATACCATACGTGAGTAAGGGTCGATCCCACGGAGATTGTCGGCTTGAAGCAAGCTATGGTCACCTTGTAAATCTCAGTCAGGCAGATTCAAATGGTTATGGGTTTTTAATAATTAAAAGATGAATAAGACATAAAATAAGATAGAGATACTTATGTAATTCATTGGTAGGAATTTCAGATAACCATATGGAGATACTTTGTTCCCTATGAGCCTCTGCTTTCCTATTGTCCTCATCCAATCATACGTACTGCTTTACATGGCAAGCTGTATGTTGGGGGATCACCGTTGTCAATGGCTACCGTCCGTCCTCTCAGTGAAAATGGTCCGTCTATGGGTTATGTAGGGCTAATCATTTGTCGGTTCCCGATCGGGTCGGAATAAGATCCCTTGATCCTTTTGGACACTATCACTGCTCCTAGCACTCGCGAGTTTGAAGCTCGTCACAGTCATCCCATCCCAGATCCTACTCAGAATACCACAGAAAAGGTTTAGACTTTCTAGATCTCAAGAATGATGCCAATTGATTCTAGCTTATACCACGAATACTCTGATCTCACGGAATGGAAGGCTCTATTGTAAGGAGAGGCAACCATGCATCGTGGATCAGGAGGCCAAGAGATACACACTCAAGCTATTGCAAATAGAATGGAAGTGGTTGTCAGGCACGCGTTCATAAGTGAGAATGATGATGAGTGTCACGGATCATCACATTCATCAGGTTGAAGTACGAGTGAATATCTTAGAATAAGAATAAGCTTGAATTGAATAGAAGAATAATAATACTTTGCATTAATTCATGAGGAACAGCATAACTCCACACCTTAATCTATAAGGTGTAGAAACTCCATCGTTGAAAATACATAAGAACAAGGTCCTATTTATAATGAACTAGTAACCTATTTATAATGAAACAATCGAAAAAGAGTTCAAAGACCTGATCCCAAGATCAAAGATGATCAAAAGATGAAAATACAATAGTAAAAGGTCCTATTTATAATGAACTAGTAACCTAGGGTTTACAGAAATAAGTAATTGATGCAGAAATCCACCTCTAGGGCCCACTTAGTATGTGCTTGCACTGAGCATTGAAGCTTTCACGTGCATGGGCTTTTCTTGGAGTTAAACACCAGCTCTGGTGCCAGTTTGGGCGTTTAACTCCAGCTTTTATGCCAGTTCTGGCGTTTAACGCCAGAAAAGGGTCTCTGACTCGCGTTTTGATGCCAATTTGGGCCATCAAATCTCAAGCAAAGTATGAACTATTATATATGGATGGAAAGCCCAAGATGTCTACTTTCCAACGCAATTGAGAGCGCGCTAATTGGGCTTCTGTAGCTCAAAAAAATCCACATCGAGTGTAGGGAGGTCAGAATCCAACAGCATCTGCAGTCCTTTTTCAGCCTCTGAATCAGATTTTTGCTCAGATCCCTCAATTTCAGCCAGAAAATACCTGAAATCACAGAAAAATACACAAACTCATAGTAAAGTCCAGAAATCTGATTTTTGCATAAAAACTAACAATTATATACTAAAAACTAACTAAATCATACTAAAAACTACCTAAAAAGAATGCCAAAAAGCGTATAAATTATCCGCTCATCACAACACCAAACTTAAATTGATGCTTGTCCCCAAGCATCTGAAAACAAAATAGAATAAAAAGAAGAGAATATACAATGAATCTCACAATATCAATGAAACTTAGTCCCAATCAGATGAGCGGGGCTTGTAGCTTTTTGCTTCTGAACAGTTTTGGCGTCTCACTTTATCCTTTGAAGTTTAGAATGATTGGCATCTCTAGGAATTCAGAATTAAGATAGTGTTATTGATTCTCCTAGTTTAGTATGTTGATTCTTGAACACATCTACTTTATGAGTCTTAGCCGTGACCCTAAGCACTTTATTTTCCAGTATTACCACCGGATACATAAATGCCACAGACACATAACTGGGTGAACCTTTTCAGATTGTGACTTAGCTTTGCTAAAGTCCCCAGTTAGAGGTGTCCAGAGTTTTTAAGCAAACTCTTTCTACTTTGGATCATGACTTTAATCACTCAGCCTCAAGCTTTTCACTTGGACCTTCATCACACAAGCACATGGTTAGGGACAGCTTGATTTAGCCGCTTAGGCCAGGATTTTATTCCTTTGGGCCCTCCTATCCATTAATGCTCAAAGCCTTGGATCCTTTTTACCCTTGCCTTTTGGTTTAAAGGGCTATTGGCTTTTTCTGCTTGCTTTTTCTTTTTCTTTCTTATTCTTTTTCGCCATTTTTTTTTCACAAGCTTTGTTATTCACTGCTTTTTCTTGCTTCAAGAATCAATTTTATGATTTTTTAGATTATCAATAACATTTCTCTTTTTTCATCATTCTTTCAAGAGCCAAAAAGTGTTGCCACCACATCAAAATAATTAAACTAATTTCAAGATAAATTTTGAAATTCAAGTACTTCTTGTTCTTTTGTAATTAGGCACATTTTTCATTTAAGAAAGGGGAAGGATTCATAGGATATTCATAGCCTTAAGACATAGATACGAGACACTAATGATCATGTAATGAAGACACAATCATAGATAACACATAAAGTATATAAATCAAAAAAATAGAAAGAAAAGAACAAGAAAATCAAAGAACGGGTCTACCTTAGTGATGACGGCTAGTTCTTCCTCTTGAAGATCCAATGGAATGCTTGAGCTCCTCTATGTGTCTTCCTTGCCTTTGTTGCTCTTCAATCATGGTTATTTGATCCTCTCTAATTTCATGGAGAATAATGGAGTGCTCTTGGTGCTCCATCCTTAGTTGCTCCATATTGGAACTCAAATCTCCCAAAGAGGTGTTGAATTTTTCCCAATAGTTGTGAAGAACGAAATTCTCGCGCAATCTAGAATTTTCACAAATAAATTTCCGTTGTAAGTATAGCTTCTAGGCCGACAAGAATTCCTTTCTTACAAACGTTTGGTTGTCACAAGTAACAAACCCAGTAAAAATAATTAACCGAAGTATTCAAACCTCAGGTCGTCTTCTCAAGGAATTGCAGGGAAGAATGATTTATTATTGATTATAGAATGTTTTATTATTGGTTATGGAAAACAGTAATTTTGGTTTTCAAAAAGGGTTTGAACAAGAGAATAAATAGATTGCAGGAATTAATAAATCAATAGCTAATAAAACTCTTGGCAAGATATGAAAACTGGAAGTCCTATCCTAGTTATCCTTATCAATGGTGATGAGAATTATATTTTTGCTCCCACTAAGTCAACCTCTAACTATGAAGGTAAGTTAAGTGGACAAATCAATTTAACACCTAAAGTCCTAGTCAACTCCTTAGGAAAGACTATAATTATAGGAATCTAAATTAATCAGCAAAGATAGTAATTATCAATCACGATGAATTTGACAACTCAAGAGTTACCAATTAATCAACCAAAGCTAAAAGAGAAAAATCTAAATTATTTATATAATAAATAGAAGAAAGCAATCATGAGTCTGAAATACCTCAAATTATATTAATTAAGAAAATCCTAACATGAAAAGTTCATAAACAAATAAAAGAGAAAATAAATAAAAAGAATATTGAACCTGTGATGAAGAAGTAGAAATCCTAATCTTAAAAGAAATCCTAATCCTAATCCTAAATCCTAAAAGAGAGGAGAGAACCTCCCCCTCTAAAAACTACATCTAAACTATGAAAAGTGTGAATTATGAATGAATGATGTTGAATGGATGTATTTCCCCACTTTATAGCCTCTAATATGTGTTTTCTGGGCCGAGAACTGGGTCAAAAACAGCCCAGAATTCGCTGGTTATGAAATCAAACACGCTGATTTTCGTCACTGCAACGCGTCCGCGTGGAGCACGCATTCGCATCGCCTAGATATACGTCTACTATGACAAATTATATATCAAATCGAAGCCCTGGATGTTAGCTTTCCAACGCAACTAGAACCGCGACATTTGGACCTCTGTAGCTCAAGTTATGACCGTTTGAATGTGAAGAGGTCAGGCTGACAACTTTGCAATTTCTCCAACTTCTTGTATTCCTTCCACTTTTGCATGCTTCCTTTCCATCCTCTAAGCCATTCCTGCCCTGTAATCTCTGAAATCACTTAAGACACATATCAAGGCATCGAATGATAATAATAGATGATTAAAATACACGAATTAATGACTCTAGGAAGCAAATTTTCAATCATAGAACAAATTATGGGAAGGAATTGTAAAACCATGCAAATAGTATGAATAAGTGTGCAAAGGCTTGATAAAAACCAGTCAATTAAACACAATATAAAACATATACTTTATCAGCAAAGCGTTACAAGGGTCCGAGCAGAACTACCAGAAAATAGAAAAGTTCGCTTACGCTCTCATAATAACATCTCGACGACTTCGCCCATATTTCCAGTCTCACACCATTAAAATTCGGACCAACCAGCCCATAAAAGGAATCTTACAGAAAACAGACTTGGCAGGCAAAATCTTGCAATGGGCAGTCGAGTTTTTCGAATTCGACCCTCAATACGAAGCTCGGATGGCCATCAAGTCTCAATATCTGACTGACTTTATTGCGGAATTTACGGACTAATCAGAAATCCCCGCAGAATGGAATCTATACGTGGACGGCTCCTCAAAAAAAATGGGAAGTGGCGCAGGCATAATAATTGAAAGCAATCAGGGGACCCAGATCGAACTCTCCCTCAAATTTGGGTTCCCTGCCTCAAACAATCAAGCGGAATATAAGGCATTACTAGCTGGTTTGAAGCTGGCTAGGGAGGTTGGAGCTCAAAAACTTATCATCTTCAGCGACTCACAGGTAGTCACTTCACAAATAACAGGTAGCTACCAAGCCAAAGATCCCACTATGAAAAAGTTCTTGGACAAACCAGGGAACAGCTCAAACAACTTGGAGAGTACGAGATTTGACACATACCCCGAGAACAGAATGCCCGGGCCGATGCACTCTCAAAACTAGCCAGCACCAAACTAGGAGGCAACAATAGAAGCCTTATCCAAGAAATTCTACAGAATACATCAATCTCAGAAAAAGAAAAGGTCCTAGCCATAACAGGTCGCGATCAGGGATGAACGACCCCCATAATTAATTACCTCACAACAGAAGCCCTCCCTACAGATGAGAAAGAGGCAAAGAGGTTAAAACGGGAAGCACAATACTACACCATCATAAATAATACTTTATACGAAAGAGGGATTTCAACACCATTGCTAAAATGCGTGCCGACTTCCAACACTAAGGATATCTTAGAAGAAGTACATAGTGGCATTTGTGACAATCAGCTCGGAGCACAAGCACTCGCCAAAAAAGTACTTTGGGCAGGATTCTATTTGCCAACTCTACAAAAAGAAGCCACAGAATTTGTAAGGACATGTTCGCCATGTCAAAAGCATGCCAACTTCCACACCGCTCTGCTAGAGGAACTCATCAGCGTAACCTCACCTTGGCCATTCGCAAAATGGGGACTCGATCTCCTTGGACCTTTTCCTTAAGGATCAGGAGAAGTCAAATTCCTCATAGTAGGAATAGACTACTTCACAAAATGGATCGAGGAAGAACCCCTAGCCAATGCCACAGCTCAAAGAAGTCGGAGATTCCTATATAGAAACATCGTCACAAGGTTCAGAGTTCCATACTCCATCACTACAGACAATGGTACCCAGTTCACAGACGCAGGCTTCAGAAAACTAGCGGCTGACCTGAATATAAAACAACAATTCACCTCTGTTGAGCACCCCCAAGCCAATGGGCAAGCTGAAGCTGCTAACAAAGTTGTATTAGCAGGGTTAAAACGGAGATTACAGGAGGCAAAGGGAGCCTGGGCTGAAGAGCTCCCACAAGTCCTATGGGCATATCGAACGACTCCACATTCCACGACAAAAGAGTCACCTTTCCGATTAGCTTACGGAATGGAGGCAATGATCCCAGTGGAGGTCAAAGAAGGATCACCCAGAGTAATCCATTTTAGCGAAAAAGCCAATTCCCAACTTGAAAGGGAAGAACTCGACTTACTTTTAGAAATCTGAGAAAAAGCTCAGATAAGGGAAGAGGCGCTTAAACGACGAATGGCCTCCAGATACAACTGAAAGGTAATACAGCAGGCCTTTGCTGAAAACGACCTCATCCTAATCCAAAACGATATAGGAACAACTTGACCTGGAGAAGGAAAGCTGGCAGCAAACTGGAAAGGACCCTTCCGAGTCATAGAAGTACTGGGAAAGGGTTACTACAGGCTTTCCGAACTCAACAGGCCAGAGCTTCCTAGATCATGGCATGCCTGCAACCTAAGAAGGTACTATAGCTAGGGATGATAAAAGATCTTGGACAAGGCACACTCTTTTTCCTGAAAAAAAAGTGTTTTAACAAGGTGCCCCGCTAAGACCTACAAATCACCCGACTTAGGAAATTAACTCCTCATGTATATTTGCATTTTCTTTTAATAAAATTTGTTCAGATTCTCTACAAATGCTCAAGTCGTATTATTCTGAAAATATTCATCGCCCGATTGTAAAGCTACAGATCGACAAAAAAAGTGAAAATCGAATTCACTACGCGATCACGATAAAAATGAGGGCTAAAAACCCAAATTCTACAAAATCGACAAAGATGAAAACAGAATAATGCAAGAAGTTATAGAAAGTGATCCATAGAAGGGACCTAACGAGGACCTAATAAAATGGATTGCTATAAAATAACTTAAAGACTGGCCGGTACAAAAAGTCGGACCAACCACGACAACCCAAGTTATAAGTAAAGCCCTGGAAAGAGGTCTGGCCAACCCTATAATAGAGGATTACTATAGCTTCGAAGAGCCTGACATGGCGAAGTCAGACTCCTATAAAAAGTTACAAAAAATAATTCCTGAAAGAGATCTAAAACAAGGTCCAAAAAAGAGGATTATCAAGTAACTCGACAAGGCCCGATGTGACAAAGTTGGCTCAGAAAGATAAAGTTACAAAAGATAATCCCTGAAAGACACCTAAAACAAGGTCCAAAAAAGAGGATTATCAAGTAACTCGACAGGGCCCGACGTGACAAAGTCGGCCCAAAAAGATAAAGTTACAAAAGATAATCCCTGAAAGAGACCTAAAACAAGGTCCAAAAAAGAGGATTATCAAGTAACTCGATAGGGCCCGACGTGACAAAGTCGGCCGAGAAAGATGAAGTTACTAAAGATAATCCCAGAAAGAGACCCAAAACAAGGTCCAAAAAAGAGGATTATCAGGTAACTCGACAGGGCCCGACGTGACGAAGTCGGCCCGAAAAGATAAAGCTACAGAAATAACTCAGAGGAACCCGGCATGACGAAGTTGGCACAAACAACAAAGAGTTATAAAGTAATCCCTGAAAGAGACTTGAACAAGGTCCAAGAAATAACTCGTAAAAAGCTCGACATGATAAAAATGGCCACCCAAAAACCTTAAAAAGCAAATCCTAATAGAGACCTCACAAAGGGTCCAACCGAAATGGATTGCTAAAGATAACTTCGGGACAAAGAAAGAAGACTAACATACAAGGTGGATTCAGCCTTAACAGAAGTCGGGCTACAAACATAAAGCAAAGAAAGGTCCAATCCAAACACAAGCCACAGTAATTAATGCACTCAAGAAGCCATCAGAGTCAAGCCCAAGAGTTCGGAGACTATTTTGTTTAACGAAAATAAAGTTGCTAAGCAAAGCAACCAAAGAAGTACCAAAGTCAGAAGCATGCTTTACAAAATAAAAAGTTCAAAAGCCCACAGGCCGGGCTACGCCAAAATATACCAAGGATAATTAAAGAGAAGAGGATAATCAAAGAGAGTCCAAAGGCTTCCCAGTAGCAGCATTAACATGAGGTGAAGGAGGACGAGTCTGGAGAGGCACCGCATCCACTGTCCCGTCGCCTCGACTCAAGATCTAACAATCAGGATCTAACTCAACTACGGTCAAGGGGGCTGAAGTGACAGGCATAGTAGAAGCTTTAAGAAAAGGTGCAGGAAGAGGCTTAACGTCATCATCAGGATCATCCGGGATAATCTTGCCATCTTTTACTCCATTATCAAGACTAAAGAGGGTCAAATCGGTATCAGGGGCAATAATCTGGACCTGCTCCCTCAGGTTCTCATAGGCGGCAGTCACGCTACCTACAAGGTGACCCTGGAGCTCAGCATAATCAATCCGAGCAGTTTCTAAGTCATCTCGGAGATGCACCAACTCCCTATAAGCTGAGACATAGCTATCCTTGTGCTTCAATGCCATGTCCTCAGCCAACTTCAAGGAAGCCGCCAAGGCGATAGAGCTAGCCTTCTCACCCTCCAATTCCTTTTCTACCTTCGCCAACTTCACCTCCAACTCCTCCTTCAGACCCTTGATCCGATCAAACTCCGATTTAGCCTCTTCCATGAAGGATTTCGTAGCATGAATTGGGATACCCTGAGCAGTTCAGAAAATAGCCGCACCCATATGTGCCATCTTCACACTACTTTTGGTGATGAAATCTAGGTGCTGAAGAAGGGACACATCATCCATGGAAAGCGCATCATAAGGGGCATCCAGGTTAAAGGGCTCAGATGTTTTTTGCTTTTTCAAGGAAGGAGCACCAGAAGCAGCAGTAGAAGTTTGTGGAGGATCTTCCAGGCGAACCCGAGGAGTAGGGATCACCCTCCTCGGCCCGAGGAAACTCAACATGGGCGGTTTCATGATGGTTTGAGAAGACCCCTCCCCAGCCGCCTTGACCGAGATGTTTTATGCAGCGGCTGCCTTCCTGGATTTTTTGAAAGCCTTCATGGAGTCGTTGTTTTTCGACATTTCTGAAAAACAGAAAAGACAGAATCAACAAACAAAAGTCATAGATCACAGGGGTAAAATAGAATAAAATAACACGTCAGTCAATACCCAACACTTTTCGGACCAAAGATGGGTCCCCCAGAAATTTCTTAGTATCCAGATGCAGAGGCTCCCCCCAAATATCCTCCAATACACTCAAAAACCCTGTTTTACCCCGTCCAACATCTCCCAAATATACTGAGACACCATGACATTCTTTTGCCACTCAAGAGGAAAAGCAGGTTCATCATTTTCATCAAGAAAAAGGGGCGAACCCCCTCAACAGCTCGAACTTTAAAGAAATAGTTTTTAAAGTCCTTAAAGGACTCATCATACATGGCAAAGACTTTGTGCCCTTGAGCAGATCTAAAGGAAACCCAAGAAGCTTTCTTTTTTGAAGAGGCCCCAGGCTTGGCCGAAACAAACAAATAGAGGAAAAGAGTTAGAGAAGGCTTGATGCCTAACTCTTGCCACAGCAGCTGAAAAATTTTTATAAAACCCCACGAATTGGGATGAAGCTGGGATGGAGCAATGTTACATGACCACAACAAGTCGGTCTCAAAAGCGGAAAAAGGAAATGTAATGTCCAACAGACTAAAGAAGTATTCATAAGCATAAAAATAGGGACGCTCCCCCTCAACTGAAGTAAAAAAATAAACTCTCTCATTGGAATCAGGCGCTACCAGCTCGTAATACCCTTCCTGGGCACCACTACCACAAACCCTATGGTGTTTTCGCAGCTCTCTACAGAAGTCAGAATCCACCACTAAAAGACATAGAAGAACCATGGAATCCACCCAATCGGCCATGCGCTCAGGGACTTGGGAAGACGTCTCAACAATATTCTTGCCAGAAGCCATAAGACCAACTAGTCCTACAACAAAGAAAAGAATATCGGATTACTAAAACACATCTCGGACAGCAGCAAAACAACTTGACTACACAACCCAGTGCATTACAAGCAACAAAAGGAGTCCCCAGGACTTACACTAAAAATCCTGGGGCACCATTTGGAGGGCAGCCACAATACAAGAACCCAAGAAGATTTACAAGATTCACACCCCAGCAACAATCCTTCCCTTTCAAACCAGAAACAACAACCGAAGCAGAAATCATCAAGAAAACATCATCTTCATCAAAAGAGAAACTACCAACAAAACCTAAAACCACTAAAGGAGCAACCTTTTTCAAGCAGCGGAAACATGCAAAACCCTAGAGACACTAAACAGAAGGGCGAAGAGAGGACCAGAACACGTACATTATAGCGGCAGTCAAGCATGGCAATATGAAAAGATTCAAGCTTTCCAACATAGATACAGGCAAAATCGAAACTTTATTGAAGAATCACATTCCAAAGCAAGTAAAAAAGCAGGGAAAAGAACCAACCTGAGGAAAAGAGGAAGCGCTGAAGAAGGTGAAGAAAGAAGGAAACCAAAATCGCACTCCAAGAACAACACCAAAGGATCGCCAAGAAAACGTCGTAGAAGGAAATGAGAAAATCACAGAGAAAACAGAAAAGAGAGAAAGAAGGTTACGAAGAAGAGAAACCATTTTTTAAATGCAAAGTTTAAAAATAAAGAGACCCAGAGAAAGCGGAGCATTAAAAGCCCATTAATGAGGGTGTTAAACCCTCGCACGTTTCCAAAGCTAGAGCGCTAATGCAAAAGTGCACGATTAAAGAAGCAGAAACGTTCCACATTCAAAAAGGAGCTCTACAAAGATAAAGCGACAAAATGCTCGAGTTTGGCTTTACCCGAGCAGGCTCGAAGACCAAGACTCGACCTCCAGATAAAGACCGAGCTCGAGCAGGGGCATTGTTCATACCCTGGATGAAGTTGTCTGACCCGGGATGTTCTACAGACAAAGCAATCGACCTCTTCAGGTCAGGACAACCCGACCTCTTTCCAAAGAGCTCGGGCAAGTCACCAGAAAAGCCCAAAGAAGGGTCCAAATAGAGGAACACGCCCCAAATCCTAAAGCAGCCCAAGTCTACAGAGGGAAGGGCGATTCCCATGAAAGATAAGCTTACCTCACCTAGAAGGTAAGATAAGATAAGATAACTAACTTATCTTATCTAAAAAGGTCACGCCTCATCACTATAAATACACTGGAGCATCCAGGTATAACTCATACTCTGATTCTACTCAATACCTGCTTAAGACCCTTGCTAACTTAAGCATCGGAGTCCCTTGCAAGTACCCCCCACCCTCCGGGGACGAAGGATCAGCACCATCACCAAGTCGGACATAACAGCACCGACCAGCACAGAAGGTCTCATCCGAGATCGACCCACAGTTTCAGGTAACCCTCGGAACAGAAACTCTCGCGCAATCTAGAATTTTCACAAATAAATTCTCGTTGTAAGTATAGCTTCTAGACCGACAAGAATTCCTTTCTTACAAACGTTTGGTTGTCACAAGTAACAAACCCAGTAAAAATAATTAACCGAAGTATTCAAACCTCGGGTCGTCTTCTCAAGGAATTGCAGGGAAGTATGATTTATTATTGATTATAGAAAACGGTATTTTGGGTTTTGAAAGGGTTTTGAACAGGAGAAATAGATTGCAAGAATTAATAAATCAATAGCTAATAAAACTCTTGGCAAGATATGAAAACTGGAAGTCCTATCCTAGTTATCCTTATCAATGGTGATGAGAATTATATTTTTGCTCCCACTAAGTCAACCTCTAACTATGAAGGTAAGTTAAGTGGACAAATCAATTTAACACCTAAAGTCCTAGTCAACTCCTGAGGAAAGACTAGAGTTATAGGAATCTAAATTAATCAGCAAAGATAGTAATTATCAATCACGATGAGTTTGAGAACTCAAGAGTTACCAATTAATTAACCAAAGCCAAAAGAGAAAAATCTAAATTATTTATATAATAAATAGAAGAAAGCAATCATGAGTCTGAAATACCTCAAATTATATTAATTAAGAAAATCCTAACATGAAAAGTTCATAAACAAATAAAAGAGAAAATAAATAAAAAGAACATTGAACCTGTGATGAAGAAGAAGAAATCCTAATCTTAAAAGAAATCCTACTCCTAATCCTAAATCCTAAGAGAGAGGAGAGAACCTCCCTCTCTAAAAACTACATCTAAACTATGAAAAGGGTGAATTATGAATGAATGATGTTGAATGGATGCATTCTTCCACTTTATAGCCTCTAATCTGTGTTTTCTGGGTCGAGAACTGGGTCAAAAACAACCCATAATTCGCTAGTTATGAAATCAAACACGCTGATTTTTGTCACTGCGATGCGTCCACGTGGAGCACGCGTTCGCATCGCCTAGCTGTATGGCCACTATGGCAAATTATATATCAAATCGAAGCCCTGGATGTCAGCTTTCTAACGCAACTAGAACCGCGTAATTTGGACCTCTATAGCTCAAGTTATGACCATTTGAGTGCGATGAGGTCAGGCTGACAACTTTGCAATTTCTCCAACTTCTTGTATTCCTTCCACTTTTGCATGCTTCCTTTCCATCCTCTAAGCCATTCCTGCCCTGTAATCTCTGAAATCACTTAACACACATATCAAGGCATCGAATGATAATAATAGATGATTAAAATACACGAATTAAAGACTCTAGGAAGCAAGTTTTCAATCATAGAACAAATTCTGGGAAGGAATTGTAAAACCATGAAAATAGTATGAATAAGTGTGCAAAGGCTTGATAAAAACCACTTAATTAAACACAATATAAACCATAAAATAGTGGTTTATCAAGTTGTTTTGAGGAAAATGCATCCCTTGAGACATCTCATGGATTTCTTGATGAGGGACTTCCTCATGCTCTTGTTGAGGTCCATGAGTGGGCTCTCTTATTTGCTCCATCCTCTTTTTAGTGATGGGCTTGTCCTCTTCAATGAGGATGTCTTCCTCTATGACAATTCCAACTAAATTGCATAGGTGACAGATGAGATGAGGGAAGGCTGACCTTACTAAAGTGGAGGTTTTGTCAGCCACTTTGTAGAGTTCTAGAGATATGACCTCATGAACTTCTACTTCCTCTCCAATCATGATGCTATGGATCATGATAGCCCGATCTACAGCCACTTCGAATCGGTTGCTAGAAGGAATGATGGAGCGTTAGATGAATTCCAACCATTCTCTAGCCACGGGTTTAAGGTCCTGCCTTCTCAATTGAACCGGCTTACCTTTGAAGTCTCTTTTCCACTGAGCTCCTTCTACACATATGTCTTTGAGGACTTGGTCTAACCTTTGATCAAAGTTGAACCTTCTAGTGTAGGGGCATGCATCTCCTTGCATCATTGGCAAGTTGAATGCCAACCATACATTTTTCAGACTGAAATCTAAGTATTTTCCCCGAACCATTGTAAGCCAATTCTTTGGGTTCGGGTTCACACTTTGATCATGGTTCTTAGTGATCCATGCATTAGCATTGAACTCTTGAACCATTAAGATTCTAACTTGTTGAATGGGGTTGGTGAGAACTTCCCAACCTCTTCTTCGAGTCTCATGTCGGATCTCCGGATACTCCTTCTTCTTGAGCATGAAAGGGACCTCAGGGATCACCTTCTTCTTGGCTACAACTTCATAGAAATGGTCTTGATGGACCTTTGAGATGAATTTTTCCATCTCCCATGACTCGGAGGTGGAAGCTTTTGCCTTCCCTTTCCTCTTTCTAGAGGTTTCTCCAGCCTTAGGTGCCATAAATAGTTATGGAAAAATAAAAAGCAACGCTTTTTCCACACCAAACTTAAAAGGTTTGCTCATCCTTGAGCAAAAGAAGAAAGAAAGAAGGAGAAGAAGAAGAAAATAGAGGAGATGGAGGGGTGTGAATGGTTCAGCAAAGTGGGGAAAGAAGTGTTTATGATGTGTGAAAATGAAGGAGGGATGAGGGGTTTATATAGGAGTGGAGAGAGGGGTAGGGTTCGTGTATTAGGGATTGGGTTTGGGAGGGAAAGGATGTTAATTTAAATGTTGAGGTAGGTGGGGTTTTTGGGGAAGAGTAGATGGAGGTGATTGGTAAAGGGTATTGGGAAAGAGAAATGAAGGTGATTGGTGAGGGGTAGTTGGGGAAGGGTGTTATTGGAATGTGTGAAGAAGAGAGAGAGTGAGTTGAGGTAGGTGAGGATCTTGTGGGGTCCACAGATCCTGAGGTGTCAATAATTTCTCATCCCTGCACCATTCTAGCGTGTAAACGCCCTCGAAGTGCTAATCCTGGCGTTAAACGCCAGGTTGCTTCCCATTCCTGGCGTTAAATGCCAACTTTTCTTCCCTTTCTGGCATATAATGCCAACTTTTCTTCCCTTTCTGGTGTTTAACGCTAGATTAGTGCCCTTTTCTGGTGTTAAACGCCAGTCTGGTGCCCTTTTCTGGCGTTAAACACCCAGAATAGTGCCAGACTGGGCATTTAACGCCCATTCTGCTACCCTTACTGGCGTTTAAACGCCAGTAAGCTCCTCCTCCAGGGTGTGCTATTTTTAATGCTGTTTTTGAATTTGCTTTGATTTTTACAGTTGTTTTTGTGACTCCACATGATCATCAACCTAAAGAAAACATAAAATAACAATGGAAAATGGAAATTTAACATAGATAAATAAAAATTGGGTTGCCTCCCAATAAGCGCTTCTTTAATGTCAATAGCTTGACAGTGAGCTCTCATGGAGCTTCACAGATATTCAGAGCATGGTTGGGGCCTCCCAACACCAAACTTAGAGTTTGAATATGGGGGCTTTGTTTGACTCTGTATTGAGAGAAACTTTTCATGTTTCTTTTCCATGTGTACAGAAGGAGATCCTTGAGCCTTAAACACAAGGTAGTCCTCATTCACTTGAAGGACCAACTCTCCTCTGTCAACATCAATCATAGCTACTGCTGTGGCTATGAAGGGTCTGCCAAGGATGATGGATTCATCCTTATTCTTCCCAGTGTCCAGGATTATGAAGTCAGCAGGGATGTGAAGGCCCTCAACCTTCACTAAAACATCATCTACAAGTCCATAAGCCTGTGTCATAGATTTGTCTGCCATCTCTAGTGAGATTCTTGCAGCTTGTACCTCAAGGATTCCCAGTTTTTCCATTACAGAGAGTGGCATTAGGTTTATGCCTGACCCCAGGTCACACAGAGCCTTCTCAAAGATCATGGTGCCTATGGTACAGGGTATCAAGAATTTTCTGGGATCCGATTTCTTCTGAGGTAATGTCTGCCTAATCAAGTCATTCAGTTTATTGGTGAGCAAGGGGGTTCATCCTCCCAAGTCTCATTACCAAATAACTTGGCATTAAGCTTCTTGATTGCTTCAAGATACTTAGCAACTTGCTCTTCAGTAATATCTTCATCCTCTTCAGAGGAAGAATACTCATCAGAGCTCATGAATGGCAGATGTAGGTTCAATGGAATCTCTATGGTCTCTGTATGAGCCTCAGATTCTCTTGGTTCCTCAAAGGGGAACTCTTTTTTGTCTAGAGGATGTCCCATGAGGTCTTCCACACTGGGATTCACGTCCTCCTCCTCCTCTGTGCATTCGTCCACTTTGGTTATGTTGATGGCCTTGCACTCTCTTTTTGGGTTCTCTTCTATATTGCTTGGGAGAGTACTAGTAGGAGTTTCAGTAACTCTTTACTCAGCTGACTCACTTGTGCCTCCAGATTTCTGATAGAGGACCGTGCCTCATTCATGAAACTGAGAGTGGTCTTAGATAGATCAGAGACTATGTTTGCTAAGCTAGAGAGACTCTGCTCATAATTCTCTATCTGTTGCTGAGAAGATGATGGGAAAGGTTTGCTATTGCCAAACCTGTTTCTTCCACCATTATTGTTATTGAATCCTTGTTGAGGCTTCTGTTTGGCTGGTTCCTCCATGAAGAATTGTAGGTGTTTTCATAGGGTTCTCCCATGTAATTCACCTCTTCCATTGCAGGGTTCTCAGGATCATAAGCTTCTTATTCAGAAGATGCTTCTTTATTACTGCTGGATGCAGCTTGTAATCCAGTCAGTTTCTGAGAAATCATATTGACTTGTTGAGTCAATAATTTGTTCTGAGCTAATATAGCATTCAGAGTATCAATCTCAAGAACTCCTTTCTTCTGAATTGTCCCATTGTTCACAGGATTTCTTTTGGAAGTGTACATGAACTGGTTATTTGTAACCATTTCAATGAGTTTCTGAGCTTCTGCATGCATTTTCTTCAGATGAATAGATCCAGCTGCAGAATGGTCCAATGACATCTTGGATAACTCAGATAGACCATCATAGAAGATACCTATAATGCTCCATTCTGAAAGCATGTCAGAAGGACACCTTCTAATCAATTGCTTGTATTTTTCCCAAGCTTCATAGAGGGATTCACCTTCCTTCTGTTTGAAGGTTTGAACATGCACTCTAAGCTTACTCATCTTTTGAGGTGGAAAGAATTTAGCTAAGAAGGCGTTAACTAGCTTTTCCCAAGAGTTCAGGCTGTCTCTAGGTTGTGAGTTCAACGATATACTAGCTCTGTCTCTTACAACAAAAGGGAAAAACATAAGTCTGTAGACCTCGGGATCAACTCCATTGGTCTTAACAGTGTCACAGATTTGCAAAAATTCAGCCAAGAACTGATGAGGATCTTCCAATGGAAGTCCATGAAACTTTCAATTCTGTTGCATCAGAGAAACTAATTGAGGCTTAAGCTCAAAGTTGTTTGCTCCAATGGCAGGAATAGAGATGCTCCTCCCATAGAAGTCAGGAGTTGGTGCAGTAAAGTCACCAAGCACCTTCCTTGCATTGTTGGCATTGTTGTTATTTTTTGGCTGCCATTTCTTCTTCATTTTCGAAGATTTCTGTCAGGTCCTCTTTGGAAAGTTGGGCTTTAGCTTCTCTTAACTTCCTCTTCAGAGTCCTTTCAAGTTCAGGATCAGCTTCAACAAGAATGCCTTTATCTTTGTTCCTACTCATATGAAAGAGAAGAAAATAAAGAAAGTATGGAATCCTCTATGTCACAGTATAGAGATTCCTTGATGTGTCAGAGGAAAAGAAGAATAGAATGATGAGGTAGAGAAGAATTCGAACTTATAGAGAGGGAGGGGGTCCGAATTATTAAAGGAGGATAAGTGTTAGTGATTAAATAGAAAGAGATGGGAGAGAGAGAATTTTCAAAAATTTTTAAATAAAATAAAATTAGTTCAAAATTTTTTAAATAAAATAAAATTAGTTTAAAATAATTAGTTAATTAAAAAGAATTTTGAAAAAGTTGTTAGTGGTTTTCGAAAATTAGAGAGAGAAAAGTGGTTAGGTGGTTTTGAAAAAGATAAGAAATAATGATTAGTTGAAATAGATTTGAAAATTAAAATTTAAAAATATGTGATTTGAAAAAGATATGATTTAAAAAGATATGATTGAAAAGATATGATTGAAAAACAAATAAAAAAAAGATTTGATTTTTAAAATTGATGACTTGACTAACAAGAAATTAAAAGATATGATTCTAAAATTCAAACATTGAACCTTTCTTAACAAGAAAGTAACAAACTTGAAGTTTTTGAATCACAACATTAATTGTTAGCAAGGATTTTTGAAAATGTTAAAAGAAAAATGAAAAAGATTTGATTTTGAAAAAGATATGATTGATAAAAGAGGATATGAAAAGGATAAGATTTTGAAAAATTAGTTTTAAAACTTGAAAATTTGAAAAAGATTTGAAATGAAAACAAAATTACCTCCTTGGTGCTATCCTGGCATTAAATGCCCAGAATGGTATCCATTTTGGCGTTTAACGCCCACTTGGCTACCATTCGTCCTCTCAGTGAAAATGGTCCGGCTATGGGTTACATAGGGCTAATCATCTGTCGGTTCTCGATCGTGTCAGAATAAGATCTCTTGATCCTTTTGCGCACTATCACTGTGCCCAGCACTCGCGAGTTTGAAGCTCGTCACAGTCATCCCATCCAAGATCCTACTCGGAATACCACATATAAGGTTTAGACTTTTTGGATCTCAAGAATGCTGCCAATTGATTCTAGCTTATACCACGAAGACTCTAATCTCACGGAATGGAAGTCTTAGGTTGAAGTCAGGTTGAAGTACGAGTGAATATCCTAGAATAAGAATAAGCTTGAATTGAATAGAAGAGCAATAGTAATTTGCATTAATTCATGAGGAACAGCAGAGCTCCACACCTTAATCTATGAGGTGTAGAAACTCCACCGTTGAAAATACATAAGAACAAGGTCCAGGCATGGCCATGCCTCCCAAATAACATGAAACAATTGAAAAATGGTTCAAAGACCTGATCCCAAGATCAAAGATGATCAAAATATGAAAATACAATAGTAAAAGGTCCTATTTATAATGAACTAGTAACCTAGGGTTTATATAAATAAGTAATTGATGCAGAAATTCACTTTCGGGGCCCACTTGGTGTGTGCTTGGGCTGAGCATTGAAGTTTTCATGTGCATGGGCTTTTCTTGGAGTTAAATGCCAGCTCTGGTGCCAGTTTGGGCGTTTAACTCCAGCTTTTATGCCAGTTATGGCGTTTAACACCAGAAAAGGGTCTCTGATCGGTGTTTTGACGCCAATTTGGGCCATCAAATCTCGGGAAAGGTATAGACTATTATATATTGCTGGAAAGCCCAAGATGTCTACTGTCAACACAATTGAGAGCGCACCAATTGGGCTTCTGTAGCTCCAGAAAATCCACCTCGAGTGCAGGGAGGTCAGAATCCAACAGCATCTGCAGTCCTTTTTCAGCCTCTGAATCATATTTTTGCTCAGGTCCCTCAATTTCAGCCAAAAAATACCTAAAATCACAGAAAAATACACAAACTCATAGTTAAGTCCAGAAATGTGATTTTTGCATAAAAAACTAATAATTATATACTAAAAACTAACTAAATCGTACTAAAACTACCTAAAAATAATGCCAAAAAGCGTATAAGTTATCCGCTCATCAAGCTTCAAGGTGAAGAAGAGTAGTTGAAGCAAGAGTTGACACAAAGGGAGAAAGTTGAGACAATTGAGCCGGAAGAAGTGGTTGAAGACCTAGGAGATGTTGGATGTCCATGGGAATGTAGAATCAAAGAGCCCTCTTCCAAGAAGCTTGACATTGATGTTGAGGAGGGTGCGCAACCTCCAAGCATATCATGATTGAAGATTTTGAAGAGGTTGAGCAAGAGATAGATTCAATCATTGATGAATTATTTTGTACAATTGAATCTTCCCCCATTGGGCTTGACATGGAGATTAAAGAAGAAGATACCTCACCTCATATACCCTTGGCGAGCAATGAAGAAGAGATTGAATTGGAAGGAAGCCACTAAGAGGAAGAGGTCGAGCAAGAAGAAAGCTCCATCATTGAAGACAACTCTACACCAAGTGACATTGGTGACCTTGTTGAAAATTCTTCCAATGGATGTGAAGTTGATGTTGAAGTGGACTTCACACAACCTCCAAAATTTGATTTGATTGATGATGAGGAGGAGTTGGAAGAAGTTGACAAGAAAGAAGAAGTTGAAGGAAGTTGTCAAGAGGTGGAACTCATCAAGGAAGAGCATAAGGGAATGACAGTTGCAAAACCATTGGAGATATCCCTTCCTAAGTCACCATCCAACATAACATTCAAGTGGATAAAATTCTTATCCCTAAGCTTTAATTTCTCACTTGAATATGGTTTGACTGAAAATGATGGTCAACTTAGAGCTCTTGGTGGAGTTAAGAGTGGGAAAGAATTGTGTAGTGGTTGGAAAAATAATGTTAGGCTCATTAAGGTTGAACCCTCAAGGCATAGATACCATGGTTAGAGGAATGTTAAATTGTATGGGTCTAGGAGGAAAATTTGGTGGCTTAAGGAGAATTCTATGTACCTACCACCCAATTGGAATCATGATGATCAATTAGAAAATGGGTGTGAAAATAAGATATGGGATCCCGAGTCACAACATGAAGACCAATTTTAGGAGCTCATATCTTGGAAAGAACTTCTCCCAAGCTTGGTGAAGATGGTTGGAAGTTCTGACAACCAATTGAAGAGCAAGCATTCTTGGAGGTTCAAGGATGAATACAAGCATAAGCCACCTTGACAAGGAGCCTCTCAAATGTCCAACTTAAGGACTTAAACTAAAAGTGCTAGGTAGGAGACACCCCACCATGGTAAACTCTTTCCATTCTCTTGTAAATATAATCAATGAATGAATTAAGTTGCCATTGTAGGTAGTTTTTCTTATTTTTTATACTCTTATACATTTTGCTTTTATTGATAGGTTGTTTGTTAAATTCATGTTTTGATTAGAATAGTTTTTGTATTTTGCTTGAAGTGTAAGTTTTATGTGTTTTGTATTTGAAAATTTTTCAAAAACTAAAACGATTTGTTGTTAAATTTGATTTCTGATTGTTTTAGAATGCTTGTAGATTAGGAGAGTGCCCTGTTTCTGTTTTCATATGTTAAAAAAAATGGCGAGCCACGCGTAAGGGTGGCCGACGCGTATGCATCGTATACCATATTGGGGCTCTCGGTACAAAAACCCAAGAGTTGTGCTAGAGTGGTGTAGGATTTGTGCGAATAGCACAATCTGGACCCACGCGTATGCGTGGGCGATGTGCACGTGTGGGCAACACGTACGCATCGCTTGTCTTTCCCGCATTCCACATACACGCGTGGTCGGCGCTTACGCGTTGCCTTCTGCGCCCTGTTTTCCCCTGTTTCTGCCCTGTTTTCTTTCTCCCTTCTTCTCTTCTTTTCTTTCTTCTTTCTTCTTTCTCCTTTCTTCTTCTTCCCTCTTTCTTCTTCTCTCCTTCTTCTTTCTTACTTTCTTACTTTTCTCTTTTCGAAATTCCACTTCTCATTTTCTTAATTTTTCATTTTCTTTTATATGTTGCATTCGCATATTATCATTCATTGCATTTTAATTTTGTTTTTATAGCTTGTTTTTATTTTCTTTTCTAAGTTTCCCGTTTTAACATTGGTGTTTGATTACTCTTACTCAATTGTTGAGAATTTCTTGGATTATTTTGGTGATTCGTGACTTGTTTAGCATTAATTGTGATAATTATTCCACACACAAGATTAGCGCTTTAATCCTTCCTAACTCATTATTCTTTGTTTCTGTACCTCATTATCATTGAGTTAGGATAGGACCAATTGCTCTCATGCTTAGCACTAATCTTGTTTGTGTCAATTCCTATTTGAACTTGATGCTCGACATGCTCTTAACTTTCTTTGTTAGTTAGTTGTCGCATTGCATGATAGGTTGCATGATAGTTAGAATTTGTACATATTTTACCACTTCTTTCTTGTTAGGACTACTTGGTTAGGGTGATGACTTCTTTTCCAAGAAACTGTTTTTAGGGCACCCTACTGATACACGAAATCATGATACACAACTCCGTGCAGCTGACAAGCAATTGCACTGGGCGTCCAAGTAATACCTTACGTGAGTAAGGGTCGATCCCACGGAGATTGCCGGCTTGAATCAAGCTATGGTTATCTTATTATTCTTAGTCAGGATATCAATAATGGTTCTTAGTTTTAATTGCGAAAAATAAAAGAGTATGAAATAAATACTTATTATGCAATAATGGAGAATATGTTGGAGTTTTTTAGGTGCTCTGTCCCTTGAATCTCTGCTTTCCTATTGTCTTCTTCTTCACGTACGCAAGGTTCCTTCCATGGCAAGCTGTATGTTGGTGGATCACCATTGTCAATGGTTACCATCTGTCCTCTCAGTGATAATGGTCCATGTACATGGCTAATCATCTGTCGGTTCTTACTTGTGTTGGAATAGGATCCCGTGATCTTTTTACGTCTGTCACTACACCCAACAATAATGAGTTTGAAGCTCATCACAGTCATCCCTTCCCAGATCCTACTCGGAATACCACAGACAAGGTTTAGACTTTCCGGATCTCAGGAATGCTGCCAATTGATTCTAGCTTATACCACAAACACTCTGGTCTCACGGATTGAATGCTCTGTTGTTAGGAGAGGCGGTCAAACTCGTGAACCAGGAACCCAAGAGATATACATTCAATCTAAGGTAGAATAGAAGTGGTTGTCAAGCACGCGTTTATAGGTTGAGAATGGTTATGTGTGTCACGGATCATCATATTCATCATGTTGAAGTGCGAATGAATATCTTAGAATAGAAACAAGCGTGATTGAATAGAAAATAGAAGTAATTGCATTAATTCATCGAGACACAGCAAAGCTCCTCACCCCCAACCATGGGGTTTAGAGACTCATGCCGTAGGAAATACAAATTCAGATGTAAAATGTCATGAGGTACAAAATAAATCTCTAAAAGTAGTTTTTATACTAAACTAGTAACCTAGGTTTACAGAAAATGAGTAAACAAAGATAGATAGTGCAGAAATTCACTTCCGGGGCCTACTTGGTGTGTGTTTGGGTTGACCAATGAAGCTTTCATTTGTAGAGGCTATTCTTGGCATTTAACTCTAGCTTTTGTGCCAGTTTGGGTGTTTAATTCAACTTGTATCCTGTTTCTGGCGTTTAACTCCAAAATAGGGTAGAAAGTTGGCGTTAAATGCCAGTTTGTGTCATCATAACTCAGACAAAGTATGAACTATTATATATTGATGGAAAGCCCTGGATGTCTACTTTCTAATATATGATAGTCCATACTTTGCCCAAGATTTGATGGCCCAAACCGGCGTTCAAAGTCACCCTCAGAATTTCCAGCGTTAAACACCGGAACTGGCATAAAACTTGGAGTTAAACGCCCAAACTGGCATAAAAGCTGGCGTTTAACTCCAGAAAAGGTCTCTACACGAAAATGCTTCATTGCTCAGCCCAAGCACACACTAAGTGGACCCAGAAGTGGATTTTTACGTCATTTACTCATTTCTGTATACCCTAGGCTACTAGTTCACTATTAATAGGATCTTTTGACATTGTATCTGTACCTCATGACACTTTACACGTTTCTTTGTGTACTTTCCACGGCATGAGTCTCTAAACCCCATGGTTGGGGGTGAGGAGCTCTGCTGTGTCTTGATGGATTAATGCAATTACTACTGTTTCTTATTCAATCATGCTTGCTTCCGTTCTAAGATATTACTTGTTCTTAACCCGGATGAATGTGATGACCCATGACACTCATCATATTCTCAACTATGAACGCGTGCCTGACAACCACCTCCGTTATACCTTAGATTGAGTA
>NC_029780.3:45830846-45832130 GCF_000817695.3 Arachis duranensis
GTGAAACCCTTGCATACAGCTTGCCATGGAAGGAGCCTTGCTTGTTTGAAGAAGAAGACAGTAGGAAAGCAGAGGTTCAGAAGACATAGCATCTCCAAAACCTCAACCTATTCTCCATCACTGCAATTCAAGTACCTGTTTTATGTTCTTTTGCTTTTTACAATCAATCCTGATAATTTCTGATATCCTGACTAAGATTTACAAGATAACCATAGCTTGCTTCAAGCCGACAATCTCCGTGGGATCGACCCTTACTCACGTAAGGTATTACTTGGACGACCCAGTGCACTTGCTGGTTAGTTGTGCGGGATTGCAAAAGTGTGATTGCAATTTCGTGCACCAAGTTTTTGGCGCCGTTGCCGGGGATTGTTCGAGTTTGGACAACTGACGGCTTATCTTGTTGCTTAGATTAGAACTGTTTATTTTTGTTGGTTTAGAGTCTTTTAGTTGAGTCTAGTTCATATTTTAAGTTTGGTGTCAATTGCATGCTTTTGTTTTCTTTTAGTTTTTTTCGAATTTGCATGTCCTTAGTCTCTTTTTGATCTTTAAAAAAATTTCTAAGTTTGGTGTCCTCTTTATGTTTTTCCCTTAAAAAATTTTCGAAAATTGTGCTTGGTTTTCTAAAAATTTTAAGTTTGGTGTCATTTTGTTGTTTTTCTCTTTCCTCTTTTCAAAAATCAAATCTTTTTCATAAATTTTTTTTTCAATCATATCTCTCTAATTGCTAATCTCAAAATCTTTTTAATTAACTAATTGATTCAGTTCTCAATTTGCTTTGATCTTATTTTCTTTTTGATTTTCGAATTTTTTTATTTTAAATTCCTTTTGTTTTATTTTATTTTTTTCGGTTAATTAAAAAACAAACAAAAAAAAAGAGAAGCAAAACAAAATTTATCTATTTGCAATCCATATCATTTCCCTTTATCCATTATGGACATAAGTGGGATTGATCAGTCCAAAAGGACTCTGGGGTCATATGCTAACCCCATTACAGCTGCATATGGGAGTAACATCTGTACACCTCCCATCAAAGCAAGCAGCTTTGAGCTAAATCCTCAACTCATTATCATAGTGCAGTAAAATTTCCAGTATTCCGGTCTTCCACAGGAAGAGCCTACTGAGTTTCTGGCACAGTTCTTACAAATTGCTGACACAGTACATGATAAAGAGGTGGATCAGGATGTCTACAGACTATTACTGTTTCCATTTGCTGTAAAAGATCAAGCTAAAATGTGGTTGAATAACCAACCTACAGCAAGCATAAAGACATGGAAACAGTTATCA
>NC_029780.3:45836006-45836258 GCF_000817695.3 Arachis duranensis
AAGTCTCTAACAGAGAGCTAAAAAGAATCCTAGAACGGACTGTGATAGCCCAAAGAAAGGATTGGGCAAAGAGCTTGGATGATGCTCTGTGGGCATACAGAACAGCATTCAAGACTCCTATAGGAACCTCTCCATACAAACTGGTGTATGGGAATGCCTGTCATCTGCCCGTGGAACTGGAACATAAAGCCTACTGGGAAACCAGATTCCTAAACATGGATGCTCAGTTAGCTGGTGAAAAAAGATTGCTCT
>NC_029780.3:45836574-45838095 GCF_000817695.3 Arachis duranensis
AAGCATTATCTTGAAAGCAATTTTGAGCAGGAATGCTCAAAACTGAGACTTGAGTGATTCTCAGTAAAAGTCCAGCTAAATACAGTAAAGAAGCGCTTGCTGGGAGGCAACCTAGTCATTAGCAGGTTATATGTTTTGTTTTTACAAAGGCAAGTAACAAAAATGAAGGAATTCACAGAGTTACAGAAGGATTCAGCTCAAAAAGCAGAGAAAAAGAGCTTACTTGCGAAAAAACGCCAGTAAGGGGCATTTTGGGCGTTAAACGCCAGAATGGGCACCATTCTGGGCGTTTAACGCCAGTAAAGGTGCCATTTTGGGCGTTAAACGCCAGAATGGGCACCATTCTGGGCGTTTAACGCCAGGTGTGCAACATCCTGGGCGTTTTAGAAAAACGCCAGTGATAAAGGAATTCTGGCGTTTAACGCCAGCCAGGGTACCTGGCTGGGCGTTAAACGCCCAAAAGGGGCAACAAATGGGCGTTAAACACCAGAATGGGTGCCATTCTGGGCGTTTAACGCCAGAAAGGTGGGGGACCAAGATTTTGTTTTCAAATCAAATTTTTTCAAACTTTCCTTTTCTTACCCATACTTTTCTACATAAATGCATCTCAACCTTTCATCATTCACTTCCAAATTTTCAAAAATCTAAAATCATTTTTCAAATCTCTCAAATCAATCCCAAATCTTGTTCAAAAACTCACCCTTCTCTCAAATTCTTTCCATATCTTCTCAAATCTTCTTTCAAATTTTTCTTTTTTCCGAAATCTCTCCTCCCCACTTTATAAATACACGTTTGGCCCCCTAACTCCCCCACACCATTCGAATTTGCTCTTCTCTTCTCTCTCTTCTTTCCTTTCTTTTGCTTGAGGACAAGCAAACCTCTAAGTTTGGTGTGCTTTTCCGTGATCACTAAGCCAAGATTCATCAAGATCATGGCTCCTAAGGGAAAACAAACCAATTTAAGAGGAAAGAAAGAGAATAATCTAAAGAATCTTTGGAATCAAGAGAAGTTCTTAACCAAAGAACATGAAGACCATTATCACAAAATAATGGGTTTGAGGTCAGTGATCCCGGAAGTTAAATTTGATCTGAAAGAAGATGAATATCCGGGGATCCAAGAGCAAATTCGAAACAGGGGATGGGAAGTTCTAACCAATCCTGAGATAAAGGTTGGAAGGAATATGGTTTAGGAATTCTACTCAAATCTGTGGCTAACAGATAAGTAGAGAATGACTGGAACTGCTTACCATACCTACAGAACCATGGTCAGAGGGAAAGTTATGTACTTCCATCTGGACAAAATAAGAGAAATCTTCAAGTTGCCTCAACTGCAAGATGATCCTGAATCCTTTAATAGGAGAATGGTGAGAGCAGATAAAGGGTTGGATCAAGTTCTAAAGGACATATGCCTCCCTAGAACTAAGTGGATAACCAATTCAAAGGGTGCCCCAAACCAACTCAAGAGGGGAGACCTCAAACCAATTGCAAGAGGTTGGCTAGACTTTATTGGGCGTTCCATATT
>NC_029780.3:45838191-45839207 GCF_000817695.3 Arachis duranensis
TATGCTTGGAAAAGAAGTGGAGGTTCATCATGTGATTGCTTGTGAGATCTACACAATTGCAAATAAAAATTCCACTAAAGCTAAATTGGCTTACCCAAGCTTGATCTCCTTGCTCTGTAAAGAGGCTGGGGTAAAGATGGGAGTAGATGAATTCATACCCATTGAACATCCAATCACCAAGAAGTCAATGGAAGGACAAATGCAAGACAATTCTATCAAAAGGAGGGCACAGGAGTTCCTCCCAAAAATTCCTTAGATTGACTACTGGACCCGCCTAGAAGCATCTGTCACCAAGCTGCAAGAAACTATGAATCAACTCAAGGAAGAACAGCAGAATCAAAATTTTATGATCTGAAAAATGCTTAAAGAACAGGAGAAGCAAGGGCGTGAACTACAGGAGATGAAGCGCCAGAAGCTTTCTCTTGAAGGTCCAGACAACCCACAAATTGAAGGAGCATCCATCTCCCAAAATAAAGGTTGTTGATAAAGCTATGAATGTCCTATGAATCCATCACCTCTCTTAAATGAAAAATGCTTTAATCACAAAAGAACAAGAAGTACAGGATTTCGAAATTTATCCTTGAAACTAGTTGAATTAGTTTGATGTGGTGACAATACTTTTTGTTTTCTAAATGAATGCCTGAACAGTGCATATGTCTCTTGAATTTGTTGTTTTGAGAATGTTAAAAAAATTGTTGGCTCTTGAAAGGATGAGGAAAAAGAGAACTGTTATTGAGGATCTAAAAAATCATTTAATTGATTCTTGAAGCAAGAAAAAGTAGTGGATACAAAAAAAAATTTTGAAAAAAAAAGAGAGAGAAGAAAGAAAGAGGAAGAAATAAAGTTGTGATCCAAGGCAAAAAGAGTGTGCTTAAGAACCCTGGACACCTCTAATTGGGGACTCTAGCAACGCTGGGTCACAATCTGAAAAGGTTCACCCAATTATGTGTCTGTGGCATGTATGTATCCGGTGGTAATACTGAAAAACAGAGTGCTTTGGGCCACAGCCAAGACTC
>NC_029780.3:45840383-45872403 GCF_000817695.3 Arachis duranensis
GCTTCAAACTCCTGAAGGCGGGGCGTTGGTGACAGACGCAAAAGAATCACTGGGTTCTATTCCGGCCTGATTGAGAACCGACAGATGGATAGCCGTGCCGTGACAGGGTGCGTTGAACATTACCACTGAGAGGATGGGAGGTAGCCATTGACAACGGTGAAACCCTACATACAGCTTGCCATGGAAGGAGCCTTGCGTGTTTGAAGAAGAAGACAGTAGGAAAGCAGAGGTTCAGAAGACAGAGCATCTCCAAAACCTCAACCTATTCTCCATCACTGCAATTCAAGTACTTGTTTTATGTTCTTTTGCTTTTTACAATCAATCCTGATAATTTCTGATATCCTGACTAAGATTTACAAGATAACCATAGCTTGCTTCAAGCCGACAATCTCCGTGGGATCGACCCTTACTCACGTAAGGTATTACTTGGACGACCCAGTGCAGTTGCTGGTTAGTTGTGCGGGATTGCAAAAGTGTGATTGCAATTTCGTGCACCACAGGGCTAGTAGCTTTTTGGTTTCTGAACAGTTTTGGCATCTCAATTTATCCTTTGAAGTCCAAAATGATTGACATCTATAGGAACTCAGAATTTAGATAGTGCTATTGATTCTCCTAGTTTAGTATGTTGATTCTTGAACACAGTTGCTTTATGAGTCTTGGCCGTGGCCCTAAGCACTTTGTTTTCTAGTATTACCACCAGATACATAAATGCCACAGACACATAACTAGGTGAACCTTTTCAGATTGTGACACAGCTTTGCTAAAGTCCTCAGGTAGAGGTGTCCAGAGTTCTTAAGCATACTCTTTTGCTTTGGATCACGACTTTAACCACTCAGTCTCAAGCTTTACACTTGGACCTTCATGACACAAGAACATGGTTAGGGACAGCTTGATTTAGCCGCTTAGGCCAGGATTTTATTCCTTTAGGCCCTCCTATCCATTAATGCTCAAAGCCTTGGATCCTTTATACTCTTGCCTTTTGGTTTAAAGGGCTATTGGCTTTTTTTTCTGCTTTTTCTTGCTTCAAGAATCAATTTCATGATTTTTCAGATCATCAATAACATTTTTCTTCGTTCATTATTCTTTCAAGAGCCAACAATTTTAACATTCATAAACTTCACTATCAAAATTATGTACTGTTCAAGCATTCATTCAGAAAACAAAAAGTATTTCCACCACATATAAATAATTTGAATTTTTCTTATTAAGAACTTGAAAAACAAAATTGCCTCCTTATTCTAAAAAATCTGCTATTTTATTCATGTTTAATGATGATGAGAAAAATAAATTATAGCTTACTTGGAGATGATAAAAATAAAAATAAAATTAAAATTGAAAATACTAATTACTACTATTTATGTGACTCCTAAAGTAGATCTCTAATACCAGAAGTTATCACAGAGTTAAGATTAGGACTCAACAATCTTTATTTTGGGAGATGAATGCTCCTTCAATCTGTGGGGTGTCTGGTCCTTCAAGAGACAGCTTCTGGCGCTTCAGCTCCTGTAGCTCACGCCCGTTGCTTCTCCTGTTCCTTAAGCAGTTTGCAAAGCATGCTATTTCGATTATGCTGTTCTTCCTTAAGTTGATGCATAGCTTCTTGTAACTTGGTGACAGATGCTTCTAGGCGGGTCCAGTAGTCAATCTGAGGGATATCTGGGAGGAACTCCTGCGCCCTCCTTTTGATGGAGTTATCTTGCACTTATTGTCTTTCCATTGACTTTTTTGTGATTGGGTTGTCGACTGAGATATACTCATCTACTCCCATTTTATCCCAACATCTTTACATAGCAGAGAAATCAAGCTTGGGTAGGCCAATTTGGCTTTAGTGGAGTTCTTGTTTGCAATTGTGTAAAGCTCACAAGAAATCAGATGATGAACCTCCACTTCGTTTCCCAGCATAATGCAATAGACCATCACTGCTCTTTTGACAGTGACCTCAGAGCGGTTGCTGGTGGGCAGTATGGAACGCCCAATGAAATCCAGCCAGTCTCTAGCAACTGGTTTGAGATCCCCTCTCTTGAGTTGATTTGGGACACCCTTTGTGTTGGTTATCCACTTGGCTCCAGGGATGCATATGTCCTCTAGAACTTGGTCCAAGCGCTTATCTACTCTCACCATTCTCCTGTTAAAGGATTCTGAATCATCTTGTAGTTGAGGCAACTTGAAGACCTCTCTTATTCTGTCCAGGTTGAAGTAAATAATCTTTCCTCTGACTATAGTTCAAAAGGTATAGAAGGTGGTTCCATTCATTCTTTGCTTATCTGTTTGCCACAGATTTGAGTAGAATTCCTGAACCATATTTTTACCCACCTTTGTCTCAGGATTACCTAGAATTTCCTAGCCCCTGTTTCGAATCTGCTCTTGGATCTCCGGATATTTGTCTTCTTTCAGATCAAATTTAACTTCCGGGATCACTGACCTTAGACCCATTATTTTATGGTAATGGTCTGCATGTTCTTTGGTTAAGAACCTCTATTGATTCCAAAGTGGTTTTGGAATGTTTTCTTTCTTGCCTCTTGGAGTGGTCTGTTTTCCCTTAGGAGCTATGATCTTGGTGAATCTTAGCCCAGTGATCACGAAAAGTACACCAAACTTAGAGGTTTGCTTGTCCTCAAGCAAGAAAAAGGAAAGGAGAGAGTAACTAGATCATACTAAAAACTACCTAAAAACAATGCCAAAAAGCGTATAAATTATCCGCTCATCAGAGGTGAAGAAAGATTTTTTTTAGGATTATGATTTTTTTGAAATTGAAATTGAAAAATGAGAATTTGTAACATGTTCATGCAAGAAAGGATGGATGAAAACATGAAAATTTGAAAAAAAAAATTGAGTTGGAAACAAAACTTCCTCCCCTCCACATTCCTGGCGTTAAACGCCCAGAATGGCATCCATTCTGGCATTTAACGCCCAATTGTTGCTTGTTTTGGGCGTCTAACGCTAAGCCAAGTACCTTGGCTGGCGTTAAACGCTAGAAAGCCTTTATCACTGGGTGTTTTTCTAGATGCCCAGGATGCTGCAGTTTTGGCATTTAACACTCAGAATGGTACACATTTTGGCGTTTAATGCCCAGAAATGTATCTTTACTGGCGTTAAATGCCCAGAATGGGTAACACCCAAAAACACCTCTTACTGGCGTTTTTTGTGCTAGTGAGCTCATTTTCTCTGCTTTCTACTCTGAATTTTTCTGTAACTCTGTGAACTCCTGAGATTGAGAATTAATCTTGAATATAATTTTTCTATTAAACTTCTATAATTATTATTTAAATAATAAATAAACTATGCCAATGGCTGGGTTGCCTCCCAGCAAGTGCTTCTTTATTGTCTTTAGCTGGACCTTACTGAGCTTTAATCTAGTCTCAGTTTTGAGCATTCTTTCTCAACATTGCTTTCAAGATAATGCTTGACTCTCTGTCCATTAGCAATGAACTTTTTTGTCAGAGTCAATATCCTGAAGCTCTACATATCTATATGATGACACACTTCTAATCACATATGGTCCTCTCCATAGGGATTTTAATTTCCCAGGGAATAGTCTGAGCCTAGAGTTAAATAGCGGAACTTTTTGTCTTGGCTCAAAGACTCTGGATGACAGTTTCTTGTCATGCCACCTTTTTGCTTTCTCTTTATAAATTTTTGCATTTTCGAAAGCATTGAGTCTGAATTCCTCTAGCTCATTCAACTGGAGCAATCTTTTCTCTCCAGCTAATTTGGCATCAAGGTTCAGGAATCTGGTTGCCCAGTAGGCTTTATGCTTCAGTTCCACGGGCAGGTGACATGCCTTCCCATACACAAGCTGGTATGGAGAAGTTCCTATAGGGGCCTTGAATGCTGTTCTGTATGCCCAGAGAACATCATCCAAGCTCCTATAGGGGCAATTACAGTCCGTTCTAAGATTCTTTTTAGTTCTCTATTAGAGACTTTAGCTTGCCCATTTGTCTGTGGATGATATGGAGTTGCCACCTTGTGGCTAATTTCGTATCTGACTATAGCAGAGTAAAGCTGTTTATTGCAGAAATGAGTGCCTCCGTCACTGATTAGCGCTCTAGGGACACCAAATCTGCTAAAGATGTGTTTTTGGAGGAACTTCAGCACTGTCTTAGTATCATTAGTGGGTGTTGCAATTGCCTCTACCCATTTAGATACATAGTTTACAGCCACCAGAATATAAGTGTTTGAGTATGATGGTGAGAAAGGCCCCATGAAGTCAATACCCCATACGTCAAACAACTCAATCTCTAAGATCCCTTGTTGAGGTATGGCGTAACCTTGAGGTAGATTACCAGGTCTCTGGCAACTATCACAGTTACGTACAAACTCTCGGGAGTCTCTATAGAGGGTAGGCCAGTAGAAGCCATATTAGAGGACTTTTGTGGCTGTTCGCTCACTTTCGAAATGTCCTCCATATTGTGATCCATGACAATGCCATAGGATCTTCTGTGCTTCTTCTCTAGGCACACATCTACGGATTATTCCGTCTGCACATCTCTTAAAGAGATATGGTTCATCCCACAAATAGTACTCTGCATCAGAGATCAGTTTTTTTGTTTGCTGCCTATTGTACTCTTTGGGTATGAATCTTACCGCTTTATAGTTTGCAATGTCTGCAAACCACAGTACTTCCTAAATGGCAAAGAGTTGCTCCTCCAGAATGGTTTTAGAGATCTCAGTAGAGGGGTAGGACGCCCTTTCTACTGGTTCTATTCAGGACAGGTGATCTGCTATATGGTTCTCTGTCCCTTTTCTGTCTCTTATTTCTATATCAAACTCTTGTAGAAGCAACACTATCTTATGAGCCTGGGTTTTGAATTCTGCTTTGTAAGTAGATATTTAAGAGCAGCATGGTCAGTGTACACAATCACTTTTGATCCTACCAAATAGGATCTAACTTGTCAATGGCATAAACAACTGTAAGTAATTCCTTTTCTGTGGTTGTGTAATTTTTCTGCACGTCATTTAGAACACGGCTGGCATAGTAAATGACGTGTAGAAGCTTGTCATGCCTCTGTCCCAATACTGCACCTATAGCATGGTCACTGGCATCACACATTAGTTCGAATGGCAATGTCCTGTCTGGTGCAGAAATAACAGGGCTGTGACCAGCTTAGCCTTCAGAGTCTCAAAGCCTACAAACACTCTGTGTCAAAGACAAATGGTGTATCAGCAGCTAGCAGGTTACTCAGAGGTTTTGCGATTTTTAAAAAATCCTTTATAAACCTCCTGTAGAATCATGCATGCCCCAGAAGACTTCTGATTGCCTTAACATTGGTGGGTGGTGGTAATTTCTCGATTACCTCTACCTTAGCTTGATCCACCTCTATGCCTTTGTTCGAAATTTTATGCCCAAGGACAATTCCTTCAGTCACCATAAAGTGACATTTTTCCCAGTTTAAAACCAGCTTAGTCTTTTGGTATCTTTTCAGAATAAGTGCTAGATGATCAAGATAGGAGCTGGATGAATCTCCAAATACTAAGAAGTCATCCATGAAGACTTCCAGAAATTTTTCCACCATATCAGAGAAGATAAAGAGCCTACATCTCTGAAAGGTTTCTGGTGCATTGCGCAGACCAAAAAGCATCCTTCTGTAGGCAAATACTCCAGATGGACATGTGAATGCTGTTTTCTCTTGATATTGAGGATCTACTACAATTTGTTTATAACCTGAGTAGCCATCCAAAAAACAGTAATAGTCATGACCTACTAGTCTTTCTGGCATCTAGTCTATGAATGGTAAAGGAAAATGATCCTTTCTGGTGGCTGTATTGAGCCTTCTATAGTCAATACACATACGCCACCCTGTAACTGTTCTCGTAGGAACCAGTTCATTCTTTTCATTATGAACCACTGTCATACCTCCCTTTTTGGGTACAACATGGACAGGGCTCACCCAAGAGCTGTTAGAAATAGGATAAATAATCCCAGCCTCTAGTAATTTAGTAACCTCTTTCTGCACCACCTCTTTCATTGCTGGATTCAGCCACCTTTGTGGTTGAACCATTGGCTTGGCATTATCCTCCAAATGGATCTTGTGCATGCATCTGGCTGGGCTAATGCCTTAAGATCACTAATGGACCACCCAAGAGCTGTCTTGTGTGTCCTTAGCACCTGAATTAGTTCTTTCTCTTCTTGTGGCTCTAAAGTAGAGCTTATGATTATAGGAAAAGTGTTACCTTCTCCTAGAAACGCATATTTCAGGGATAGTGGTAATGGTTTGAGCTCGGGTTTAGGAGGTTTCTCCTCTTCCTGAAGAGTTTTCAGAGGTTCTTTTATTTCCTCTGGTTCCTCTAGATCAGGCTGAACATCTTTAAAGATGTCCTCTAGCTCTGATTCGAGACTCTCAGCCATACTGATCTCCTTTACCAGGGAGTCAATAATATCAACACTCATGCAGTCCTTTGATGTGTCTGGATGCTTCATTGCTTCAATAGCATTTAACCTAAACTCATCCTCATTGACTCTCAGGGTCACTTCCCCTTTTTGGACGTCAATGAGGGTTTGGCCAGTTGCTAGGAAAGGTCTTCCTAGAATGAGGATTGCACTCTTGTCCTCCTCCATCTCCAGCACTACAAAGTCAGTGGGAAAGGCAAATGGCCCAACTGTGACAATCATGTCCTCAATTACGCCTGATGGATATTTAATAGAGCCATCAGCAAGTTGAAGACAAATCCAGGTTGGTATGACCTCTTCAGTCAAGCTAAGCTTTCTGATAGTGGATGCAGAGATTAGGTTGATACTTGCCCGAAGATCACATAGAGCTGTCTTGGTGCAAGTACCCTCCAATGTGCATGGTATCATAAACTCCCAAGATCCTTAAGCTTCTCTGGTAAGCTCTTTAAGATGACTGCACTGCACTGCATCATATACCTATTTTTCTATGCTTTTTCATACAAGAAATTGATTATTAGTGCTTAAATATTGCATTCTTTTATACTTAATTGGAAGATTTCCTTGATCTTTTAATTTTATAAATCTTGTAGGAAATAAGAAGAAAAAGAAGCAAAGAAGCACAAAAAAAGGAGAAAAAAAAGAGCTTTGGGGTGCATAAATCCACTTTTGGGGCCCACTTGGTGTGTGTTTGGGCTGAGCAATAAAGCTTTCACGTGTAGAGGCTATTCCTGGTGTTTAACTCTAGCTTTTGTGCCAGTTTGGGTGTTTAACTTCAGCTTGTATACTGTTTCGGCGTTTAACTCCATAATAGGGTAGAATGTGGGCGTTAAACGCCAGTTTGCGTCATCATAACTCGAGTAAAGTATGTACTATTATATATTGCTGGAAAGCCCTGGATGTCTACTTTCCAACGCAATTGAGAGTGCGCCAATTCGGTTTCTGTAGCTCCAGAAAATCCATTTCGAGTGCAGGGAAGTCAGAATCCAACAATATCTGTAGTTCTTTTTCGGCCTTTGAATCATATTTTTGCTCCGGTCCCTCAATTTCAGTCAGAGAATACCTGAAATTATAGAAAAATACACAAACTCATAGTAAAGTCCAGAAATGTGATTTTTGCATAAAAACTAATAAAAATATACTAAAAAGTAGCTAGATCCTACTAAAAACTATATGAAAATACCCCCAAAAAGCGTATAAAATATCCGCTCATCACCTACCAATTTGAAATTATTTTTTGTGAACTTGCTTGGAGAATTTATTTTAGAACAAGCTTTTCGAGCTAAGAACACAAGCATGTGAGTTTTGAGCCCAATTGTGTGGTTACATCTTATAACCACTTTTTTTCCATTCTTGTGTGCATTGTTCTCTCTCTATGATTGTAATCTTTGATTTGTTTGATTTTATATGTCCATTATTTTGTGAATACATGCATTTATATAATTGAGGCCATCATTTTATTTAGCTCACTTACCTAAATAGCCTACCTTTCATCAACCATTGTTAGCTAATTTTGAGCGTATTTAACCCCTTTTATTCCTAATTTTAGCACATCACTATTCCTAAGTGAAAAACAATAAATGTCCCTTAATTTGGATCTTTGATTAGCTTAGGCTAGTGAGAGTGTGTATCCTGTGGGTATGGGAAACTTGGGACATTGGTTGAGGTAAAAATGTATTTTGTATTTTTGTTGAATATTTTGGGAATTTGGTACAAATTCATGCACTAAATGTATAACCATATGCATTGATATATTTGTACATATTTTATGTGAAAAAAATGAATAAAGAAAAAGAAAAAATAAAAAAATATATATATATATATAGAAAAAAAAAGCAATAAAAAGGGGACAAAAATGCCCCAAAGCGAAGTAATAATAATCAATGCATATGAGTTGTGATGAAAAAAAAAAGAGAATGCATGAGTATGTGAAAAAGTGAGAATCATGGGTAGCTAGGTATTGTATTAGAATTGTATAAATTGTTATATGTGTTTGGTGAGAGCTTAGGTTAATCAAAGTTTCAAATATCAAGCTCACTTGACCATATGCATCCCTACCTTTACCCTAGCCCCATTACAACCTATGAATAAGTCCTCATGATAAATGTATGCATGCATTGAATAATTGTTGATTGTTAGATGAAAAATAAATCTTAGAAAGTATGATTAGGGGAGAATTGAGTGATCAACCCTATACACTCGAGCGAATAGAGTGGATACACATCCGATGAGGGTTCGATGCTCAATTCCTTGTTCCCGGCTTTCATGAGCTTTCTTCTTGCAAGTCTATTTGAACTTCATTTTTATATTTGAATTGGTGGGATTCATGAATCTTCAAACTACTTAGCCCTACATGTGCATATGTGTACTTGGAGATTGATTTACTTTTAACCAAGTAGGTAGAATCATCTTGCATGTAGTTGCATTCATATAGATAGGTGCATATAGTATATTTGTATTGAATAAATGTTCATACCCCCTTTCTTGTCCTTCTTTATTCTTAGCATGAGGACATGCTTAGTTTAAGTGTGGGGGGCTTTAATAACCCCAATTTTTTATGGTTTATCTTGTGCTTAATTTAGGGGATTATATCAACTTTTTCCACATTTATTCAATAAAATATAGCATGGTTTTGTAATTCTCCTTAAATTTGTGCTTAAGTGTAAAAACATGCTTTTTAGGCCCTAAAATTGCTAATTTCAATTCACTTTAATTCCATTCAATTTCTTGATATTGTTTTGAGTGATTTAAGGTTTTGAAGGCAAATATTGGATTGAAGGAATGAAGAAAAAGCATGTAAAAATGGAGAACTCATGAAGAAATGAAGGAATTGTAAAGTTGTCAATTCTGACCTCTTCGTACTAAATCGATCATAACTTGAGCTACAAAGGTCCAAATGAAACGGTTTCAGTTGCGCTGGAAAGCTAACAACCTGGGCTTCAAAATGATATAAAATCTGCCATAGTTTCTTGGCGTTTAGATGATGTTCACACGTTATTCATGCGTGCGCATCGCAGGATCAGCGTGGGCCATCTTAAGCAACTCCTGGCCAGCAATTTCTAGCTCATTTTAGGCCCAATCCAACTCATTTCTGATGCTATTGAACCCAAGGATTGAAGAGGGATGAACCAAGTAGTGTAAGTTAGTAGTTTCGATCAGCTTTTAGGATATAATTCTAGAGAGAGCGACTTTCTCCTCTCTCTAGATTTAGGGTTCTCATTTCCATTTCCTTTGTTGATCTAGATTTTAATCTTGTTTGATTTTAGTTTTCCTTTACTTTTCTTTGTTCTTGAATTTCAGTTCAGACACTTGTTAATTTCTTATTTTGCTCTCTTTTATGTTGATGAACCATTGTTGGATCTTGATTTCTTCTAATGCAATTTTATGTTTCCATGTCTTATTTTATGTTTATCTTCATTGCTATTGTTGATTTCTTGCTTATGTTAGTTATGGGTTTTATTAATTCTTGCATTTTGTGATGTTTACTTTTATTGCAGTCTAGGTGTTTGATGAAATGTTTACACTAGTTTTTAAGTAGTTTTCTTACTCTTGGCCTATGCTAAGGGAATTGAGTGACATTGAGTCATTGGGTCTCATTGAATTGGTGATTTGAGAACCCTTAGTGGTCAATTTGATAACCATTGACTCTAGTCTACTACTAAGTTAATCAGTAGCTAGGTTAGGACTTATAGATTGATGTTGATTGTAACACCCCAATTAGTCTAAGCTTTACTTCGCGTCGTAAAGCAAAGATTAATCAAGGATTACGACAGTTCTAAGCTCATACATATGATATATAGAAGGAATAATATTATCTAGAAGACTGATGAAAGATATAGTTCAAAAATAGGATTTAACAGCGCAAAACGAACTAATGAAGCGTCTAACTTAAGCACAAGAAAACAGATGTTATATAAACAAAATAATAGTATAATAGTGTAATATCATAGGGAACTAGCCACGGCTCGGCGGAGTTTAAGCTGGCTTGCCAAATATACAGATAAGGAGGAACTGAAGTTTAAAATGGCTTATACGAGTTTTGTTCTCTCTCTAATACAAGCCTCTAGGACAAAATAAAAATACAAAAGTGAGAGATATATATAAATAAACAAAATAAATCAAAGAGACTCAAAAGGTATCCGGATCTTTCGCTTCTGTCACCAACCAACAACTCACTGAGGTGGGTTACGACCTGCATCTGAAAAACAAAACAAAAATATGGTATGAGAACCGGAGGTTCTCAGTATGGTAACAATGCTCAATGATGTAAGATGTAAGGCTCCAGGATGCCGAAGGCAATCCTAGAACTTCACATCACATACGGATATTCAAGCTTAACATCAATAAATAAATAAAAGACTTAAACCATAAATCGGGTCATCTAAGCTTAAGGGTTTCTAACTAATGCTAATCACACCGCTGTATCCCACAGCCCTCACCAGCCTAACCTCCGTGCGATCCCATCGCCACCACCTACCTAACCTCCTATCATCAGACAATCTCAAATAATGCAGGCAAGTAAAACACATATAGAATTCATTTACAACAAGTAAATCAAGAAGCAAGCAAGCATGTTATAAGATTAGGCAAACTCAAGTAAACAAAGCAAGCAAGAATATAGAAGATGCACATGATGAATGTCTGCCCTATTGGCTGTGATATCACATGTTGGTTATTGTGCCAAACCCAACAGCAAATCCGGTCGCCAACTCCTGGATTAGTCTCTCTATTGTGCATAAGGAGGAAAATTCAGAGGGAGAGTGCTCTACCACCTTCTCCTTTCAGAGAGAAATATTCCAAGGGAGCGTGCCCTACCACCATCCTCTGGTTGTCGCATGATTCCGTGGATTAGTGTCCTACCACCTTGCAATCAGAGAGAAACCCATGTTCAGGAGGAAAATTCCGATGGAGCGTGTCCTACCACCTTCTCCTTTCAGAGGGAAACATTCCAAGAGAGCATGCCCTACCACCTTCCTCTAGAGCAATCAATATGAATGAGAAGCTCAGCTTCAAGCCACTCATCTGAACATAGGCGGGATACTGCCACAGCCCCTGCGATGGATAGCAAAGCATAAAATAATCACGTAATTGGTGCACGAAATTGTAAACCACACTTTTTACAACTCGTACCGCTAACCAGCAAGTGCACTGGGTCGTCCAAGTAATACCTTACGTGAGTAAGGGTCGATCCCATGGAGATTGTTGGCTTGAAGCAATCTATGGTTATTTTATTATTCTTAGTCAAGAGATCAATTATAATTATCAGTTTGAATTACTGAAAAATAAAAGAGCGTGAAATAATTACTTGTTGTGCAATAATGGAGAATATGTTGGAGTTTTGGAGATGCTTTGTCTTCTGAATCTCTGCAACATAATGCTTCCTTGCATTCAAAAGTGCAAAGATCCTTCCATGGCAAGCTGTATGTAGGGCGTCACCATTGTCAATGGCTACTTCCCATCCTCTTAGTGAAAATGGTCCAAATGCTCTGTCACAGCACGGCTAATCATCTGTTGGTTCTCGATCATGTCGGAATAGGATCCATTGATCCTTTTGCGTTTGTCATCACGCCCAACAATCGCGAGTTTGAAGCTCGTCACAGTCATTCAATCCCAGAATCCTACTCGGAATACCACAAACAAGGTTTAGACTTTTCGGATTCTCATGAATGCCGCCATCAATTCTAGTTTATACCACAAAGATTCTGATTAAGGAATCTAAGAGATACTCATTCAATCTGATGTAGAATGGAGGTGGTTGTCAGGCACACGTTCATGGATTGAGGAAGGTGATGAGTGTCACGGATCATCACCTTCTTCATAGTGAGGCGCAAATGAACATCTTAGATAGGAACAAGCATGTTTGAATGTAAAACAGAAATAATTGCATTAATTCATCGAGACGCTGCAGAGCTCCTCACCCTCAACAATGGGGTTTAGAGACTCATGCTGCCAAAAGGTACCAATTTCAGATCTAAAAATGTCATGAGATACAAAATAAGTCTCTAAAAGTTGTTTAAATACTAAACTGGTACCCTAGGTTTACAGAAAATGAGTAAACTAAGATGGATAGTGCAAAAATCCATTTCTGGGGCCTACTTGGTATGTGATGGGGCTGAGACTTAAGCTTCTCACATGCTTGGGCTGTTTTTGGAGTTGAACGCCAGGTTGTAACCTGTTTCTGGCGTTGAACTCCAACTTGCAACCTGTTTCTGGCGCTGAACACCAAAATGCAACATGGAACTGCCGTTGAACGCCAATTTACGTCATCTATCTTCGTGCAAAGTATGAACTATTATATATTTCTGGAAAGCCCTGGATGTCTACTTTCCAACCCAATTAAGAGCGCGCCAATTGGACTCTTGTAGCTCCAAAAAATCGATTCCGAGTGCAGGAAGGTCAGAATCCAACAGCATCAGCAGTCCTTTTTCAGCCTAAATCAGATTTTTGCTCAGCTCCCTCAATTTCAGCCAGAAAATACCTGAAATTATAGAAAAATACAAAAACTCATAGTAAAGTTCAGAAATATGAATTTTGCCTAAAAACTAATAAAATTATACTAAAAACTAACTAAAACATACTAAAAACTACCTAAAAACAATGCCAAAAAGCGTATAAATTATCCGCTCATCACAACACCAAACTTAAATTGTTTCTTGTTCTCAAGCAACTGAGAATCAAATATGATAAAAAGAATAGAATATACTATAAATTCCAAAATATCAATGAATATTAGTTCTAATTAGATGAGCGGGACTTGTAGCTCTTTTCAGATTGTGACTCAGCTTTGCTAAAGTTCCCAGTTAGAGGTGTCCAGGGTTCTTAAGCACACTCTTTTTGCTTTGGATCACGACTTTAACCACTCAGTCTCAAGCTTTTCACTTGGACCTGCATGCCACAAGCACATGGTTAGGGACAGCTTGATTTAGCCGCTTAGGCCTGGATTTTATTTCCTTGGGCCCTCCTATCCATTGATGCTCAAAGCCTTGGATCCTTTATACCCTTGCCTTTTGGTTTTAAGGGCTATTGGCTTTTTCTGCTTGCTTTTTCTTTTTCTTTCTCTATTTTCTTTTTTTTCTTTTTTTTTGCCATTTTTTTCGCAAGCTTTGTTCTTCCCTGCTTTTTCTTGCTTCAAGAATAAAATTTTTTTTTATTTTTCAGATCATCAATAACATTTCTCTTTTTCATCATTCTTTCAAGAGCCAACATTTTTAACATTCATAAACAACAAGTTCAAAATTATGCACTGTTCAAGCATTTAATCAGAAAACAAAAAGTATTGTCACCACATCAATATAATTAAACTAATTTCAAGGATGAATTTGAAACTCATGTACTTCTTGTTCTTTTGTATTAAAACATTTTTCATTTAAGAAAGGTGAAGTATTCATGGAATTATTCATAGCTTTAAGACATAGTTACTAAACACTAATGATCATGTAATAAAGACACAAACATAGACAAACATGAAGCATAAAAATTGAAAAACAGAGATAAGAACAAGGAAGTTAAGGAATGAGTCCACCTTAATGAGGGTGGCACCTTTTTGAAGGATCAATGGTGCTTTTTGAGCTCCTTTATGTCTCTTCCTTGCCTCTGTTGCTTGATCCCTAGTGATTTTAGTGCTCCTATCCTTAGTTGCTCCCAATAGTTATGTGGAGGAAAATATATCTCCTGAGGTATCTCAGGGATTTCTTGATGAGGGAATTCCTCATGCTCTCTTGATGTGCAGTCAAATGCTCTACTACTGAGCTATGGACCCTTGAGATGAATCTCTCCATCTCCCGTGACTCAGAGGTGGAAGCAATTGCCTTCCCTTTCCTCTTTCTTCATGTTTCTTTGGCCTTAGGTACCATAAATGGTTATGGAAAAACAAAAGAGCTATGCTTTTACCACACTAAACTTAGAATATTGCTCGCCCTCGAGCAAAAGAAGAAAGAATAGAAGAAGAAGAAGAAGATAAGGGGAAGAGGGAGACATGTTTGTGTTTTGGCCATGTAGGGTGGGTTTGGGTGGGAAGGATGGATGGATGTGAGTTGTGAAGAGGTGATGGGGAAGAGAGATTAAGGTGATTGGTGAAGAAGAGAGAAGGTGAGTTGGGGTAAGTAGGGATCATGTGGGTTCCACAGATCCTGAGATGATCCTGTGGGGTCTACAGATCCTGAGGTGTCAAGGATTTACATCCCTGCACCAATGAGGCGTGTAAAATGCCCTCTGCAAGCAATCCTGGCATTTAACGCTAGATTGATGCCTGTTTCTGGTGTTAAACGCCAGCTTTATGCTTGTTCTAGACGTTCAATGCCTATCTGCAGCATATTTCTGGCATTGAACGCCAGCTTTCCTCAGTGTGCAATCCTGGCATTTAAACGCCAGAGTGCTGCATGTTTCTGGTGTTCAACGCCATATCCATGCTCTGTTCTGGCGTTGAACGCCAGCCAGATGTTCCTTACTGGCGTTTAAACTCCAGTAAGCCCTTCCTCCAGGGTGTGCTGTTTCTTTTACTATTTTTTTATTTTGTTTTTAATTTTTGTATTTGTTTTGTGACTCCACATAATCATGAACCTAAGAAAACATAAAAGAATAATAAAATAAAAATAAAATTAGTTAAATAAAAATTTGGGTTGCCTCCCAATAAGCGCTTCTTTATTGTCTTTAGATGGACTATTACTGAGCTTTTAATCCAGTCTCAGTCTTGAGCATTCTTGCTCAACATTGCCTTCAAGATAATGCTTGACTCTTTGCCCATTAACAATGAACTTTTTGTTAGAGTCATTGTCATGAAGCTCTGTAAACCATGGTACATCCTGAATGGCAAAGAGTTGCTCATCCGGAAAGGTTTTAGAGATCTCAGTAAAAGGGAGGGACGTCCCTTCTACTGGTTCTATTCGGGACAGGTGATCTGCTACTTGGTTCTCTGTCCCTTTTCTGTCTCTTATTTCTATATCAAACTCTTGCAAAAGTAACACCCATCTTATAAGCCTGGGTTTTGAATCCTGCTTTGTGAGTAGATATTTAAGAGCAGCATGGTCTGTGTACACAATCACTTTTGATCCTACTAAATAGGATCTGAACTTGTCAATGGCGTAAACCACTGCAAGCAATTCCTTTTCTGTGGTTGTATAGTTCTTCTGCGCAACATTTAGAACACGGCTGGCATAATAAATGACGTACAGAAGCTTGTTATGCCTCTGTCCCAACACTGCACCAATGGCATGATCAGTGGCATCACACATTAATTCAAATGGTAATGTCCAGTCTGGTACAGAGATGACTGGTGCTGTGACCAGCTTAGCTTTCAGAGTCTCAAACGTCTGCAGACACTCCTTATCAAAGATAAATGGCATGTCAGCAGCTAGCAGATTACTCAGAGGTTTTGCAATTTTTGAAAAATCTTTTATAAACCTCCTATAGAATCCTGCGTGCCTCAGAAAGCTTCTGATTGCTTTAACATTGGTAGGTGGTGGTAATTTTTTAATTACCTCTACCTTGGCTTGATCCATCTATTCCCGTGTTCAAAATTTTGTGCCCAAGGACAATTCCTTCAGTCACCATAAAATGACATTTATCCCAGTTTAAAACCAGGTTAGTCTCTTGGCACCTCTTTAGAACAAGTGCTAGATGGTCAAGACAGGAGCTGAATGAGTCTCCAAATACTGAAAAGTTATCCATGAAGACTTCAATAAATTTTTCCACCATATCAGAGAAAATAGAGAGCATGCACCTTTGAAAGGTTGCAGGTGCATTGCACAAGCCAAATGGCATCCTTCTGTATGCAAATACTCCAGATGGACATGTGAATGTTGTTTTCTCTTGATCCTGGGGATCTACTGCAATCTGGTTGTAACCTGAATAGCCATCTAAAAAGCAGTAGTAATCATGACCTGCTAGTCTTTCTAGCATCTGGTCTATGAATGGTAAAGAAAAATGATCCTTTCTGGTGGCTGTATTGAGTCTTCTGTTGTCAATACACATACGCCAACCTGTAACTGTTCTTGTAGGAACCAGTTCATTCTTTTCATTATGAACCACTGTCATGCCTCCCTTTTTGGGGACAACTTGGACAGGGCTTACCCAGGGGCTATCAGAAATAGGATAAATAATCCTAGCCTCTAGTAATTTAGTGACCTCCTTTTCCACCACCTCCTTCATGGCTGGATTCAGCCGCCTCTGTGGTTGAACCACTGGCTTAGCGTCATCTTCCAATAGGATCTTGTGCATGCATCTGGCTGGGTGAATGCCCTTAAGATCACTAATGGACCACCCAAGAGCTGTCTTGTGTGTCCTTATCACTCGAATTAGTGCTTCATCTTCCTGTGGCTCTAAGGTAGAGCTCATGATTACAGAAAAAGTGTCACCTTCTCCCAGAAATGAATATTTCAGGGATGGTGGTAATGGTTTGAACTCGGGTTTAGGAGGTTTCTCCTCTTCCTGAGGGATTTTCAGAGGTTCTATTATTCTCTTTGGTTCCTCCAGATCAGGCTGAACATCTTTAAAGATATTCTCTAGCTCTGATTCGAGACTCTCAATCATATTGACCTCTTCCACGAGAGAGTGAATAATATCAATGCTCATGCAGTCGTCTGAGGTGTCTGGATGCTGCACAGCTTTGACAACATTCAACTTAAACTCATCCTCATTGACTCTCAGGGTTAATTCCCCTTTTTGGATGTCAACAAGGGTTTGTCCAGTTGCTAGGAAAGGTCTTCCTAGAATGAGAGTTGCACTCTTGTGCTTCTCCATTTCCAACACCACAAAGTCAGTGGGAAAGGCAAATGGCCCAACCTTGACAATCATGTCTTCAATTATGCCTGATGGGTATTTAATGGAGCCATCAGCAAGTTGGAGATATATCTGGGTTGGTTTGACTTCTTCAGTCAAACCAAGCTTTCTGATAGTAGATGTAGGTATTAAGTTGAAACTTGCCCCAAGATCACATAGAGCTTGCTTGTTACAAGCACCCTCTAATGTGCATGGTATCATAAAGCTTCCGGGATCTTGAAGCTTCTCAGGTAAGCTTTTCAGAATGACTACATTGCATTCTTCAGTGAGGTAAATTTTTTTAGTTTCCCTCCAATCCTTCTTATGACTTAAGATTTCCTTCATGAACTTAGCATAAGAAGGTATTTGCTCAAGTGCCTCTGCAAACGGAATCTTTATTTCAAGAGTCCTTAGATAGTCTGCAAAGTGGGCAAATTGCTTATCCTATTCCGCTAGGCAGAGTTTCTGAGGATAAGGCATTTTGGCTTTGTATTCCTCAACCTTAGTTGCTGTAGGTTTATTGCCTACAGATATGGGTTGATAAGCATTTTTAAAGGGGTTGCTATCAGAACTTGTATGTGTCTGATATCCCACTGGCGTTTGAATACCAGGGGTGGAAGCTGGAGTGGCGTTAGACGCCAACTCCTTACCTATTTCTGGCATTTGAATGCCAGAACTGTGCTTCCTTTGGGTGTTGAACACCAATTCCTTGCTTGTTTCTGGCATTGAACGCCAGGACTGAGCATGGTTTGGGCATTCAACGCCAGCTTTCCACCCATTTTCTGGCGTTTGAGCGCCAGAATTATTCCTCTCTGGGCTCTTACTATCCTCAGATGGATTTTGGGTAGTTTGCTCATTTCTTGGCTTCCTGCTACCTTGAAGTGAGGTATTTAATGTTTTCCCACTTCTTAATTGAACTGCTTGGCACTCTTCTATTATTTGTTTTGATAACTGCTGTTTTGTTTGCTTTAACTGTACTTCCATATTCATATTAGCCATTCTTGTTTCTTGTAGTATCTCCTTGAATTCGGCTAGCTGTTTTGTTAGAAAATCCAGTTGCTGACTGAATTCAGTAACTTGTTCTGCAAGATTGAGTTCAGTAGTTACTATTTTGGTCTCTTCTTTCAAGGAAGGTTCACTGCTCAGGTACAGATGCTGATTTCTGGCAACTGTATCAATGAGCTCTTGAGCTTCTTCTATTGTCTTTCTCATGTCTATAGATCCACCAGCTGAGTGGTCTAGAGAAATCTGAGCTCTCTCTGTAAGCCCATAATAGAAGATGTCTAACTGCACCCACTTTGAAAACATTTCAGAGGGGCATTTTCTTAGCATCTCTCTGTATCTCTTCCAAGTATCATAAAGGGATTCATTATCTCCTTGTTTAAAGCCTTGGATGCTCAGCCTTAGCTGTGTCATCCGTTTTGGAGGAAAATAGTGATTCAGGAATTTTTCTGGCAGCTATTTCCATGTCTTTATGCTGTCCTTAGGTTGGTTATTTAACCACCTCTTAGCTTGGTCTTTTACAGCAAATGAAAATAGTAACAGTCTATAGACATCCTGATCTACTTCCTTATCATGTACTGTGTCAGCAATTTGTAAAAACTGTGCCAGAAACACTGTAGGTTCTTCCTGTGGAAGACCGGAATACTGGCAACCTTGCTGCACCATGATAATGAGCTGAGGGTTCAACTCAAAGCTACTGACTCCGATGGAGGGGATTCAACTCAAAGCTACTGACTCCAATGGAGGGTATACAGATACTACTCTCATATGAAGCAATAGTGGGGTTAGCATATGACCCCAGAGTCCTTCTGGACTGTTCATTTCCACTTAGGTCCATAATGGAGAAAGGGAGATGATGTGAATTTATTTTATTTATTTTATTATATATAAAAATTTTGAAATAATAAAATAAAATAAAATAAAATAAAGACAACAATAAAATTAAAAATAAATAAAAATAAAAATAAAATAAAATAAAAAGAATTTTTAAAAATATTTTATGAAGATTTTCGAAAAAGTGAGGAGGGAGAAAGTGGTTAGGATATTTTCGAAAGAGATATAAATAATTATTTTTTTAAAAAAAAATCTTAAAAGGATAAGATTTGAAATTGAAATTGAAATCTGAATTTTTATATAAAAAAATTCGAAAATATGGCTTAAATATTAGTTAGAAAAGATATTTTTTTTGAATTTTGAATTTTTTGATGAAAGAGAAAAACACACAAAAGACACAAGACTTAAAAATTTTTAGATCTAATGCTCCTTGTTTTCGAAAATTTTGGAGGGAAAATACCAAGGAACACCAAACATAAAAATTTTAAGATCAAAACACAAGGAAGACTCAAGAACACCTTGAAGATTTACAAGAACACCAAGAACAAAAGAAAGAACACCAAACTTAAAATTTTTAGAAAACCACCATAAAATTTTTGAAAATTAAAGAAAGATTAACAAGAAAACACCAAACTTAAAGTTTGGCACAAGATTTAATCAAAGAAAAATTATTTTTGAAAAAAGTTTTAAAAGGAAGATACCCAATTGCCAAGAACATAAGCCAACGCTCTAGCCAACTGAGCTATAAATGTAACGTGTTTTAATGTTGTATAAAATATATTTTTGAAAACTAATATTTTGAAAAAGCACAAGGAAAACACGAAAAATACACAAAATAAGAAAAACTAAGGATCAAATAAGAAAATTTGACAAGAACAATTTGAAGATTAAGGAAGAATAAAGAACAAAAATTCAAAAATTCAAAGGAAAATAGAAAATATGCAATTGACACCAAACATAGAATATAAAACTAAACTCACATAAAAATTAAAAATTAATAAGGAAAAATAATATTTTTGAAAAATTTTTGAAAAGAAAATAAAGGACTCAGATTTAATGACTCTATAGCATCAAAAATAAATTATTCCTAATCTAAGCAACAAAATAAACCTTTAGTTGTCCAAACTCGAACAATCCCCAGCAACGGCGCCAAAAACATGGTGCACGAAATTGTAAACCACACTTTTTACAACTCGTACCACTAACCAGCAAGTGCATTGGGTCGTCCAAGTAATACCTTACGTGAGTAAGGGTCGATCCCACGGAGATTGTTGGCTTGAAGCAAGCTATGGTTATTTTATTATTCTTAGTCAGGAGATCAATTATAATTATCAGTTTGAATTACTAAAAAATAAAAGAGCGTGAAATAATTACTTATTGTGCAATAATGGAGAATATGTTGGAATTTTGGAGATGCTTTGTGTTCTGAATCTCTGCAACATAATGCTTCCTTGCATTCAAAAGTGAAAAGTTCATTCCATGGCAAGCTGTATGTAGGGCGTCACCATTGTCAATGGCTACTTCCCATCCTCTCAGTGAAAATAGTCCAAATGCTCTGTCACAGCACGACTAATCATCTGTTGGTTCTCGATCATGTCGGAATAGGATCCGTTGATCCTTTTGCATTTGTCATCACGCCCAACAATCGCGAGTTTGAAGCTCGTCATAGTCATTCAATCCCAGAATCCTACTCATTGAATTGGTGATTTGAGAACCCTTAGTGGTCAATTTGATAACCATTGACTCTAGTCTACTACTAAGTTAATTAGTAGCTAGGTTAGGACTTATAGATTGATGTTGATTGTAACACCCCAATTAGTCTAAGCTTTACTTCGCGTCGTAAAGCAAAGATTAATCAAGGATTACGACAGTTCTAAGCTCATACATACGATATATAGAAGGAATAATATTATCTAGAAGACTGATGAAAGATATAGTTCAAAAATAGGATTTAACAGTGTAAAACGAACTAATGAAGCGTCTAACTTAAGCACAAGAAAACAAATGTTATATAAACAAAATAATAGTATAATAGTGTAATATCATAGGGCACTAGCCACGGCTCGGCGGAGTTTAAGCTGGCTTGCCAAATATACAGATAAGGAGGAACTGAAGTTTAAAATGGCTTATACGAGTTTTGTTCTCTCTCTAATACAAGCCTCTAGGACAAAATAAAAATACAAAAGTGAGAGATATATATAAATAAACAAAATAAATCAAAGAGACTCAAAAGGTATCTGGATCTTTCGCTTCTGTCACCAACCAAACAACTCACTGAGGTGGGTTGCGACCTGCATATGAAAAACACAACAAAAATATGGTATGAGAACCGGAGGTTCTCAGTATGGTAACAATGCCCAATGATGTAAGATGTAAGGCTCTGGGATGCCGAAGGCAATCCTAGAACTTCACATCACATACGAATATTCAAGCTTAACATCAATAAATAAATAAAAGACTTAAACCATAAATCGGGTCATCTAAGCTTAAGGGTTTCTAACTAATGCTAATCACACCACTGTATCCCACAGCCCTCACCAGCCTAACCTCCGTGCGATCCCATCGCCACTACCTACCTAACCTCCTATCATCAGACAATCTCAAATAATGCAGGCAAGTAAAACACATATAGAATTCATTTACAACAAGTAAATCAAGAAGCAAGCAAGCATGTTATAAGATTAGGCAAACTCAAGTAAACAAAGCAAGCAAGAATATAGAAGATGCACATGATGAATGTCTGCCCTATTGGCTGTGATATCACATGTTGGTTATTTTGCCAAACCCAACAGCACTCCCGGATTAGTCTCTATTGTGCATAAGGAGTAAAATTCAGAGGGAGAGTGCCCTACCACCTTCTCCTTTCAGAGGGAAATATTCCGAGGGAGCGTGCCCTACCACCATCCTCTGGTTGTCACATGATTCCGTGGATTAGTGTCCTACCACCTTGCAATCAGAGAGAAACCCATGCTCAGGAGGAAAATTCCGATGGAGCGTGCCCTACCACCTTCTCCTTTCAGAGGGAAACATTCCAAGAGAGCATGCCCTACCACCTTCCTCTAGAGCAATCAATATGAATGAGAAGCTCAGCTTCAAACCTCTCATCTGAACCTAGGCGGGATACTGCCACAGCCCCTGCGATGGATCGCAAAGCATAAAATAATCACGTAACTGGTGCACGAAATTGTAAACCATACTTTTTACAACTCGTACCACTAACCAGCAAGTGCACTGGTCGTCTAAGTAATACCTTACGTGAGTAAGGGTCGATCCCACGGAGATTGTTGGCTTGAAGCAAGCTATGGTTATTTTATTATTCTTAGTCAAGAGATCAATTATAATTATCAGTTTGAATTACTAAAAAATAAAAGAGCGTGAAATAATTACTTGTTGTGCAATAATGGAGAATATGTTGGAGTTTTGGAGATGCTTTGTCTTCTGAATCTCTGCAACATAATGCTTCCTTGCATTCAAAAGTGCAAAGTTCCTTCCATGGCAAGCTGTATGTAGGGCGTCACCATTGTCAATGGCTACTTCCCATCCTCTCAGGCTATGGTTATCTTATTAATCTTAGGCAGGATGCCAATAAGGTTCTTTAAATTTAATTGTAAAAAATGAAAGTGTTTGGAATAAGTAATTGTTACTCAATAATAGAGAATATGTTGGAGTTTTGGAGATGCTCTGTCCTCTGAATTCGTGTACCATAATGCTTCCTCACTTTCAAAAGTGCAAAGTTCCTTCCATGGCAAGCTGTATGTAGGGCGTCACCATTGTCAATGGCTACTTCCCATCCTCTCAGTGAAAATGGTCCAAATGCTCTGTCACAGCACGGCTAATCATCTGTTGGTTCTCGATCATGTCGGAATAGGATCCATTGATCCTTTTGCATTTGTCATCACGCCCAACAATCGCGAGTTTGAAGCTCGTCACAGTCATTCAATCCCAGAATCCTACTCGGAATACCACAAACAAGGTTTAGACTTTCCGGATTCTCAAGAATGCCGCCATCAATTCTAGCTTATACCACGAAGATTCTGATTAAGGAATCTAAGAGATACTCATTCAATCTGATGTAGAATGGAGGTGGTTATCAGGCACACGTTCATGGATTGACGAAGGTGATGAGTGTTATGGATCATCACCTTCTTCATAGTGAGGCGCGAATGAACATCTTAGATAGGAACAAGCATGTTTGAATGGAAAATAGAAATAGTTGCATTAATTCATCGAGACGCCGCAGAGCTCCTCACCCTCAACAATGGGGTTTAGAGACTCATGCTGCCAAAAGGTACAAATTTCAGATCTAAAAATGTCATGAGATACAAAATAAGTCTCTAAAAGTTGTTTAAATACTAAACTAGTACCCTAGGTTTACAGAAAATGAGTAAACTAAGATGGATAGTGCAGAAATCCACTTCTGGAGCCCACTTGGTACGTGATGGGGCTGAGACTTAAGCTTCTCACGTGCCTGGGCTGTTTTTGGAGTTGAACGCTAGGTTGTAACCTGTTTCTGGCGTTGAACTCCAACTTGCAACCTGTTTCTGGCATTGTTTTTAGGCCAGTTTACGTCATCTATCTTCGTGCAAAGTATGAACTATTATATATTTCTGAAAAGCCCTGGATGTCTACTTTCCAACCCAATTAAGAGCGCGCCAATTGAACTCTTGTAGCTCCAAAAAATCGATTCCGAGTGCAGGAAGGTCAGAATCCAACAGCATCAGCAGTCCTTTTTCAGCCTAAATCAGACTTTTGCTCAGCTCCTTCAATTTCAGCCAGAAAATACCTGAAATTACAGAAAAACACACAAACTCGTAGTAAAGTCCAGAAATATGAATTTTGCCTAAAAACTAATAAAATTATACTAAAAACTAACTAAAACATACTAAAAACTACCTAAAAACAATGCCAAAAAGCATATAAATTATCCGCTCATCAGTAATCAAACTCAGAGGCCACTCCTCATAGCACACTTCCACTCACACTCGCCACGACCGTCATCATTTTCCTAAGTCCCATTCTGAAATTCTTAGCTCATCCTTTTCTCAAGTCATACATCTCTCTTCCCTGACACTCTACCAGACCCATCCTCAGTACACCAGAAACCTAAGCCTCCATTTGCTAACTTTTTAAAATGATCATCAACCAAGACATTTAGCCCATTTCCCTTATTCCCATACTAAAAAATAAGCCCAAAAGCCTTACAAAGGTGTTATATGAAGCTTACGACCTTGTTGGGAAGGTGAAATAGTTGAAAACAACTTTAAATTTGCGAAACAAGGCGTGTGCAGACGCACAGGGGTGTGCGTGCGCACGCCCAGGAAGATTTTGAAAGTGTGCGTACGCATAGGAGTGTGCGTACACACAGGTACTAAAATTTACAAGCCTGTTAACTCACACAAGCTGTGCGAGCGCCCCCCAACAAACGACCCTTCCTGACTTGTGCGTATGCACAGGGCTGTGCGTTCGCATAGGTCGTAATGCTAACGCTGCAAGCAGTAAGCCTTTTCCTGCCTGTGCATCCGCACAGGTCTGTGCATCCGCACAAAATGAGATTTGTGCAGGTTTGTGAGTGCGCACAAGGCCGTGCGTGCGCACATATCAGAAATCCTAAAATTCTGCAACTCTATAGAATTTCAGATTTTCAACACCAACTTTGAATGATCATAAATCCCTCTACAAAATTACAAATTTTATAAACTTTATATCCATTTGAAGAGTTTTCAATAAGCTTTAATTTAAATCAAATTTCAACAAATTTTGAAAATCGGGGCAAAAGTTATGATCAGACAAAGTTCACCAAAAAATCCCTTCTCACCCAATAACCTCTTAACCTCAAATTCACCAAATCTCACAATTCAAAACCAAACCAATCATAACCCAAACAATACCAAAACATTATCAAGGTCCTTACCATTCCTCTCTCAACTCAATCATCCATAATATCCCCATTTAAGCCATTTAACACCATCAAAACCTTTAATCATCAACATCCAAAACCATCATAAACATTCATAATCATCATCAACTAACAACAACATCAACAACCACTACAATTCCTCATCAATTCCAATAATCATTATCAGACAAAGTCTAACATTAACCAAGTCTATTATAAAAACTCATCAACACCAATAATACTCAACCATCATCATCAACTACACTAACCAACCATAAGATCATCATCAACATCCATCTTCAAATCTCAACACCCACAAACATAATTCATCAATATTCGTCATCTATCAATACCAAGCATCACTCTCAATCTCAATTTACCTCAATCTACATATTTCACACCATATTATCATTACAACATCATAATTCACCAATATACTCAAAAATCTTCAACCCATCATAATTCATCATAAATCATCATTCAACAACTAAAATCCTCAAATCCTCAAATCATTATACATTATCATCATACAACAATCCCAATAACCAATTTAATTCAATCCTATTCTATGGGTCACTAGCCTAAGTATCCAGAAATATTACATATTACATGAAAAAAATTGAAATCATACCTTGGCCGATTCCCAAACGCACCAAACACCAAAACGAAGCCACCAAGCTTGATCCAAGGCCTCAACCAACTCCAACAAACACCAAAGCTCAAACTAACAACACATATATATACCAACATCAAAACCTAAGATACACAAAACAACTAAATACAAGGTTTTAGTGAAACCTAACCTTATCTAACGGAAGTAGGGGTAAAATCCAACATTTACTCGCAACTAAAGATCACCTAAACATCCAAAACCACAAAATTTACTCAAAAACCAAACATAGAAACATGTAGAAACTTAGGGCAGAAACCTGGGAATTGAGACACAAGTTCTTACCAAATTTCTTTGGATAGAAACGTAGAGCTCGATGAGAGATTCGCGTGGCCGTAAATGGCTCGTCAATCGGAGGTTCGTAGCTCAAGATATGGCTCCCAGGCTCGTCAATCGGAGGTTCGTAGCTTAAGATATGGCTCCCAGAAGGTGGAGGTGAATAGTGTCACCCCCTTCCTTCTCCATTCTCTCTTAAACCGCGGCCCTCTCTCTCCTAGGGCTGGAAAAATGAGTTCAAAGTTCATTAAATGAGCTTATATATCTTGGGTCTTGGGCCCAGTTTGGGCCCGGTCCAATTCGTTAGTGTTTTTGGTCCGTTTGGCCCACTTTGGGCCAAAACCTTTAAGATTAGTGCCTGATTTTCAATTCTAAATTATTTTTATATTCTCAAAACAATAAATCAATTTTCAAAATCTTATTTTCCCAAAATACACAGCACTGGACAGACCAGAGCCTGTACTGCCGGCTTAAGTGCCAGTACACATTTTTACAAAATTTTCGAAAGAAATACATTTTCCAACTCAGAAAAATTCACTGAAACCAAATTTCTCATTTATATTTTCAAATTAAAACTTCTAAATTTTGAATCTATTCCGGGCACTAAAATTATTTTATTAAAATGGTTTTACGTGAAAATCCGAATCACGTGATGGGATATATATATATATACCCCACGAAGCATCCTACTTTCAAAGTTGCAACAAGTTGTCAAGGCACCTCGTTCACCATCATCCTACCGTGTCGACGTTCTCTCTCGCCAACTCCTCCATAGAATAGTTCACTTGGATAGGTAGAAAATGAGCGGATTTGGTTATGCGAATCACGATCACCCAAACCGCATCATAGCCTACTTCCACTGAGGAATTTCAAGAGGCTATATCATTCCTGACGGCTTCTGATGCTCTATCTTTGCCTTCTGACACATCAAACACTTGGATGCCACTGTAGCTACATCACCTTTCATCTCAGGCCATCATAACATCTTTAAGTTACAATACATCTTCATGTTTTCGGATGACCAGAAAATTCACTGTAGTGAGTCCCCGATAACAAGTCTTGTCTCAAACTTCCGACATCCTATTTGTAAACTCTCCCATTATCTCTCTACAATCCTTCACCATTCTTAGTGAATTCTTCATGCCTCTTATCATCGACTGGTTGCAACAATTTTTGAAGCTTCCGCTCATCTTGCTGAGCCCTCCGAATCTCCGTCTTAAACGTGCGTGAAATCTGCAACTGGCTCAAACAAGCTCTTCCGGCCACCTCACTAATGTCCAACTTAAGATCCACAAACTTATCCACTAACTCCTCTTCCTTGATTCTCACCTAAGCAATTGTTAAAGATTTCCGACCCAATGCATCTGCGACCACCTTCACTTTTCCAGGGTGATAACTTAGTTCACAATCATAATCCTTTAGCAATTCCATCAGTCTTTTCCAACGCATTTTAAGCTCTTTCTGATCAAAGACATACTTGAGACTCTTATGATCAGAAAAGACACTAAACCTCACCCCGCACAGGTGGTGCCTCCAAATCTCCGGTGCAAACACAATCACCGTTAATTCCAAGTCATGAGTTGAATAGTTCACCTCATGCGGTCCCAGCTGACGCGATGCGTAAGCCACCACACTCTGATGTTGCATCAACACGCAACTTAAACCCTTCAGAAAAGCGTCATAGTATAATTCGAACTGTTCATGCGGTTCCAACAAGATTAAAACAGGTGTTGTAGTTAACTTCTGCTTCAAAGTCTGAAAACTCTCTACACACTCTGACATCCAAACAAAAGGCGCTTCCTTTCTTGTCAACCTAGCCATCGGTAATGCAATACGGGAAAATCCTTCAATGTACCTCCGGTAATATCCGGCTAAACCCAAAAAGCTTCTAACTTCCGTCACCATTGTCGATCTTTCCAATTCCATCACCGTTTTTACCTTATAAGGATCTACGGCTATTCCTCCCTTGCTCACCACATGATCTAAAAGTTTCACTTCTTCCATCCAGAACTCATACTTCGACAACTTGGCATAGAACTTCCGCTGTGTCACTTTGATTATCGTCACTAGGAATTCGGAAATCCTTTCTTTTAAACCAACTACCGATTTTGTAATACTTTTCAAAACCTTAAAAATAAGTCCAATCTAAATGAGTCCATTGTTAAAACCTTATCAAAAGAGTCAAAAACCTTTTATTGGTAAATCAATCATTTTAAAGCATGATTTTCCTAAATTCATTGAAACCCTTAAATCAAAACCTTTAAATTTGAATCCATTTTTATAAGTTTGATTTACAACCAAAATCACAAGCCAACAAAATCTTAGGACTCACTTTCCTTTTAAAATCGTATCATTTGATCAAAAGTTCCAGTCCTAGTTTCAAAACCAAATCATTCAAACCAGAATTCCAAACCAAGTTAAAAAAATTCAATCTAAGCTTTAAAACCTTTTTCGACACGAACGACAATAATCTATACTATGAAGATAAGTTAAGGTTTGGCTATTGGCTTCGTAATTACCTCATCCTTGTGGTTGTGATTGATCCGCCTCATGTGTTCTTCGGAGTGGACAATCTTTAACCAAATGTCTGGGTGCGCACACTTGTAACATAGTTTCTTACCCGATTGGCGTGGCCTATTTGGATGGTAGTTCCCACACTCCTGACATTTCATATTAGGGGAATAAGCCCTTGATCGCTTCCCTTCACTATATTTTTTAAGGTTTTGTCCCCTTGGTCCAAGGTTGTTGTTGTCGCGTTCCCTACTAGTGTTTACTCCATGAGCGTCCCTTGACGAGGCTACAATCTTCGCATTCTCTTCAACCACGCTTGTCTTGTTCACCATATCGGAGAAAATATGGATCTCCATAGGAGCCATAGCAGTCCTGATGTCGTCCTTCAAACCACTTTGATACTTGACACACTTCTAACTTTCATAGGCCTCGAGGGCACCTTGACACACCATAAAGAACCTGCAAAGTTCCTCAAACTTGCTCGTATAATCTGCCATAGACAAGGAACCTTGCTTCAGCTGCATAAGTTCTATCTCCTTTGCTTCCCTTGCAGACTCAGGAAAATACTTCTTGTAGAAGGCCATTTGGAACACATCCCAAGGAACATTGGCTTTTTAAAGCTGTAACAAGTGGCACTCTACTTGCCACCAATGCTGGTCCTCTTTCCGAAGCTGATAAGCAGCAAACTCTACGTATTGATTGTGCGGGACATGCTGTGCTTCTAGCGCATGCTCTATAGATTGGAACCAATTGTCCGCTTCTGTGGGATTTTTTGAACCTCTGAAACATGGCAGATGAACCTTGAGAAAAGTCGCTAAGGTCATCGGAGCACCTCTCGTGTTGTCTCCGCTCCCTTCAGCATTGTCATCCGCATTTCCTTCGCCATTCCCGTTTTTGTTTAAGGCCGGTCCGCCTAACCTTTGCACAGCTTGCAGAGTAGTAGCAGCGTTAGCTTCCATGGTGTTCGCATGGTTTGCCATTGCCGCCATGAACTCGGCATGGTTATCGGCCGGTCGCTCATTACTAATTTCTCTTCGTGAACGTGTATGACCTCATTCGCGAGTAGCCATTAGGGTTCATTTCTACACCAAACATTTGATATCAAGGTGATCAGTCTCAATATCAAAGGTCTAATGCTTCTATTATTCCAAAAAGGCACTCACAAACAAGCATGCTATGAAATATCAACTTGATAACCTAAATAGCATGAAAGAAAAATGACTCAAAGTATGTAATGAAGCATAATCGGTCCATCCCTCAGGTTCACGAGGACCAACCGCTCTGATACCACTAAATGTAACACACCAATTAGTCTAAGCTTTACCTCACGTCGTAAAGCAAAGATTAATCAAGGATTACGACAGTTCTAAGCTCAAACATTTGATATATAGAAGGAATAATATTATCTAGAAGCCTGATGAAGGATATAGTTCAAAAATAGGATTTAAAAGCACAAAACGAACTAATGAAGTGTCTAACTTAAGCATAAGGAAACAGATGTTATATAAACAAAATAATAGTATAGTAGTGTAATATCACAGGGAACTAGCCACGGCTTGTGGAGTTTAGGCCGGCTAGCCAAATATACAGATAAGGAGGAACTGAAGTTTAAAATGGCTTATACAAGTTTTGTTCTCTCTCTAATACAAGCCTCTAGGCCAAAATAAAAATACAAAAATGAGAGATATATATAAATAAACAAAATAAATCAAAGAGACTCAAAAGTTATCCGGATCCTTCGCTTCTGTCACCAACTAAACAACTCACCCAGGTGGGTTGCGACCTGCATCTGAAAAACACAACAAAAATATGGCATGAGAACTGGAGGTTCTCAGTATGGTAACAGTGCCCAATGATGTAAGATGTAAGGCTCCGAGACGCCGAAGGCAATCCTAGAACTTCACATCACATATGGATAATCAAACTTAACATCAATAAATAAATAAAGGACTTAAACCATAAATCGGGTCATCTAAGCTTAGGGAGTTTCTATGAAATAGCCACAACCCTGGAGTTTGGGCTGACTAGTTTACAAAATATACATCAGAGTCTTAAGATAAAAACAACCATATCCTATCTCTCAAAGGTTCTAAAATTCAAGTCTCTAAGGTAACAAAATATACAAAAGTGAGAGAATACACAAGTAAATCAAAACAAAAGTTGATCCATCCACTGTTCCGTCACCATCTGCAAACTCACCGAGGTGGGTTTCGACCTGCATCAAAAAAATAATAACAACATATGTTATGAGAACTGGGGGTTTTCAATATGGTAACAATATCCAATAGATAAGATATAAGGTTTTGGGAAGCTAGAGGCAATCCTAGAACTTCTCACAAGCATAAATATTAAAGCTTAATAAAATATGTTAATTAAACCATAAACAGGGTAATATAACTTCAGGGATTTCTACTATAACCGTCACTGCTGTCCCACAGCCTCCACCAACCTATCTTCCAAGCAATCCCATCGCCACCGCCTACCGAACCTCCTCAATCCTAATAAAACACAAGTAATGCAGACAAGTAAATCACAATAAGAGTTCATATACAGCAAGTAATTCATTTAGCAATTAGACATGTTATTCAATTAGGCAAAATGCAATTAATCAAAGCAAAAAATCACATAGTAAATGCATAAAATGAATCCTGTCCTATTGGCTGTGATATCACTTTGATGAGCGGATAATTTATATGCTTTTTGGCATTGTTTTTAGGTAGTTTTTAGTAAGTTCAAGCTACTTTTAGGGATGTTTTCATTAGTTTTTATGTTAAATTCACATTTCTGGACTTTACTACGAGTTTGTGTGTTTTTCTGTGATTTCAGGTAATTTCTAGCTGAAATTGAGGGATTTGAGCAAAACTCTGAAAAAGGCTGACAAAAGGACTGCTGATGCTGTTGGAATCTGACCTCCCTGCACTCAAAATGGATTTTCTAGAGCTACAGAACTTCAAATGGCGCGCTGTCAACGGCGTTGGAAAGTAGACATCCAGGGCTTTCCAGAAATATATAATAATCCATACTTTATTCGGAAATTGATGACGTAACTTGGCGTTGAACGCCAAGTACATGCTGCTGTCTGGAGTTAAACGCCAGAAACATGTCATGACCCGGAAGTGGATTTATGCATCAATTACTTACTCATGTAAACCCTAGCAGCTAGTCTAGTATAAATAGGATAAGTTACTATTGTATTAGACATCTTTTGACAGTTTAATCTCTTGACTATTCAGTCTCTTGATCATGGAGAGGGCGGGCCATTCGGCCATGCTTGAACCTTTTACTTATGTATTTTCAACAGTGGAGTTTCTACACACCATAGATTAAGGGTGTGGAGCTCTGCTGTACCTCAAGTTTCAATACAATTACTATTACCTTATATTCAACTCTCTTTTATTCTTATTCCAAGATATACGTTACACTTAACTTTGATGAATGTGATGATCCGTGACACTCATCATCATTCTCACCTATGAACGCGCGTGACTGACAACCACTTCCGTTCTACTTTAGACCGGGCGCATATCTCTTAGATTCTCCAACAGAATCTTCGTGGTATAAGCTAGATAGATGGCGGCATTCATGAGGATCCGGAAAGTCTAAACCTTGTCCGTGGTATTCCGAGTAGGATTATGGGATTGAATGACTGTGACGAGCTTCAAACTCCTGAAGGCTGGGCGTGATGACAAAC
>NC_029780.3:45872613-45875935 GCF_000817695.3 Arachis duranensis
AGCACAGCATCTCCATACGCTTATCTGAAATTCCCACTATTAATTTACATAAGTATTTTTATCCCTTTTTATTTTCTATTAATTTTTGAACTCATCATAAACCAATTTAATCTGCCTAACTGAGATTTACAAGGTGACCATAGCTTGCTTCATACCAACAATCTCTGTGGGATCGACCCTTACTCACGTAAGGTATTACTTGGATGACCCAATACACTTGCTGGTTAAGTTGAACGAAGTTATGATCACACCAGGGATTATTAAGATCCCAATCTATCACACCATGATCTCTTTGGGGTATTTTTGATTTCATACAAATACAAAGAGACCAACTTTGAGGATCACAATTTCGTCCACCAAGTTTTTGGCGCTGTTGCCGGGGATTGTTCGAGTATGGACAACTGACGGTTCATCTTGTTGCTCAGATTAGGTAATTTTTTTTTCAAAAATCTTTTTCAAAATTTTTCTTTTCTTTTTCATTTTTCTAACCATGTTTTTCGAAAAATTAAAATAAAAATACAAAAAAATTAGAAAATCATAAAAAATCAAAAATATTTTGTGTTCCTGTTTGAGTCTTGAGTCAATTTTTAAGTTTGGTGTCAATTGCATGCTTTAAAAATTTTTTCTTGCATTTTTCGAAAAAATTCATGCATTCATAGTGTTCTTCATGATCTTCAAGTTGTTCTTGACAAGTCTTCTTGTTTGATCTTGATGATTTGTTGTTTTGTGTTGTTTATTGTTTTTCATATGCATTTTTTGTTTGTAAGAGTCCATGCATTAAAGATTTCTAAGTTTGGTGTCTTGCATGTTTTCTTTGCATCAAAAATTTTTCAAAATTATGTTCTTGATGTTCATCATGATCTTCAAAGTGTTCTTGGTGTTCATCTTGACATTCATAGTGTTCTTGCATGCATTATGTGTTTGATCCAAAATTTACATATTTTGGGTCATTTTTATGTTTTTCTCTTTCATCTTTAAAATTTCAAAAAAATCAAAAAAATATCTTTTCCTTATTTCCCTCCAACTTTTCGAAATTTTGGGTTGACTTGGTCAAAAATTTTTAAAAATTAGTTGTTTCTCACAAGTCAAGTCAAAATTTCAATTTTAAAAATCTTATCTTTTCAAAAATTATATCTTTTTCATTTTTTTCTAATTTTCGAAAATTTCAAAAATCTTTTTCAAAATATTTTCAAAATCTTTTTCTTATCTTTATATCATATTTTCGAAAATTCACTAATAATTAATGTGATTGATTCAAACATTTGAAGTTTGTTACTTTCTTGTTAAGAAAGGTCCAATCTTTAAGTTCTAGAATCTTATCTTGTAGTTTCTTGTTAGTGAAGTAAGTAATTTTAAAATTTTTTAAATTAAATCTTTTTATCTTTTATCTTATCTTTTTCAAAAATTTTATCTTTTTCAAAATTTGATTTCAAAATATCTTATCTAAACTTCTTATCTTCTTATCTTTTCAAATTTGATTTTAATATCTTTTTCAACCAACTAATTAACTTTTTGTTTGTTTCTTATCTTTTTCAAAACCACCTAACTTCTCTTCCATCTCTAATTTTCAAAAATACCTCCATCTTTTTCAAAAATTCATTTTAATTAATTAATTGTTTTAAATTTTAATTTCAATTAGGAACCTCTTTACTGTGACATAGAGGATTCCTCTTTCTTTTCTTGTTCTCTTCTTCCCTATATGAGCAGGAACAAGGAAAAAGACAGAAGCTTCCACCTCTGAGTCATGGGAGATGGAAAGACTCATCTAAAGGGTTTATAGCTCAGTGGTAGAACATTTGACTGCAAATCAAGAGATCCCTGAGATACCTCAAGAGATACATGTTCCTCCACATAATTATTGGAAGCAACTAAGGATAAGAACACCAAAATCACTAGGGATCATGCAACAGAAGCAAGGAAGAGACATAAAGGAGCTCAAAAAGCACCATTGGACCTTCAAGAAGGCGCCACCCTCACTCAGGTGGACTCATTCCTTGTTCTTATTTTCTCTGCTTTATCGGTTTTTATCCTTCATGTCTGTCTATGTTTTGTGTCTCTACTTCATGATCATTAGTATGTAGTAACCATGTCTTAAAGCTATGAATAAAATCCATTAATCCTTCACCTCTCTTAAATGAAAAATGTTTTAATTCAAAAGAACAAGAAGTACTTAAATTTCGAATTTATCCTTGAATTTAATTTAATTATATCGATGTGGTGACAATACTTTTTGTTTTCTGAATGAATGCTTGAACAGTGCATATTTTTGATCTTGCTGTTTATGAATGTTAAAATTGTTGGCTCTTGAAAGAATGATGAACAAAGAGAAATGTTATTGATGATCTGAAAAATCATGAAATTGATTCTTGAAGCAAGAAAAAGCAGTGAAAAAGCAAAAGCTTGTGAAAAAAAAAAAAGAAAGAAAATGGCAAAAAAAATAGAAAGAAAAAGAAAAAAAAGCAAGCAGAAAAAGCCAATAGCCCTTAAAACCAAAAGGCAAGGGTAAAAAGGATCCAAGGCTTTGAGCATCGATGGATAGGAGGGCCCAAGGAAATAAAATTCAGGCCTAAGCGGCTAAATCAAGCTGTCCCTAACCATGTGCTTGCGTCATGAAGGTCCAAGTGAAAAGCTTGAGACTGAGTGGTTAAAGTCGTGATCCAAAGAAAAAAGAGTGTGCTTAAGAGCTCTGGACACCTCTAACTGGGAACTCTAGCAAAGCTAAGTCACAATCTGAAAAGGTTCACCCAGTCATCTGTCTTTGGCATTTATGTATCCGGTGGTAATACTAGAAAACAAAGTGCTTAGGGCTACGGCCAAGACTCATAAAAGTAGCTGTGTTCAAGAATCAACATACTTAACTAGGAGAATCAATAACACTATCTGAAATTCTAAGTTCCTAGAGATGCCAATCATTCTAAACTTCAAAGGATAAAGTGAGATGCCAAAACTGTTCANAGCTACTTTTAGGGATGTTTTCATTAGTTTTTATGTTAAATTCACATTTCTGGACTTTACTACGAGTTTGTGTGTTTTTCTGTGATTTCAGGTAATTTCTAGCTAAAATTGAGGGATTTGAGCAAAACTCTGAAAAAGGCTGACAAAAGGACTACTGATGCTGTTGGAATCTGACCTCCCTGCACTCGAAATGAATTTTCTGGAGCTACAGAACTTTAAATGGCACGCTCTCAACGGCGTTGGAAAGTAGACATCCAGGGCTTTCTAGAAATATATAATAGTCCATACTTTATTCGGAAATTGACGACGTAACTTGGCGTTGAATGCCAAGTACATGCTGCTGTCTGGAGTTAAACGCCAGAAACAT
>NC_029780.3:45876094-45966662 GCF_000817695.3 Arachis duranensis
GATTTATGCATCAATTACTTACTCATGTAAACCCTAGTAGCTAGTCTAGTATAAATAGGATAAGTTACTATTGTATTAGACATCTTTTGACAGTTTAATCTCTTGACTATTCGGTCTCTTGATCATGGAGAGGGCGGGCCATTCGGCCATGCTTGAACCTTTTACTTATGTATTTTCAACAGTGGAGTTTCTACACACCATAGATTAAGGGTGTGGAGCTCTGCTGTACCACAAGTTTCAATACAATTACTATTACCTTATATTCAATTCTCTTTTATTCTCATTCCAAGATATACGTTACACTTAACTTTGATGAATGTGATGATCCGTGATACTCATCATCATTCTCACCTATGAACGCGCGTGACTGACAACCACTTCCGTTCTACTTTAGACCGGGCGCATATCTCTTAGATTCCCCAACAGAATCTTCGTGGTATAATCTAGATAGATGGCGGCATTCATGAGGATCCGGAAAGTCTAATCCTTGTCCGTGGTATTCCGAGTAGGATTCTGGGATTGAATGACTGTGACGAGCTTCAAACTCCTGAAGGCTGGGCGTGATGACAAACGCAAAAGAATCAAGGGATTCTATTCCAACCTGATTGAGAACTGACAGATGATTAGCCGTGCTATGACAGAGCATAGGAACGTTTTCACTGAGAGGATGGGATGTAGCCATTGACAACGGTGATGCCCTACATACAGCTTGCAATGGAAAGGAGTAAGAAGGATTGGATGAATGTAATAAGAAAGTAGAGATTCGAGAGGAGCACAGCATCTCCATACGCTTATCTGAAATTCCCACTATTAATTTACATAAGTATTTTTATCCCTTTTTATTTTCTATTAATTTTCGAACTCATCATAAACCAATTTAATCTGCCTAACTGAGATTTACATGGTGACCATAGCTTGCTTCATACCAATAATCTCTGTGGGATCGACCCTTACTCACGTAAGGTATTACTTGGATGACCCAGTACACTTGCTGGTTAAGTTGAACGAAGTTATGATCACACCAGGGATTATTAAGATCCCAATTTATCACACCATGATCTCTTTGGGGTATTTTTGATTTCATACAAATACAAAGAGACCAACTTTGAGGATCACAATTTCGTCCACCACACTTGTCGGTTCAACTGCAAACCCGACACATCCTTTCGAATGTTGCCTTTCTGCCATGCCCTTAGGATATAGTGCCCGCCTCACTTTGTGCACCCCTGAGATATAGTGCCCAGCTCACTTTCAACCCTGGGATATAGTGCCCCACTCACTCTTCTGCGCACTCTTGTGATATAGTGCCCGTCTCACTTTTTTGGGTTATAGTGTTCGACTTCACTCTTATGGAATGAAAGGTTATGTGAGCGAGAGATTGCCTCAGTCCTCACATCTCAATGTAAGCAGGAGACTGCCACAGCCCCTATGTCGACGTCGCAGCCTCGACAAACAGGATCCAACCTCCATCCTTTCCAGGCACATAGCGACTTACCAATCATAGTATATCTATCAAGTGTTGTTCAAAATCTCAATGATCATTGTTTATCTTTATCATATTCTCCAATGTCAGCCTTTCATAATTCATCATTTCTTATTCACATTCAATTCTTTATGTATCCTCAATACAACACTTCGCCAACTAATGCGGATTTTACAATCCACAAAACACTGACAAGTGCACCGGCTTGTATCAAGTAATAAACTCAGGTGATTGAGTGTCGATCCCACGAGGATTAACAAATCAAGCAAGCAAAATCAATTGATTAATCTAGTCAGACTAATGATTTAGGATTTTGAAAGCAATTAATCATAAACAGAAATTGAATGAAGCAAAACAGAAGCAAATTGTGAGTTTAGAAAAAAATATATATATTTGAGAAAGATAAGGTTTCAGAGATGTTAATCGTCTGAATCAATACTTTTCAATTTCCATTCTAATCATGCAATGATTCTTTTATGGAAAATCATTAGTAATTAAACCCCAATCTCTTGGTGACTCAATTTCTCTTTAACCTAATTTAATGCTAATTTGACGCAGGCTTCCTTGGTTCTTTCTTCGTGTTTCATGCATGACACTTTCTTCAAGGGCCACGCTTTCAAAAGCGTGGCCTAAAGCTCTAAAGTGCTTCTTAAACTTCAAAGTGTACCAAAAATTTTTCTTTACTTCTTTTCAGTTTGTTTTGTACTTTTTTCTTCTTTTCTTATTATTTTCTACTAAATTCATCAAATAAAAAATCAAAGCAATATTCAACTTAAGCATCAAAACACTCTATAATTAAGCGTTATGCATTTATTTCTTATAGGAAAAGGCATAGAAAAACACAACTGATGCACATGCATCACCAACCCACTCTAGTCATTCCATCTCTAGCAAGTTACAAACTTAAGTTACCATCTCTAAACTTATAACAAAAAATACCCTTTTTAAGATACTCAAATCACCCTGATTAGTCTCAAAACCCAAATACTAGCTAGGGGGCCTTAATTAACAATTATGGAGGTTTAGAAAGTAAGAGGTACACTTTAAAACTTAAAAAATCACATTTTCAACAAAACAGGAGTCATGTGTACGCATGTTTATTCTCGCGTACGCATGAGTGTTAAATTGGCATTGTCGCTTACACGAGCATCATCTGCATACGTGAGTACTTGAAACAGAAAAGGGTTCCCGCGTACGAATACCACTGTTCATGTACGCGTGAGTGTAAAAGTGTCATTTTGACGTATGAATGCCAGTGCCTCGTACGCATGGGTACTGGGCAGAGACCCATTTCCGCGTACGCATGGCCTGTTCCGTGTACGCTTGCCTTCAATTTTTTAGAAAGGCTGTCTTGCTGCAGAATTCAGTTTTTATACCAAACTTCAAATGCGCATAATTTCTTTATTAAACATCATTTTTTCCATCCATTCTTAGAACAACATAAAATTTACGGATCCAATTTTCATTCAAAACAAGTTTCACTAAATTTGTAGTTCCGGAAGGCAAGTTATGGCTCGTTGAAGTTTGTCAAAAATAGGTTTTAACCAAAACTTACAAAATCCTCTAGTTTTCAAAACACTCAAACCAAAAGAAATCAACCTTACCCAATTCCCTACCAAAACAATCTTCAATCATTTTTCAAGCATTCAAACACCTACATCATTCAATTCTCAACTCATCAACTCATTCAACAATTTACACAATTCAACTTAAATCACATCAATCCTTATCATCATCATTAAAATCTACCATTCAATATTCATCAATTTCTATCAATCCTTATCAACATCAATAATCATCATCATATTCATTATACTCCAATTTCCTTTACATGTGCATCAAGATTCACATCAATTCTCATGATCATCAATATCTATCATTCAATACTCATTAATTTCCTTCAATTCTCATCAACATCAATAATCATCATCATATTCATTCACATGCTCATTATTATTCATCATCAATCTCCATTTTCAACATTCTTATACCACACACATTGACAATTCTCAACTACAATGCAATCATTCATACAAATTCAACCTATCTTAAGGTAACTACCCTAAGTCTCACGCAACATTACATATTAACTAAAGAAAATCGAAAACATACATTGACCAATTTTTTCCCAAGCACGAAACACCAAAACACAGCCACCAAGCTTAATCAAACACTCCAATCCACCAAATTATTTCCAATCAATAAGAATTCAAGCTATATGCATATAAATTGCCAATATTTATCACTAAGACTCACAATTACATTAAACTATAAGGGTTTCGAAGTAGCTTACCTCACCCAACGGTATTTGGGGCAAAACCCAATAATAATCTAATGCTAGATCACACCTAAACAACTAAAATCACACAATTACGTCGATAACTAAATCTAAAAATTTGAAATCTATTAGGACAGAGAACTGGGTAAGAAAATAAAAGTTTCTTACCATTTTGTTTAGATAAAATTGAAAAGCTCGATGACAGCTTCTCATAGCCGCAAATAGTACATCGATCGGAGCTCCTTAGCTCAAAATATGATCGAAAGAAAGTAATGACGAATTGTGGAACCCTCACCTCCTCTTCTCTTCTGACGCTGCCCTCTCTCGCTTGCTGAATAAAATGAGCTGAATGCTCGTTAATGAAGTATATATATGTTGGGCTTGGGTCCAACTTGGGTCCGGTCCAACCGGTTTGTATTTTTGGTTTGTTTGACACAACTTCGGGCCAAAACCTTTAGAATAAGTGACCAATTTTCTATTCTAAATATTTTTCTAAGTACTTTTGCAGTTTTATTTTCTCATATGCAATACCAGATAGACTTAAGTCAGTACTGCCAGCTAAACTATCAGTACGCATTTTTACGCAAATTTTCCACAGAAGATTACATTTTCCTACTCGGAAAATTCCATTAAATCCAAATATCAACTTCAAATTTTCAAAGTAATATTTCTATATTTTCCAACCTATTTTGGATAATTAAATTATTATTTTATTCCAATTAATCAGTTAATAAATTTTTGGTTCTTACATCCTCCCCTCCTAATTAAAAATTTTGTCTTCAAAATTTAGGATTTACTTGAGAATAACTCGAGATATTTCTTCCGCATCTCCGGCTCTATCTCCTATGTGTGCTCTTCTATTGTGGCTTGGCTTCATGCTACTTTTACTAACAGAACCTATTTTTCGCACAACTTCTTCACACTAGTATCATCAATTCTTACTGGCATGGCTTGAAAAGTCAAATTCTCCTTCAATTGAACCAATCGGGCTGTAACACATGAGATACATCCAGTGTGTACTTATGGAGTTGTGACACATGGAATTTGTCATGTAGGTTAGACAAATGTGGCAACATGGCCACTTGATAAGCCATCGGCCTGATTCGCCTCAATACTTCAATGGTCCAATGTATCTTGAATTTAACTTCCTCATTTTAATTTCTCTCCTAATACCCGTCGTTGAAGTAACCTTCAAGAATACATGTTCACCATCTTCAAATTCTAATGGCTTTCTCCTCTGGTCTGCATAACTCTTTTGTCAGCTTTGCACAGTTAGAATTTTAGCTCGAATTCGCTTCACCTATTCAGTGGTTTCTACTATCAACTTTGGACCCAAAACACTTGATTCACCCGCTTTATACTAACATACTAGAGATTGACACTTCCTAACGTACAAAGCCTCATACAGAGCCATTCTAATGCTTGCAGCAAGCTGTTGTTGTATGCAAACTCTACCAACGGCATGTAATGGTCCAAACTTGCTGGCTGATCCAGCACACATGCCCTTAACATATCCTCTAACATCTGAATAGTCCTTTCTGACTGTTTGTGAGTTTGTGGATGATACGCCGTGCTTAGACATAGTCTCGTACCGAAAGCTTTTTGAAAAACTCCCTAAAACCTTGACGTAAAACGGGAATCTCAATCTAACACTATCGTTGTTGGAACACCGTGCAACCTCTTTATCTCCTCAATGTATAGACTTGCCAATTCCTCTTGTGAATAGTTCACTCAGATAGGCAAAGAGTGAGTGAATTTGGTCAATTGATCCATGACCTACCAAACCGCATCAAATTCTTCCCGAGTCCTTGGCAAACCTATTACAAAATCCATAACAACACCTTCCCACTTTCATTGAGGAATCTCAAGAGGTTGTAGCACTCCTGACGGTCTTTGGTGCTCTATCTACACCTTCTGACATGTTAGACACTTAGATACAAGTGTAGCAACATCCTCCTTCATTCCAGGCCATCAAAACATTTTTCTGAAATTGTGATACATCTTCGTACTTCTTGGATGAATAGAGAATTCGATGTTATAAGCTTCAATCAATAACTCCTATCTCAAACACCCAATGTTCGGCACACACATCTTACCTTTATATCTCCATAAACCTTCACTATCTTTAGTGAATTCTCCTTGCCTCCCTTTCTTAATTTAGATGTGGATTTGTCGAGTTTTTATGAGATTTTGGTATCTTAGACCAGCATAAATGCTACTTTGAGTTGTATTGTTATTTTGTTAATTACAAGTAAAATTTGGGTGAGTTTGACAGAGTTTATGCGAAAAAAAGGGAGAAAAATGATTGCTGTCAAGCTGGCGCTAAACGCCAAGTGCCATAAGTCTTGAAATGTGTTCCAATAATCTGTGAAGATAGTGCTAAATGCCACAACTCAGCGTTTAGTGCCGAGGGCCTCGTAATGTGTGCAAGGTTCTGTGAAGGTGGCGCTAAATGCCACTATCCAATATTTAGCGCTAGATGCCCTAAAAGTGTGAAAAGCATTCTGTTTGGTGGCGCTAAATGCCACTACTTAGAGTAGAGTATGCGTAAAGCTGCAGAGAAGATAGGCAGCAGCAGCAAGAATCATGGCTTGAAGAGGTAGCTTGGTCTCTATGTTAGCTGCTCCTTTTTCTTCCTTTTCTTTTGCTTTTAATAATCTGCACCATTGATTCAAGAATTAGATCCAAGTTACATTTCTAGCCTTTCATTTGATTTAGAAGAAGAGATCAATGTTTTCTTCTTCTTTCCCGAATAGATGCAACAGAAATGTGGTAGCTTCAACAAGCTATTTTCATGCACAAGAATGGTAACACATCAAAATATTTTTCTTTTGAACCAAATTAGCATTTTGATTTGATTCTTGGCTCCATTGATTGATTTTTCCCTCCAAAGCTTGTTTGATGAAACATTTTATAGCCATAAAAAAGTGAGCCACTTTTTCTTTGATTTACTTTACTAATTTTGGGTAAAGCTTCAATAGCATAGCAAGAGTTTTTCATCATGTAATAAGCCATGATATTGGCCTTGTTAGCATTTGGGCTTCTCAAACATAGACTAACTTAGGCCTAGAATATTAAAATACTCATCGAACAACTTTTGGATTTTTAACCCAACCAAATGCTTATATGTTTGTCATGATCAATAATGAAATTATTTTCTAAACTCAACAATCTCTTCCTCGACGACAAACATAATTTGTAAAGGACCTAAAGGGATTGAAATAGAGTGAAGATTAGAGACTTCTCTTTGATCATGCCAATTTGAATTACATGAAGATCTTTCCCTTTCTTTTCTAATGAATGCTCCTACTTGATGGACTTGTGAAGATAACTGAAACTCAAAATTTCAATTAGACAAACCAAAGTGTGTGCTTTACATGCATGATTATGAATTATTTAATAAAGTTTATTAAAACATTTAAAAACATTCACCTTCATACACCCATCATCTAAAAAAATATTCAACTACACAAAATATTCAACCATTCAACCATCTAATAATATGAATAATTTATCAATCTTTCACTCCCTCTTTTGTCAACAAGGAGGATAAAAGATAATCCTACAAAAAAGATAGGTTAGAAGCTTAAGTTTAAAATAGCATCAAAATAATATCAAAGTACTATAAGTTAGTTATTTCAATCATCTATAGATCAATAACAAGAGAAATACTAAAAATAATCTCATAAAAGTCATTAAACAGAAACTAAAATGATGCAGAGGCGGTAGCATGAGACATCCTAGACATCCGAGCCTTCATCCTCAGTTCCTAGAGGCTTTTCATCTTCATGGTTAGATGGCACATGTTCATCTTCATTCAAGTTGTCCACGTACTTAAGAAGCACTTCAACCCGATCTTTGGTTTTCCTTAATGCATTTTCATTCTGGACAACAAGCTTTCTTTCTTGATTTCTTAAGGTGATCAGGTTCTTAGACAGGTTGATGTACTCTTGTAGCACATCTTTAACAACTCCAGTGAGTAGATCCATTTGGCTTGAGGAGGCAAAAGTTCTAGCTGCAGACTTATGGATGTCATCAAGGTCATCTTCTTCATTAATAACCACTCTTTCAGATTTGGTAGTTCCTTTCTTTTGTTGCTTAACTACACCGCCGCCTTTCAAGTAAGAGTTTCTATTTTCATAGGTCTCATTGTTTAGATCAACACCAAAGTATTCAAATATACAGGTTAAAAACATGCCATATGGAAGAGCATGATTTTTGTCACTCTTGATATAGTCATACATGTGATGCATCATGAGATAAGCAAAAGAAATTTCAAATTTCATGAGAATGGCAAATAAAACTAGGGTGTCTGATAAACACTAATTTTGTGGTTTATTTTGTGCTTAATTTAGCGGATTTTATAAACTTTTCCCACATTTATTCAATAAAATAGCATGGTTTTGTAATTCTCCTTAAATTTGTGCTTAAGTGTAAAAACATGCTTTTTAGGCCCTAAAATTGCTAATTTCAATTCACTTTAATTTCATTCGATGCCTTAATATATTTGTTTGAGTGATTTAAGGTTTTGAAGACAAAGATTGGATTAAAGGAATGAAGAAAAATCATGTAAAAATGGAGAACTCATGAAGAAATGAAGGAATTGCAAAGCTGTCAATCCTGACCTCTTTGTACTAAATCGATCATAACTTGGGCTACAAAGGTCAAAATGAGGTGGTTCTAGTTGCATTAGAAAGCTAACATCCGGGGTTTCAAAATGTTATAAACTTTGCCATAATTTTCTGGCATTTAGGCGACGTGCACGTGTCACCCATGCGTGCATGTCGCAGGATCAGCGTGGGCCATCTTAAGCAACTCGTGGCCAGTAATTTCTAGCTCATTTTAGACCCAGTCCAACTCATTTAGGATGCTATTGAACCCAAAGATTGAAGGGGGATGAACCAAGTAGTGTTAATTTGTAGTTTCCATCAGGTTTTAGGGTAGAATTCTAGAGAGAGAGGCTCTCTCCTCTCTCTAGATTTAAAGGTACTTCCATTTCCTTTGTTGATCTAGATTTTAATCTTGTTTCATTTTAGTTTCCCTTTACTTTTATTTGTTCTAGAATTTTAGTTTAGTCACTTCTCTTGTTAATTTCTTATTTTGCTCTCTTTTATGTTGATGAACCATTGTTGGATCTTGATTTCTTCTAATGCAATTTTATATTTCCATGTCTTCTTTTATGTTTATCTTCATTGCTATTGTTGATTTCTTGCTTATGTTAGTTATGGGTTTTGTTCATTCTTGCATTTTGTGATGTTTACTTTTATTGCACTTCAGGTGTTTGATGTTTACACTAGTTTTTTTTTAGTAGTTTTCTTACTCTTGGACTATGATAAGGGAATTGAGTGACCTTGAGTCATTGGGTCTCATTGAATTGGTGTTTTGAGAATCCTTAGTGGTCAATTTGATAACCATTGACTATAGCCTACTACTAAGTTAATTAGCAGCTAGGTTAGGACTTATGAATTAATGTTGATCAAGTCTATTTAACGTACTTAATGTGTTGAGGTAGACATTATACTTACTTCAAGCATAAGAGTAGACTTAATGGGTTGGTCCCTCATAATTGTCAATATATGGTTTGTAGACAAGGATGGTGATCTCAATTACCTATGTCTAGCAAGAGTTCCTTCTCTTTATTTTATTAGTTCTTAACATTTTACTTTCTTGTCATTTATTTTTCTTGCCAATTATAAATCAAACCCCCTTATTCCTTCATAGCCAATAATTAAACACTTCATTGCAATTCCTTGTGAGACGACCCGAGGTTTAAATACTTCGATTAATTTTTATTGGGGTTTGTACTTGTGATAACCAAAATAATTTAAATTTGATTTGAGAGTTATTTGTTAGTTTGGAGCTATGCTTCCAATGAAGTTCTATTTCTATAAGAGAAAATTCTAGACCAACAATAATTCTTCTCATCAAATTTATGGTGCCGTTGCCGGAAAATTGCAATGGTGTTATATTATTGGCTATTGTGAATATGTTTGCCTTTTGCTTATTTGTTAGTTTTTGTTAGCTTTAGAACTTTGTTGCTTATTTTTATTAGCCTTTGTTTTTATTTGCTACTATGAATTCTCACCACTTTGGCTATGAGTTTGGTTTAAATTATGTTGTAGGAAATAGAAGCTACAATGACAACATGCATCAAGGATGGAACAATCAAAGATGGGAAGAACCTCAAAGGATTGATCACCCTTCTTGGCAACAACCTCCTCCGGTTTCTTATAGGTACAATTCCACTCCTAATGCATATCAATCTAATGGATATGGTGATCCTCATTGCGGTTGTCAACAACCACCACCATATGCCCATGAACCACCTCCTCAACGTAATCTTGAACCACCATTCTCACAAGCCCCCTACCACCAAATACCTTCATATGACCTTAACCTATATCCACCATACCATCCACCTTACGAACCATATGAACCATATGAACCACCATGATTTCAACACAACTACTCCCAAGAACCACCTCTATATACACCATCTCCATACCCTTACTAAGAAGAACCATCTTCCAATTATGAATTCTCCCTTCCAAACAATAAACCCTCTCTTCCACCACCACCTCCAATGGATGACTCTCTCCATGCCTTCAAGCTAGCACAACAATGAGTTATTAGCTCTTACCTCCAAAGGCAAGAAGAGATGCAAAAGGAGTTCAAGAAGATGGAGGCCATGTTGGCCACTATGAATAAATCCATTAGCCACATAGCCTTCTGTCTAAGCTCATATGATCAAGGCACTCCCATTAATGAATGTAGATGAGCAATCAAGGAGCATAGTGAGAGAGTGAGTTTGGAGCTTTGGTACACGGAATCATGATTCTCACACTTCTTCACAACTCTGTGCAGCTGACCAGCAAGTGTATTGGGTCGTCCAAGTAATACCATACGTGAGTAAGGGTCGATCCCACGAAGATTGTCGGCTTGAAGCAAGCTATGGTCACCTTGTAAATCTCAGTCAGGCAGATTCAAATGGTTATGGGTTTTTAATAATTAAAAGATGAATAAGACATAAAATAAGATAGAGATACTTATGTAATTCATTAGTAGGAATTTCAGATAACCAAATGGAGATACTTTGTTCCCTATGAGCCTCTGCTTTCCTATTGTCCTCATCCAATCATGCATACTGCTTTGCATGGCAAGCTGTATGTTGGGGGATCACCGTTGTCAATGGCTACCGTCCGTCCTCTCAGTGAAAATGGTCCGTCTATGGGTTATGTAGGGCTAATCATTTGTCGGTTCCCGATCGTGTCGGAATAAGATCCCTTGATCCTTTTGGACACTGTCATTGCTCCCAGCACTCGCGAGTTTGAAACTCGTCACAGTCATCCCATCCCAGATCCTACTCAGAATACCACAGACAAGGTTTAGACTTTCTAGATCTCAAGAATGCTGCCAATTGATTCTAGCTTATACCACGAATACTCTGATCTCACGGAATGGAAGGCTCTATTGTAACGAGAGGCAACCATGCGTCGTGGATCATGAGGCCAAGAGATACACACTCAAGCTATTGCAAATAGAACGGAAGTGGTTGTCAAGCACGCGTTCATAAGTGAGAATGATGATGAGTGTCACGGATCATCACATTCATCAGGTTGAAGTACGAGTGAATATCTTAGAATAAGAATAAGCTTGAATTGAATAGAAGAATAATAGTACTTTGCATTAATTCATGAGGAACAACATAGCTCCACACCTTAATCTATGAGGTGTAGAAACTCCATCATTGAAAATACATAAGAACAAGGTCCTATTTATAACGAACTAGTAACCTATTTATAATGAAACAATCAAAAAAGAGTTCAAAGACCTGATCCCAAGATCAAAGATGATCAAAAGATGAAAATACAATAGTAAAAGGTCCTATTTATAATGAACTAGTAACCTAGGGTTTACAGAAATAAGTAATTGATGCAGAAATCCACCTCCAGGGCCCACTTAGTGTGTGCTTGCACTGAGCATTGAAGCTTTCACGTGCATGGGCTTTTCTTAGAGTTAAACACCAGCTCTGGTGCTAGTTTGGGTATTTAACTCCAGCTTTTATGCCAGTTCTGGCGTTTAACGCCAGAAAAGGGTCTTTGAACGGCGTTTTGATGCCAATTTGGGCCATCAAATCTCGGGCAAAGTATGAACTATTATATATGGTTGGAAAGCCCAAGATGTCTACTTTCCAACGCAATTAAGAGCGCGCCAATTGGGCTTCTGTAGCTCCAGAAAATCCATATCGAGTGTAGGGAGGTCAGAATCCAACACCATCTGCAGTCCTTTTTCAGCCTCTGAATCAGATTTTTGCTCAGATCCCTCAATTTCAGCCAGAAAATACCTGAAATCACAGAAAAGTACACAAACTCATAGTAAAGTCCAGAAATCTGATTTTTGCATAAAAACTAACAATTATATACTAAAAACTAACTAAATCATACTAAAAACTACCTAAAAAGAATGCCAAAAAGCGTATAAATTATCCACTCATCACAACACCAAACTTAAATTAATGCTTGTCCCCAAGCATCTGAAAACAAAAATAGAATAAAAAGAAGAGAATATACAATGAATCTCACAATATCAATGAAACTTAGTCCCAATCAGATGAGCGGGGCTTGTAGCTTTTTGCTTCTGAACAGTTTTGGCATCTCACTTTATCCTTTGAAGTTTAGAATGATTGGCATCTCTAGGAATTCAGAATTAAGATAGTGTTATTGATTCTCCTAGTTTAGTATGTTGATTCTTGAACACTGCTGCTTTATAAGTCTTAGCCGTGACCCTAAGCACTTTATTTTCTAGTATTACCACTGGATACATAAATGCCACAGACACATAACTAGGTGAACCTTTTCAGATTGTGACTTAGCTTTGCTAAAGTCCCCAGTTAGAGGTGTCCAGAGTTCTTAAGCAAACTCTTTCTGCTTTGGATCACGACTTTAATCACTCAGCCTCAAGCTTTTCACTTGGACCTTCATGACACAAGCACATGGTTAGGGACAGCTTGATTTAGCCGCTTAGGCCAGGATTTTATTTCATTGGGCCCTCCTATCCATTAATGCTCAAAGCCTTGGATCCCTTTTACCCTTGCCTTTTGGTTTAAAGGGCTATTGGCTTTTTCTGCTTGCTTTTTCTTTTTCTTTCTTATTCTTTTTTGCCATTTTTTTCACAATCTTTGTTATTCACTGCTTTTTCTTGCTTCAAGAATCAATTTTATGATTTTTTAGATTATCAATAACATTTCTCTTTTTTTCATCATTCTTTCAGGAGCCAAAAAGTATTGCCACCACATCAAAATAATTAAACTAATTTCAAGATAAATTTTGAAATTCAAGTACTTCTTGTTCTTTTGTAATTAGGCACATTTTTCATTTAAGAAAGGGGAAGGATTCATAGGATATTCATAGCCTTAAGACATAGATACGAGACACTAATGATCATGTAATGAAGACACAATCATAGATAACACATAAAGTATATAAATCAAAAAAATAGAAAGATAAGAACAAGAAAATCAAAGAACGGGTCTACCTTAGTGATGACGGCTAGTTCTTCCTCTTGAAGATCCAATGGAACGCTTGAGCTCCTCTATGTGTCTTCCTTTCCTTTGTTGCTCTTCCATCATGGCTATTTGATCCTCTCTAATTTCATGGAGAATAATGGAGTGCTCTTGGTGCTCCATCCTTAGTTGCTCCATATTTGGAACTCAAATCTCCCAAAGAGGTATTGAATTTTTCCCAATAGTTGTGAAGAACGAAACTCTCGTGCAATCTAGAATTTTCACAAATAAATTTCCGTTGTAAGTATAGCTTCTAGACCGACAAGAATTCCTTTCTTACAAACGTTTGGTTGTCACAAGTAACAAACCCAGTAAAAATAATTAACCAAAGTATTCAAACCTCAGGTCGTCTTCTTAAGGAATTGCAGGGAAGAATGATTTATTATTGATTATAGAAAATAGTATTTTGGGTTTTGAAAGGGTTTTGAACAGGAGAAATAGATTGCAGGAATTAATAAATCAATAGCTAATAAAACTCTTGGCAAGATATGAAAACTGGAAGTCCTATCCTAGTTATCCTTATCAATGGTGATGAGAATTATATTTTTGCTCCCACTAAGTCAACCTCTAACTATGAAGGTAAGTTAAGTGGACAAATCAATTTAACACCTAAAGTCCTAGTCAACTCCTGAGGAAAGACTAGAGTTATAGGAATCTAAATTAATCAGCAAAGATAATAATTATCAATCACGATGAATTAGACAACTCAAGAGTTACCAATTAATCAACCAAAGCCAAAAGAGAAAAATCTAAATTATTTATATAATAAATAGAAGAAAGCAATCATGAGTCTGAAATACCTCAAATTATATAAATTAAGAAAATCCTAACATGAAAAGTTCATAAACAAATAAAAGAGAAAATAAATAAAAAGAATATTGAACCTGTGATGAAGAAGTAGAAATCCTAATCTTAAAAGAAGTCGTAATCCTAATCCAAAATCCTAAAAGAGAGGAGAGAACCTCCCTCTCTAAAAACTACATCTAAACTATGAAAAGTGTGAATTATGAATGAATGATGTTGAATGGATGTATTCCCCCACTTTATAGCCTCTAATATGTGTTTTCTGGGCCGAGAACTGGGTCAAAAATAGCCCAGAATTCGCTGGTTATAAAATCAAACACACTGATTTTCGTCACTGCAATGCGTCCGTGTGGAGCACGCATTCGCGTCACCTAGATATACATCTACTATGACAAATTATATATCAAATCGAAGCCCCGGACGTTAGCTTTCCAACGCAACTAGAACCGCGACATTTGGACCTTTGTAGCTAAAGTTATGACTGTTTGAATGTGAAGAGGTCAGGCTGACAACTTTGCAATTTCTCCAACTTCTTGTATTCCTTCCACTTTTGCATGCATCCTTTCCATCCTCTAAGCCATTCCTGCCCTGTAATCTCTGAAATCACTTAAGACACATATCAAGTCATCGAATGATAATAATAGATGATTAAAATACACGAATTAAAGACTCTAGGAAGCAAATTTTCAATCATAGAACAAATTATGGGAAGGAATTGTAAAACCATGCAAATAGTATGAATACGTGTGCAAAGGCTTGATAAAAACCACTACATTAAACACAATATAAACCATATACTTTATCAGCAAAGCGTTACAAGGGTCCGAGCAAAACTACCAAAAAATAGAAAAATTCGCTTACGCTCTCATAATAACATCTCAACGACTTCGCCCATATTTCCAGTCTCACACCATTAAAATTCGGACCAACCATCCCATAAAAGGAATCTTACAGAAAACAGACTTGGCAGGAAAAATCTTGCAATGGGCAGTCGAGTTGTCCTAATTCGACCTTCAATACGAAGCTCGGATGGCCATCAAATCTCAATATCTGACCGACTTTATTGCGGAATTTACGGACTAATCGGAAATCCCCGCAGAATGGAATCTATACGTGGATGGCTCCTCAAAAAAATGGGAAGTGGCGCAGGTATAATAATTGAAAGCGACCAGGGGACCCAGATCAAACTCTCCCTCAAATTTGGGTTCCCTGCCTCAAACAATCAAGCGGAATATGAGGCACTACTAGCTGGTTTGAAGCTGGCTAGGGAGGTTGGAGCTCAAAAACTTATCATCTTCAGCGACTCATAGGTAGTCACTTCACAAATAACAGGCAGCTACCAAGCCAAAGATCCCACTATGAAAAAGTTCTTGGACAAAACCAGGGAACAGCTCGGATAACTCGGAGAGTACGAGATTTGACACATACCCCGAGAACAGAATGCCCGGGCCGATGCACTCTCAAAACTAGCCAGCACCAAACTAGGAGGCAACAATAGAAGCCTTATCCAAGAAATTCTACAGAATACATCAATCTCAGAAAAATAAAAGGTCCTAGCCATAACAGGTCGCGATCAGGGATGAATGACCCCCATAATTAATTACCTCACAACAGAAGCCCTCCCTACAGATGAGAAAGAGGCAAAGAGGTTAAAACGGAAAGCACAATACTACACCATCATAAATAATACTTTATACAAAAGAGGGATTTCAAAACCATTGCTAAAATGCGTGCCGACTTCCAACACTAAGGATATCTTAGAAGAAGTACACAGTGGCATTTGTGGCAATCAGCTCGGAGCGCAAGCACTCGCCAAAAAAGTACTTTGGGCAGGATTCTATTTGCCAACTCTATAAAAAGAAGCCACAGAATTTGTAAGGACATGTTCGCCATATCAAAAGCATGCCAGCTTCCACACCGCTCTGCTAGAGGAACTCATCAGCGTAACATCACCTTGGCCATTCGCAAAATGGGGACTCGATCTCCTTGGACCTTTTCCTTAAGGATCAGGACAAGTCAAATTCCTCATTGTAGGAATAGACTACTTCACAAAATGGATCGAGGCAGAACCCCTAGCCAATGCCACAGCTCAAAGAAGTCGGAGATTCCTATATAGAAACATCGTCACAAGGTTCAGAGTTCCATACTCCATCACTACAGACAATGGTACCCAGTTCACAGACGCAGGCTTCAGAAAACTAGCGGCCGACCTGAATATAAAACAACAATTCACCTCTGTTGAGCACCCCCAAGCCAATGGGCAAGCTGAAGCTGCTAACAAAGTTGTATTAGCATGGTTAAAACGGAGATTACAGGAGCAAAGGGAGCCTGGGCTGAAGAGCTCCCACAAGTCCTATGGGCATATCAAACGACTCCACATTCCACGAGAAAAGAGTCACCTTTCCGATTAGCTTACGGAATGGAGGCAATGATCCCAGTGGAGGTCAAAGAAGGATCACCCAGAGTAATCCATTTTAGCGAAAAAGCCAATTCCCAACTTGAAAGGGAAGAGCTCGACTTACTTCTAGAAATCCGAGAAAAAGCTCAGATAAGGGAAGAGGCGCTGAAACGACGAATGGCCTCCAGATACAACCGAAAGGTAATACAGCATGCCTTTGCTGAAAATGACCTCATCCTAATCCAAAACGATATAGGAACAACTTGACCTAGAGAAGGAAAGCTGGCAGCAAACTGGATAGGACCCTTCCAAGTCATAGAAGTACTGGGAAAGGGTTACTACAGGCTTTTCGAACTCGACATGCGAGAGCTTCCTAGATCATGGCATGCCTGCAACCTAAGAAGGTACTATAGCTAGGGATAATAAAAGATCTTGGACAAGGCACACTCTTTTTCTTGAAAAAAAAAAGTTTTTTAACGAGGTGCCCCGCTAAGACCTACAAATCACCCGACTTAGGAAATTAACTCCTCATGTATATTTGCATTTTCTTTTAATAAAATTTGTTCAGATTCTCTACAAACACTCAAGTCGTATTATTCTGAAAATATTCATCGCCCGATTGTAAAGCTACAGATCGACAAAAAAAGTGAAAATCGAATTCACTGCATGATCACCATAAAATGAGGGCTAAAAACCCAAATTCTACAAAATCGAAAAAGATGAAAACAGAATAATGCAAGAAGTTATAGAAAGTGATCCATAGAAGGGACCTAACGAGGACCTAATAAAATGAATTGCTATAAAATAACTTAAAGACTGGCCGGCACAAAAAGTCAGACCAGCCACAACAACCCAAGTTATAAGTAAAGCCCTGGAAAGAGGTCTGGCCAGCCCTATAAAAGAGGATTACTATAACTTCGAAGAGCCTGACATGGCGAAGTCGGACTCCTACAAAAAGTTACAAAAGATAATTCCTGAAAGAGATCTAAAACAAGGTCCAAAAAAGAGGATTATCAAGTAACTCGACATGGCCCGATGTGACAAAGTCGGCTCAGAAAGATAAAGTTACAAAAGATAATCCCTGAAAGAGACCTAAAACAAGGTCCAAAAAAGAGGATTATCAAGTAACTCGACAGGGCCCGACGTGACAAATTCGGCCCAAAAAGATAAAGTTACAAAAGATAATCCCTGAAAGAGACCTAAAACAAGGTCCAAAAAAGAGGATTATCGAGTAACTCGACAGGGCCCGACGTGACAAAGTCGGCCGAGAAAGATGAAGTTACAAAAGATAATCCCTGAAAGAGACCCAAAACAAGGTCCAAAAAAGAGGATTATCAGGTAACTCGACAGGGCCCGATGTGACGAAGTCGGCCCGAAAAGATAAAGCTACAGAAATAACTCAGAGGAACCCGACATGACGAAGTTGGCACAAACAAAAAAGAGTTATAAAGTAATCCCTGAAAGAGACTTGAACAAGGTCCAAGAAATAACTCGTAAAGAGCTCGACATGATAAAAATGGCCACCCGAAAACCTTAAAAAGCAAATCCTAATAGAGACCTCACAAAGGGTCCAACCGAAATGGATTGCTAAATATAACTTCAGGACAAAGAAAGAAGACTAACATACAAGGTGGATTCAGCCTTAACAGAAGTCGGGCTACAAACATAAAGCAAAGAAAGGTCCAATCCAAACACAAGCCATAGTAATGAATGCACTCAAGAAGCCATCAGAGTCAAGCCCAAGAGTTCGGAGACTATTTTGTTTAACGAAAATAAAGTTGCTAAGCAAAGCAACTAAAGAAGTACCGAAGTCAGGAGCATGCTTTACAAAATAAGAAGTTCAAAAGCCCACAGGCCGGGCTATGCCAAAATATACCAAAGATAATTAAAGAGAATTCGGAGGTCCCTTACTAGCGGCATCAACATGAGGTGAAGGAGGACGAGTCTGGAGAGGCACCGCATCCACTGTCCCGTCGCCTCGACTCAAGATCTAACAATCAGGATCTGACTCAACTACGGTCAAGGGGGCTGAAGTGACCGGCATAGCAGAAGCTTTAAGAGAAGGCGCAGGAAGAGGCTCAACGTCATCATCAGGATCATCCAGGACAATCTTGCCATCTTTTACTACATTATCAAGACTAAAGAGGGTCAAATCGGCATCAGGGGCAATAATCTGGACCTGCTCCCTCAGGTTCTCATAGGCGGCAGTCACGCTACCTACAAGGTGACCCTAGAGCTCAGCATAATCAATCCGAGCAGTTTCTAAGTCATCTCGGAGATGCACCAACTCCCTATAAGTTGAGACATAGCTATCCTTGTGCTTCAATGCCATGTCCTCAGCCAACTTCAAGGAAGCCGCCAAGGCGATAGAGCTAGCCTTCTCACCCTCCAATTCCTTTTCTACCTTTGCCAACTTCACCTCCAACTCCTCCTTCAGACCCTTGATCCGATCAAACTCCGATTTAGCCTCTTCCATGAAGGATTTCGTAGCATGAATTGGGATACCCTGAGCAGTTCGGAAAATAGCCGCACCCATATGTGCCATCTTCACACTACTTTTGGTGATGAAATCTAGGTGCTGAAGAAGGGACACATCATCCATGGAAAATGCATCATAAAGGGCAATTTGCTGGTTGACAAACTCGACAGCATCAAAATCCGGGGCATCCAAGTTAAAGGGCTCAGATGTTTTTTGCTTTTTCAAGGAAGGAGCACCAGTAGAAGTTTGTGGATGATCTGCCAGGCGAACCCGAGGAGTAGGGATCACCCTCCTCGGCCCGAGGGAACTCGGCATGGGTGGTTTCATGATGGTTTGAGAAGGCCCTTCCCCAGCCGCCTTGACCGAGATGTTTTGTGCAGCGGCTGCCTTCCTGGATTTTTTGAAAGTCTTCATGGAGTCGTTGTTTTTTGACATTTCTGAAAAACAGAAAAGACAGAATCAACAAACAAAAGTCATAGATCACAGAGGTAAAATAGAATAAAATAACACGTCAGTCAATACCCAACACTTTTCGGACCAAAGATGGGTCCCCCAGAAATTTCTTAGTATCCAGATGCGGAGGCTCCCCCCAAATATCCTCCAATACACTCACAAAGGCCTGTTTGACCCCGTCCAACATCTCCCAAGTATACTGAGACACCATGACATTCTTTTGCCACTCAAGAGGAAAAGCAGGTTCATCATTTTCATCAAGAAAAAAGGGGCGAACCCCCTCAACAGCTCGAACTTTAAAGAAATAGTTTTTAAAGTCCTTAAAGGACTCATCATACATGGCAAAGACTTTGTGCCCTTGAGCAGATCTAAAGGAAACCCAAGAAGCTTTCTTTTTTGAAGAGGCCACAGGCTTGGCCGAAACAAACAAATAGAGGAAAAGAGTTAGAGAAGGCTTGATGCCTAACTCTTGGCACAACAGCTGAAAATTTTTTATAAAACCCCACGAATTGGGATGAAGCTGGGATGGAGCAATGTTACAAGACCACAACAAGTCGGTCTCAAAAGCGGAAAAAGGAAAAGTAATGTACAATAGACTAAAGAAGTATTCATAAGCATAAAAATAGGGACGCTCCCCCTCAACTGAAGTAGAAAAACAAACTCTCTCATTGGAATCAGGCGCTACCAGCTCGTAATTCCTTTCCTGGGCACCACTACCAGAAAACCTATGGTGTTTTCGCAGCTTTCTACAGAAGTCAGAATCCACCACTGAAGGACATAGAAAAACCATGGAATCCACCCAATCGGCCATGCCCTCAGGGACTTGGGAAGACGTCTCAACAATATTCTTGCGGAGAAGCCATAAAACCAACTAGTCCTACAACAAAGAAAAGAATATCGGATTACTAAAACACATCTCGGACAGCAGCAAAACAACTTGACTACACAACCCAGTGCATTACAAGCAACAAAAGGAGTCCCCAGGACTTACACTAAAAATCCTAGGGCACCATTTGGGGGGCAGCCACAATACAAGAACCCAAGAAGATTTACAAGATTCACACCCCAGCAACAATCCTTCCCTTTCAAACCAGAAACAACAACCGAAGCAGAAATCATCAAGAAAACATCATCTTCATCAAAAGAGAAACTATCAACAGAACCTAAAACCACTAAAGGAGCAACCTTTTTCAAGCAGCGGCAACATGCAAAACCCTAGAGACACTAAACAGAAGGGCGAAAAGAGGACCAGAACACGTACATTATAACGGCAGTCAAGCATGGCAATATGAAAAGATTCAAGCTTTCCAACATAGATACAGGCAAAATCGAAACTTTATTGAAGAATCACATTCCAAAGCAAATAAAGAAGCAGGGAAAAGAACCAACCTGAGGAAAAGAGGAGGCGCTGAAGAAGGTGAAGAAAGAAGGAAACCAAAATCGCTCTCCAAGAACAACACCAAACAATCACCAAGCAAACGTCGCAGAAGGAAATGAGAAAATCACAGAGAAAACAGAAAAGAGAGAAAGAAGGTTACGAAGAAGAGAAACCATTTTTTAAATACGAAGTTTAAAAATAAAGAGACCCAGAGAAAGCGGAGCATTAAAAGCCCATTAATGAGGGTATTAAACCCTCGCACGTTTCCAAAGCTAGAGCGCTACTGCAAAAGCGCACGCTTAAAGAAGCAGAAACGTTCCACATTCAAAAAGGAGCTCTACAAAGATAAAGCGACAAAATGCTCGAGTTCGGCTTTACCCGAGCAGGCTCGAAGACCAAGACTCGACCTCTAGATAAAGACCGAGCTCGAGCAGGGGCATTGTTCATACCCTGGATCAAGTTGTCTGACCCGGGATGTTCTACAGACAAAGCAATCGACCTCTTCAGGTCAGGACAACCCGACCTCTTTCCAAAGAGCTCGGCCAAGTCACCAGAAAAGCCCAAAGAAGGGTCCAAATAGAGGAACACGCCCCAAATCCTAAAGCAGCCCAAGCCTACAGAGGGAAGGGCGATTCCCATGAAAGATAAGCTTACCTCACCTAGAAGGTAAGATAAGATAAGATAACTAACTTATCTTATCTAAAAAGGTCACGCCTCATCACTATAAATACACTGGAGCACCAAGGTATAACTCATACTCTGATTCTAGTCAATACCTGCTTAAGAACCTTGCTAACTTAAGCATCGGAGTCCCTTGCAGCTACCCCCCACCCTCCGGGGACGAAGGATCAGCACCATCACCAAGTCGGACATAACAGCACCGACCAGCACAGAAGGTCTCGTCTGAGATCGACCCACAGTTTCAGGTAACCCTCGGAACAGAAACTCTCGCGCAATCTAGAATTTTCACAAATAAATTCTCGTTGTAAGTATAGCTTCTAGACCGACAAGAATTCCATTCTTACAAACGTTTGGTTGTCACAAGTAACAAACCCAGTAAAAATAATTAACCGAAGTATTCAAACCTCGGGTCGTCTTCTCAAGGAATTGCAGGGAAGTATGATTTATTATTGATTATAGAAAACAGTATTTTGGGTTTTGAAAGGGTTTTGAATAGGAGAAATAGATTGCAAGAATTAATAAATCAATAGCTAATAAAACTCTTGGCAAGATATGAAAACTGGAAGTCCTATCCTAGTTATCCTTATCAATGGTGATGAGAATTATATTTTTGCTCCCACTAAGTCAACCTCTAACTATGAAGGTAAGTTAAGTGGAAAAATCAATTTAACACCTAAAGTCCTAGTCAACTCCTGAGGAATGACTAGAGTTATAGGAATCTAAATTAATCAGCAAAGATAGTAATTATCAATCACGAGTTTGAGAACTCAAGAGTTACCAATTAATCAACCAAAGCCAAAAGAGAAAAATCTAAATTATTTATATAATAAATAGAAGAAAGCAATCATGAGTCTGAAATACCTCAAATTATATTAATTAAGAAAATCCTAACATGAAAAGTTCATAAACAAATAAAAGAGAAAATAAATAAAAAGAACACTGAACCTGTGATGAAGAAGAAGAAATCCTAATCTTAAAAGAAATCCTACTCCTAATCCTAAATCCTAAGAGAGAGGAGAGAACCTCCCTCTCTAAAAACTACATCTAAACTATGAAAAGTGTGAATTATGAATGAATGATGTTGAATGGATGCATTCCCCCACTTTATACCCTCTAATCTGTGTTTTCTGGGTCAAGAACTGGGTCAAAAACAACCCATAATTCGCTGGTTATGAAATCAAACACGCTGATTTTTGTCACTGCGATGCGTCCACGTGGAGCACGTGTTCGCATCGCCTAGCTATATGGCCACTATGGCAAATTATATATCAAATCAAAGCCCTGGATGTTAGCTTTCCAACGCAACTAGAATCGCATAATTTGGACCTCTATAGCGCAAGTTATGACCGTTTGAGTGCGAAGAGGTCAGGCTGACAACTTTGTAATTTCTCCAACTTCTTGTATTCCTTTCACTTTTGCATGCTTCCTTTCCATCCTCTAAGCCATTCCTGCCCTGTAATCTCTGAAATCACTTAACACACATATCAAGGCATCGAATGATAATAATAGATGATTAAAATACACGAATTAAAGACTCTAGGAAGCAAGTTTTCAATCATAGAAAAAATTCTGGGAAGGAATTGTAAAACCATGCAAATAGTATGAATAAGTGTGCAAAGGCTTGATAAAAACCACTTAATTAAACACAATATCAACCATAAAATAGTGGTTTATCAAGTTGTTTGGAGGAAAATGCATCCCTTGAGACATCTCATGGATTTCTTGATGAGGGACTTCCTCATGCTCTTGTTGAGGTCCATGAGTGGGCTCTCTTATTTGCTCCATCCTCTTTTTAGTGATGGGGTTGTCCTCTTCAATGAGGATGTCTTCCTCTATGACAATTCCAACTAAATTGCATAGGTGACAGATGAGATGAGGGAAGGCTGACCTTACTAAAGTGGAGGTTTTGTCAGCCACTTTGTAGAGTTCTAGAGATATGACCTCATGAACTTCTACTTCCTCTCCAATCATGATGCTATGGATCATGATAGCCCGATCTACAGCCACTTCAAATCGGTTTCTAGTAGGAATGATGGAGCGTTGGATGAATTCCAACCATCCTCTAGCCACGGGTTTAAGGTCCTGCCTTCTCAATTGAACCGGCTTACCTTTGGAGTCTCTTTTCCACTGAGCTCCTTCTACACATATGTCTATGAGAACTTGATCTAACTTTTGATCAAAGTTGAACCTTCTAGTGTAGGGGCATGCATCTCCTTGCATCATTGGCAAGTTGAATGCCAACCATACATTTTTCGGACTGAAATCTAAGTATTTTCCCCGAACCATTGTAAGCCAATTCTTTGGGTTCGGGTTCACACTTTGATCATGGTTCTTAGTGATCCATGCATTAGCGTTGAACTCTTGAACCATTAAGATTCTGACTTGTTGAATGGGGTTGGTGAGAACTTCCCAACCTCTTCTTCGAATCTCATGTCGGATCTCCGGATACTCCTTCTTCTTGAGCATGAAAGGGACCTCAGGGATCACCTTCTTCTTGGCAACAACTCCACAGATCCTGAGATGTCAATAATTTCTCATCCCTACACCATTCTAGCGTGTAAACGCCCTCGAAGTGCTAATCCTGGCGTTAAACGCCAGGTTGCTTCCCATTCCTGGCGTTAAACGCCAACTTTTCTTCCCTTTCTTGGCATATAATGCCAACTTTTCTTCCCTTTCTGGTGTTTAATGCTAGCTTAGTGCCCTTTTCTGGTGTTAAACGCCAGTCTGGTGCCTTTTTCTGGCGTTAGACACCCAGAATAGTGCCAGACTAGGCACTTAACGCCCATTCTCCTAAAGAAAACATAAAATAACAATGGAAAATGGAAATTTAACATAGATAAATAAAAATTGGGTTGCCTCCCAATAAGCGCTTCTTTAATGTCAATAGCTTGATAGTGAGCTCTCATGGAGCATCACAGATATTCAGAGCATTGTTGGGGCCTCCCAACACCAAACTTAGAGTTTGAATATGGGGGCTTTGTTTGACTCTGTATTGAGAGAAACTTTTCATGTTTCTTCTCCATGTGTACAAAAGGAGATCCTTGAGCCTTAAACACAAGGTAGTCCTCATTCACTTGAAGGACCAACTCTCCTCTGTCAACATCAATCACAGCTAGTGCTGTGGCTATGAAGGGTCTGCCAAGGATGATTGATTCATCCTTATTTTTCCCAGTGTCCAGGATTATGAAGTCAGCAGGGATGTAAAGGCCCTCAACCTTCACTAAAACATCATCTACAAGTCCATAAGCCTGTTTCATAGATTTGTCTGCCATCTCTAGTGAGATTCTTGCAACTTGTACCTCAAGGATTTCCAATTTTTCCATTACAGAGAGTGGCATTAGGTTTATGCCTGACCCCAGGTCACACAGAGCCTTCTCAAAGATCATGGTGCCTATGGTATAGGGTATCAAGAATTTTCTGGGATCTGATTTCTTCTGAGGTAATGTCTGCCTAATCAAGTCATTCAGTTTATTGGTGAGCAAGGGGGTTCATCCTCCCAAGTCTCATTACCAAATAACTTGGCATTAAGCTTCATGATTGCTCCAAGATACTTAGCAACTTACTCATCAGAGCTCATGAATGGCAGATTAGGTTCAATGGAATCTCTATGGTCTCTATATGAGCCTCAGATTCTCTTGGTTCCTCAAAGGGATTCACGTCCTCCTCCTCCTCTGTGCATTCATCCACTTTGGTTTTGTTGATGGCCTTGCACTCTCTTTTTGGGTTCTCTTCTGTTTTGCTTGGGAGTGTACTAGTAGGAGTTTCAGTAACTCTTTACTCAGCTGACTCACTTGTGCCTCCAGATTTCTGATAGAGGACCGTGCCTCATTCATGAAACTGAGAGTGGTCTTAGATAGATCAGAGACTATATTTGCTAAGCTAGAGAGACTCTGCTCATAATTCTCTATCTGTTGCTGAGAAGATGATGGGAAAGGTTTGTTATTGCCAAACCTGTTTCTCCCACCATTATTGTTATTGAATCCTTGTTGAGGCTTCTGTTTGGTTGGTTCCTCCATGAAGAATTGTAGGTGTTTTCATAGGGTTCTCCCATGTAATTCACCTCTTCCATTGCAGGGTTCTCAGGATCATAAGCTTCTTATTCAGAAGATGCTTCTTTATTACTACTGGATGCAGCTTGTAATCCAGTCAATTTCTGAGAAATCATATTGACTTGTTGAGTCAATAATTTGTTCTGAGCTAATATAGCATTCAGAGTATCAATCTCAAGAACTCCTTTCTTCTGAGTTGTCCCATTGTTCACAGGATTTCTTTTAGAAGTGTACATGAACTGGTTGTTGTAACCATTTCAATGAGTTCCTGAGCTTCTGCATGCATTTTCTTCAGATGAATAGATCCAACTGCAGAATGGTCCAATGACATCTTGGATAACTCAGATAGACCATCATAGAAGATACCTATAATGCTCCATTCTGAAAGCATGTCAGAAGGACACCTTCTAATCAATTGCTTGTATTTTTCCCAAGCTTCATAGAGGGATTCACCTTCCTTCTGTTTGAAGGTTTGAACATCCACTCTAAGCTTACTCATCTTTTGAGGGGGAAAGAATTTACCTAAGAAGGCATTAACCATCTTTTCCTAAGAGTTCAGGCTGTCTCTAGGTTGTGAGTTCAACCATATACTAGCTCTGTCTCTTACAACAAAAGGGAAAAGCATAAGTCTGTAGACTTCGGGATCAACTCCATTGGTCTTAACAGTGTCACAGATTTGCAAAAATTCAGCCAAGAACTGATGAGGATCTTCCAATGGAAGTCCATGAAACTTGCAATTCTGTTGCATCAGAGAAACTAATTGAGGCTTAAGCTCAAAGTTGTTTGCTCCAATGGCAGAAATAGAGATGCTCCTCCCATAGAAGTCGGGAGTTGGTGCAGTAAAGTCACCAAGCACCTTCCTTGCATTGTTGGCATTGTTGTTATTTTTGGCTGCCATTTCTTCTTCATTTTCAAAGATTTCTGTCAGGTCCTCTTCGAAGAGTTGGCCTTTAGCTTCTCTTAACTTCCTCTTCAGAGTCCTTTCAAGTTCAGGATCAGCTTCAACAAGAATGCCTTTATCTTTGTTCTTACTCATATGAAAGAGAAGAAAACAAAGAAAGTATGGAATCATCTATGTCATAGTATAGAGATTCCTTGATGTGTCAGAGGAAAAGAAGAATAGAATGATGAGGTAGAGAAGAATTCAAACTTATAGAGAGGGAGGGGGTCCGAATTATTAAAGGAGGATAAGTGTTAGTGATTAAATAAAAAGAGATGGGAGAGAGAGAGAATTTTCAAAATTTTTTAAATAAAATAAAATTAGTTTAAAATAATTAGTTAATTAAAAAGAATTTTGAAAAAGTTGTTAGTGGTTTTCGAAAATTAGAGAGAGAAAAGTGGTTAGGTGGTTTTAAAAAAGATAAGAAATAATGATTAGTTGAAATAGATTTGAAAATTAAAATTTAAAAATATGTGAGTTGAAAAAGATATGATTTAAAAAGATATGATTGAAAAGATATGATTGAAAAACAAATTAAAAAAAAGATTTGATTTTTAAAATTGATGACTTGACTAACAAGAAATTAAAAGATATGATTCTAAAATTCAAACATTGAACCTTTCTTAATAAGAAAGTAACAAACTTGAAGTTTTTGAATCACAATATTAATTGTTAGCAAGGATTTTTGAAAATGTTAAAAGAAAAATGAAAAAGATTTGATTTTGAAAAAGATATGATTGATAAGAGAGGATATGAAAAGGATAAGATTTTGAAAAATTAGTTTTAAAACTTGAAAATTTGAAAAAGATTTGAAATGAAAACAAAATTACCTCCTTGGTGCTATCCTGGCATTAAATGCCCAGAATGGTATCCATTCTGGCGTTTAACGCCCACTTGGCTACCTCCTTGGGTGGTAAACGCCCAGCCAGGGTACCTGGCTGGCGTTTAAACGCCAGAAATCCTTCCTCATTGGGCGTTTTGAACGCCCAACTTTTTCTCTATAATTCCTTTGCTGTATGTTCTGAATCTACAATTCTCTATATTACTGATTTGAAAAGATATATTTTTGATTTTTTTTAATTTTTAATGATGAGAGAGAAAAATAACAGAATGAAATTAAACATGAAAAACTAAGATCAAACAAGGAATGCATGCAAGAACACTTTGAATGTTAAGATGAACATCAAGAACACTATGAAGATCATGATGAACATCAAGAACATATTTTTGAACATTTTTAAGAAAAGAAAGTCATGCAAGACACCAAACTTATAAGTTTTCATACTAGAGACACTAACAATTTGAGAATGCACATGAGAAACAACAAAAGACACAAAACAAGAGAATTTAAAGATCAGACAAAAAAAATCATCAAGAACAACTTGAAGATCAACGAAGAACACAATGCATATATTTTCGAAAAATGCAAGAAAAATAGAAACATGCAATTGACACCAAACTTAAAATTTGACACTAGACTCAAACAAGAAACACAAAATTTTTTGTTTTTATGATTTTATTAAATTTTTTTTTGTATTTTTTTCGAAAATTATTTTGAAAAAGAAAACAAGAAACTCAAAATTTTTAATAAGAATTCCAGGAATCATGCAATGTTAGTCTAAAGCTTCAGTCTAAAAAGATTAGACATGGTTAACCAAGCATCAGCAGGACATTACATACAACAGCCAAATTGATGGGAATCAACTGGCTTCTGTGATGATAAAAGCATCATCTAAAACCCTAGAATTCCTTCTTAAAAATTCTGAAGAACAAAATAAAAAGAAAAATACCTAATCTAAGCAACAAGATGAACCGTCAGTTGTCCAAACTCGAACAATCCCAGGCAACGGTGCCAAAAACTTGGTACACAGAATCGTGATTCTCACACTTCTTCACAACTCCGTGTAGATGACCAGCAAGTGGACTGGGTCGTCCAAGTAATACCTTACGTGAGTAAGGGTCGATCCCACGGAGATTGTTGGCTTGAAGCAAGCTATGATCACCTTGTAAATCTCAGTCAGGTAGATTCAAATGGTTATGGGTTTTTAATAATTAAAAGATGAATAAGACATAAAATAAGATAGAGATACTTATGTAATTCATTGGTAGGAATTCCAGATAAGCATATGGAGATGTTTTGTTCCCTCTGAGCCTCTGCTTTCCTATTGTCCTCATCCAATCATGCATACTCCCTTCTATGGCAAGCTGTATGTTAGGGGATCACCCTACCATCCGTCCTCTCAGTGAAAATGGTCCGGCTATGGGTTACATAGGGCTAATCATCTGTCGGTTCTCGATCGTGTCAGAATAAGATCTCTTGATCCTTTTGTGCACTGTCACTGTGCCCAGCACTCGTGAGTTTGAAGCTCGTCACAGTTATCCCATCCAAGATCCTACTCGGAATACCACAGATAAGGTTTAGACTTTTTGGATCTCAAGAATGCTGCCAATTGATTCTAGCTTATACCACGAAGACTTTGATCTCACGGAATGGAAGGCTCTGTTGTCAGGAGAGGTAACCATGCATCATGGATCAGAAGGCCAAGAGATACACACTCAAGTTATTGCAAATAGAACGGAAGTGGTTGTCAGGCACATGTTCATAAGTGAGAATGATGATGAGTGTCATAGATCATCACATTCATCAGGTTGAAGTCAGGTTGAAGTATGAGTGAATATCTTAGAATAAGAATAAGCTTGAATTGAATAGAAGAGCAATAGTACTTTGCATTAATTCATGAGGAACAGCAGAGCTCCACACCTTAATCTATGAGGTGTAGAAACTCCACCATTGAAAATACATAAGAACAAGGTCCAGGCATGGCCATGCCTCCCAAATAACATGAAACAATCGAAAAATGGTTCAAAGACCTGATCCCAAGATCAAAGATGATCAAAATATGAAAATACAATAGTAAAATGTCCTATTTATAATAAACTAGTAACCTAGGGTTTATAAAAATAAGTAATTGATGCAGAAATTCACTTTCGGGGCCCACTTGGTGTGTGCTTGGGCTGAGCATTGAAGTTTTCATGTGCATGGACTTTTCTTGGAGTTAAACGCCAGCTCTGGTGCCAGGTTGGGCGTTTAACTCCAGCTTTTATGCCAGTTCTGGCGTTTAACGCCAGAAAAGGGTCTCTGACCGGCATTTTGACGCCAATTTGGGCCATCAAATCTCGGGAAAGGTATATAATATTATATATTGCTGGAAAGCCCAAGATGTCTACTATCCAACGCAATTGAGAGCGCACTAATTGGGCTTCTGTAGCTCCAGAAAATCCATCTCGAGTGTAGGGAGGTCAGAATCCAACAGCATCTGTAGTCCTTTTTCAGCCTCTGAATCATATTTTTGCTCAGGTCCCTCAATTTCAGCCAGAAAATACCTAAAATCACAGAAAAATACACAAACTCATAGTTAAGTCCAGAAATGTGATTTTTGCATAAAAAACTAATAATTATATACTAAAAACTAACTAAATCGTACTAAAACTACCTAAAAATAATGCCAAAAAGCGTATAAATTATCCGCTCATCAAGCTTTAAGGTGAAGAAGAGGAGTTGAAGCAAGAGTTGACACAAAGGGAGAAAGTTGAGACAATTGAGCCGGAAGAAGTGGTTGAAGACCTAGGAGATGTTGGATGTCCATGGGAATGTAGAATCAAAGAGCCCTCTTCCAAGAAGCTTGACATTGATGTTGAGGAGGGTGCGCAACCTCCAAGCATATCATGATTGAAGATTTTGAAGAGGTTGAGCAAGAGATAGATTCAATCATTGATGAATTATTTTGTACAATTGAATCTTCCCCCATTGGGCTTGACATGGAGATTAAAGAAGAAGATACCTCACCTCACATACCCTTGGCAAGCAATGAAAAAGAGATTGAATTGGAAGGAAGCCACTAAGAGGAAGAGGTCGAGCAAGAAGAAAGCTCCATCATTGAAGAGAACTCTACACCAAGTGACATTGGTGACCTTGTTGAAAATTCTTCCAATGGATGTCAAGTTGATGTTGAAGTGGACTTCACACAACCTCCAAAATTTGATTTGATTGATGATGATGAGGAGTTGGAAGAAGTTGACAAGAAAGGAGAAGTTGAAGGAAGTTGTCAAGAGGTGGAACTCATCAAGGAAGAGCATAAGGGAATGACAGTTGCAAAACCATTGGAGATATCCCTTCCTAAGTCACCATCCAACATAACATTCAAGTGGGTAAAATTCTTATCCATAAGCTTTAATTTCTCACTTGAATATGGTTTGACTGAAAATGATGGTCAACTTAGAGCTCTTGGTGGAGTTAAGAGTGGGAAAGAATTGTGTAGTGGTTGGAAAAATAATGTTAGGCTCATTAAGGTTGAACCCTCAAGGCATAGATACCATGGTTAGAGGAATGTTAAATTGTATGGGTCTAGGAGGAAAATTTGGTGGCTTAAGGAGAATTCTATGTACCTACCACCCAATTGGAATCATGATGATCAATTAGAAAATGGGTGTGAAAATAAGATATGGGATCCCGAGTCACAACATGAAGACCAATTTTAAGAGCTCATATCTTGGAAAGAACTTCTCCCAATCTTGGTGAAGATGGTTGGAAGTTCTGACAACCAATTGAAGAGCAAGCATTCTTGGAGGTTCAAGGATGAATACAAGCATAAGCCACCTTGACAAGGAGCCTCTCAAATGTCCAACTTAAAGACTTAAACTAAAAGTGCTAGGTGGGAGACACCCCACCATGGTAAACTCTTTCCATTCTCTTGTAAATATAATCAATGAATGAATTAAGTTGCCATTGTAGGTAGTTTTTCTTATTTTTTATACTCTTATACATTTTGCTTTTATTGATAGGTTGTTTGTTAAATTCATGTTTTGATTAGAATAGTTTTGTATTTTGCTTGAAGTGTAAGTTTTGTGTGTTTTGTATTTGAAACTTTTTCAAAAACTAAAATGATTTGTTGTTAAATTTGATTTCTGATTGTTTTAGAATGCTTGTAGATTAGGAGAGTGCCCTGTTTCTATTTTCATATGTTAAAAAAAATGACGAGCCACGCGTAAGGGTGGCCGACGCGTATGCATCGTATACCATATTGGGGCTCCCGGTACAAAAACCCAAGAGTTGTGCTAGAGTGGTGTAGGATTTGTGCGAATAGCACAATCTGGACCCACGCGTACGCGTGGGTGATGTGCACGCGTGGGCAACACGTACGCATCGCTTGTCTTTCCCGCATTCCACGTACACGCGTGGTCGGCGCTTACGCGTTGCCTTCTGCGCCCTGTTTTTCCCCTGTTTCTGCCCTGTTTTCTTCCTCCCTTCTTCTCTTCTTTTCTTTCTTCTTTCTTCTTTCTCCTTTCTTCTTCTTCCCTCTTTCTTCTTCTCTCCTTCTTCTTTCTTACTTTCTTACTTTTCTCTTTTCAAAATTCCACTTCTCATTTTCTTAATTTTTCATTTTCTTTTATATGTTGCATTCGCATATTATCATTCATTACATTTTAATTTTGTTTTTATAGCTTGTTTTTATTTTCTTTTCTAAGTTTCCCGTTTTAACGTTGGTGTTTGATTACTCTTACTCAATTGTTGAGAATTTCTTGGATTATTTTGGTGATTTGTGACTTGTTTAGCATTAATTGTGATAATTATTCCACACACAAGATTAGCGCTTTAATCCTTCCTAACTCATTATTCTTTGTTTCTGTACCTCATTATCATTGAGTTACGATAGGACCAATTGCTCTCATGCTTATCACTAATCTTGTTTGTGTCAATTCCTATTTGAACTTGATGCTCGACATGCTCTTCATGACATTTACTTATGTTTTAACATTACTCTTGCATCAAGTATTAGTTGATATGCCTTAGCTTATATTGTTTTCTCACTTACATGTTGTAGCTACCATGTAGTTGAGAACCATATTCTTATTTGGCATTAGTCCCCACCTACATTTTATTTGCTTTGACATCTTTGTTGTAGGCTTAATTTTCTTTCTTTTTCATTCCTTTAAGGTTGGCCACCAAAAGAGGAAAAGGAAAAGCTTTAAAATGGGGGCAACAAACAAGTTCGTCCGCACAATCTTTTGAAAAAGCTCATCAGTTACAGCAACCCATCCATCTTGCTATTCTTTGCACACACCGAGGACGGTGCAATCTTCAAGTGTGGGGAGGTTCGGTCGATGACCAACCTCTGTGGGTAACCACTATTTTTTCAACACCAATTCTTAACTTTCTTTGTTAGTTAGTTGTCGCATTGCATGATAGGTTGCATGATAGTTAGAATTTGTACATATTTTACCACTTCTTTCTTGTTCGGACTACTTGGTTAGGGTGATGACTTCTTTTCCAAGAAACTGTTTTTAGGGCACCCTACTGGTACACGAAATCATGATACACAACTCCGTGCAGCTGACCAGCAATTGCACTGGGTCGTCCAAGTAATACCTTACGTGAGTAAGGGTCGATCCCACGGAGATTGCCGGCTTGAATCAAGCTATGGTTATCTTATTATTCTTAGTCAGGATATCAATAATGGTTCTTAGTTTTAATTGCGAAAAATAAAAGAGTATAAAATAAATACTTATTATGCAGTAATGGAGAATATGTTAGAGTTTTTTATATGCTCTGTCCCTTGAATCTCTGCTTTCCTATTGTCTTCTTCTTCACGTACGCAAGGATCCTTCCATGGCAAGCTGTATGTTGGTGGATCACTGTTGTCAATGGTTACCATCTGTCCTCTCAGTGATAATGGTCCACGTACATGGCTAATCATTTGTCGGTTCTCACTTGTGTTGGAATAGGATCCCGTGATCTTTTTACGTCTATCACTACACCCAACAAAAATGAGTTTGAAGCTCGTCACAGTCATCCCTTCCCAGATCCAACTCGGAATACCACATACAAGGTTTAGACTTCCGGATCTCAGGAATGCTGCCAATTGATTCTAGCTTATACCACGAAGACTCTGGTCTCACGGATTGAATGCTCTGTTGTTAGGAGAGGCGGTCAAACTCATGAACCAGGAACCCAAGAGATATACATTCAATCTAAGGTAGAATAGAAGTGGTTATCAGGCATGCGTTCATAGGTTGAGAATGGTTATGAGTGTCACGGATCATCACATTCATCATGTTGAAGTGCGAATGAATATCTTAGAATAGAAACAAGCGTGATTGAATAGAAAACAGAAGTAATTGCATTAATTCATCGAGACACAGCAAAGCTCCTCACCCCCAACCATGGGTTTTAGAGACTCATGCCGTAGGAGATACAAATTCAGATGTAAAATGTCATGAGGTACAAAATAAATCTCTAAAAGTAGTTTTTATACTAAACTAGTAACCTAGGTTTACAGAAAATGAGTAAACAAAGATAGATAGTGCAGAAATTCACTTCCGGGGCCCACTTGGTGTGTGTTTGGGTTGAGCAATGAAGCTTTCATGTGTAGAGGCTATTCCTGGCATTTAACTCCAGCTTTTGTACCAGTTTGGGCGTTTAACTTCAGCTTGTATCCTGTTTCTGGCGTTTAACTCCAGAATAGGGTAGAAAGTTGGCGTTAAATGCCAGTTTGTGTCATCATAACTCAGACAAAGTATGAACTATTATATATTGATGGAAAGCCCTGGATGTCTACTTTCCAACGCAATTAAGAACACGCCAATTGGGCTTTTGTATCTCTAGAAAATCCATTTCGAGTGAAGGGAAGTCAGAATCCAACAACATCTGCAGTCCTTTTTCAGCCTCTGAATCGGATTTTTGCTCTGGTCCCTCAATTTCAGCCAAAAACTATCTGAAATTACAGAAAAACACACAAACTCATAGTAAAGTCCAGAAATCTGATTTTTGCATAAAAACTAATAAAAATATACTAAAAAGTAGCTAGATCCTACTAAAAACTATATGAAAATACCCCCAAAAAGCGTATAAAATATCCGCTCATCACAACACTAAACTTAAAATGTTGCTTGTCCTCAAGCAACTAGATAAATAAAACAGGATAGAAAGAAAATCAAGAGGCAATAACTTCTCAGAGTTTTACATGAAGCTCAAATTCTCATTAGATGAGCGGGGCTAGTAGCTTTTTGGTTTCTGAACAGTTTTGGCATCTCAACTTATCCTTTGAAGTCCAAAATGATTGACATCTATAGGAACTCAGAATTCAGATAGTGTTATTGATTCTCCTAGTTTAGTATGTTGATTCTTAAACACAGTTGCTTTATGAGTCTTGGCCGTGGCCCTAAGCACTTTGTTTTCTAGTATTACCACCGGATACATAAATGCCACAGACACATAACTGGGTGAACCTTTTCAGATTGTGACTCAGCTTTGCTAAAGTTCCCAGTTAGAGGTGTCCAGAGTTCTTAAACACACTCTTTTGCTTTGGATCACGACTTTAACCACTCAGTCTCAAGCTTTACACTTGGACCTTCATGACACAAGAACATGGTTAGGGACAGCTTGATTTAGCCGCTTAGGCCAGGATTTTATTCCTTTAGGCCCTCCTATCCATTAATGCTCAAAGCCTTGGATCCTTTATACCCTTGCCTTTTGGTTTAAAGGGCTATTGGCTTTTTTTCTGCTTTTTCTTGCTTCAAGAATCAATTTCATGATTTTTCAGATCATCAATAACATTTTTCTTCGTTCATTATTCTTTCAAGAGCCAACAATTTTAACATTCATAAACTTCACTATCAAAATTATGTACTGTTCAAGCATTCATTCAGAAAACAAAAAGTATTGCCACCACATATAAATAATTTGAATTTTTCTTATTAAGAACTCGAAAAACAAAATTGCCTCCTTATTCTAAAAAACCTGCTATTTTATTCATGTTTAATGATGATGAGGAAAATAAATTATAGCTTACTTGGAGATGATAAAAATAAAAATAAAATTAAAATTGAAAATACTAATTACTACTATTTATGTGACTCCTAAGGTAGATCTCTAATACCAGAAGTTATCACAAAGTTAAGATTAGGACTCAACAACCTTTATTTTGGGAGATGAATGCTCCTTCAATCTGTGGGGTGTCTGGTCCTTCAAGAGACAGCTTCTGGCGCTTCAGCTCCTGTAGCTCACGCCCCTTGCTTCTCCTGTTCCTTAAGCAGTTTGCAAAGCATGCTATTTCGATTCTGCTGTTCTTCCTTAAGTTGATCCATAGCTTCTTGTAGCTTGGTGACAGATGCTTCTAAGCGGGTCCAGTAGTCAATCTGAGGGATATCTGGGAGGAACTCCTGCGCCCTCCTTCTGATGGAGTTATCTTGCACTTATTGTCTTTCCATTGACTTTTTTGTGATTGGGTGGTCGACTGAGATATACTCATCTACTCCCATTTTACCCCAACATCTTTACATAGCAGAGAAATCAAGCTTGGGTAGGCCAATTTGGCTTCAGTGGAGTTCTTGTTTGCAATTGTGTAAAGCTCACAAGAAATCAGATGATGAACCTCCACTTCGTTTCCCAGCATAATGCAATGGACCATCACTGCTCTTTTGACAGTGACCTCAGAGCGGTTGCTGGTAGGTAGTATGGAATGCCCAATGAAATCCAGCCAGTCTCTAGCAACTGGTTTGAGATCCCCTCTCTTGAGTTGATTTGGGACACCCTTTGTGTTGGTTATCCACTTGGCTCCAGGGATGCATATGTCCTCTAGAACTTGGTCCAAGTGCTTATCTACTCTCACCATTCTCCTATTAAAGGATTCTAAATCATCTTGTAGTTGAGGCAACTTGAAGACCTCTCTTATTCTGTCCAGGTTGAAGTAAATAATCTTCCCTCTGACCATAGTTCAAAAGGTATAGAAGGTGGTTCCATTCATTCTTTGCTTATCTGTTTGCCACAGATTTGAGTAGAATTTCTGAACCATATTTTTACCCACCTTTGTCTCAGGATTACCTAGAATTTCCCAGCCCCTATTTCAAATCTGCTCTTGGATCTCCGGATATTTGTCTTCTTTTAGATCAAATTTAACTTTCGGGATCACTGACCTTAGACCCATTATTTTGTGGTAATGGTCTGCATGTTATTTGGTTAAGAACCTCTATTGATTCCAAAGTGGTTTTGGAATGTTCTCTTTCTTGCCTCTTGGAGTGGTTTGTTTTCCCTTAGGAGCCATGATCTTGGTGAATCTTAGCCCAGTGATCACGAAAAGCACACCAAACTTAGAGGTTTGCTTGTCCACAAGCAAAAAAAAGGAAAGGAGAGGAATAGGAGGAGAGACAAATTCGAATGGTGGATTACAGGTGGTGGCCGAATGTGAATTTAAAAGGGAGTGGGTGGGTTCGAAAATTTTTTAGAAAGATATGATAGAAGATATGATTTGTAAAAAGATAATTATGATATGAAAAAGATGTAATTTTAAAATTGAAAAGATAAGAGAGAGTTTTGAAAAAGATAAATCTAAATTTGAAAAGATAGTATGATGAGTTGAAAAAGATTTGAAAAGATATTAGAAAGATAGATGGGTTTTGAAAAAGATTTGAAAAGAAATTAAAAAGATATATGAATTTTGAAAAATATTTGAAAAGAAGGTGAAGAAAGATATTTTTTTAGGATTAGGATTTGAAATTGAAATTGAAAAATGAGAATTTGTAACATGTTCATGCAAGAAAGGATGGATGAAAACATGAAAATTTGAAAAAAAAATTGAGTTGGAAACAAAACTTCCTCCCCTCCACATTCCTGGCGTTAAACGCCCAGAATGGCATCCATTCTGGCATTTAACGCCCAATTGTTGCTTGTTTTGGGCGTTTAACACTAAGCCAAGTACCTTGGCTGGCGTTAAACGCTAGAAAGCCTTTGTCACTGGGTGTTTTTCTAAATGCCCAGGATGTTGCAGTTCTGGCATTTAACGCTCAGAATGGTACCCATTCTGGCGTTTAACGCTCAGAATGGTACCCATTCTGATGTTTAATGCCCAGAAAGGTATCTTTACTGGCGTTAAGTGCCCAGAATGGGTAACGCCCAAAAATGCCTCTTACTGGCGTTTTTTGTGCTAGTGAGCTCATTTTCTCTGCTTTCTGCTCTGAATTCTTCTGTAACTCTGTGAACTCCTGAAATTGAGAATCAATCTTGAATATAATTTTTCTATTAAACTTCTATAATTATTATTTAAATAATAAATAAACTATGCCAATGGCTGGGTTGCCTCCCAGCAAGTGCTTCTTTATTGTCTTTAGCTGGACCTTACTGACTTTAATCTAGTCTCAGTTTTGAGCATTCTTGCTCAACATTGCTTTCAAGATAATGCTTGACTCTCTGTCCATTAGCAATGAACTTTTTGTCAGAGTCAATATCCTGAAGCTCTACATATCTATATGGTGACACACTTCTAATCACATATGGTCCTTTCCACAGGGATTTTAATTTCCCAGGAATAGTCTGAGCCTAGAGTTAAATAGCGGAACTTTTTGTCCTGGCTCAAAGACTCTGGATGACAGTTTCTTGTCATGCCACCTTTTTGCTTTCTCTTTATAAATTTTTGCATTTTCGAAAGCATTGAGTCTGAATTCCTCTAGCTCATTCAACTGGAGCAATCTTTTCTCTCCAGCTAATTTGGCATTAAGGTTCAGGAATCTGGTTGCCCAGTAGGCTTTATGCTTCAGTTCCACGGGCAGGTGACATGCCTTCCCATACACAAGCTGGTATGGAGAAGTTCCTATAGGGGTCTTGAATGCTCTTCTGTATGCCCAGAGAGCATCATCCAAGCTCCTTGCCCAATCCTTTCTACGGGCAATTACAGTCCGTTCTAGGATTCTTTTTAGTTCTCTATTAGAGACTTTAGCTTGCCCATTTGTCTGTGGATGATATGGAGTTGCCACCTTGTGGCTAATTTTGTATCTGACCATAGCAGAGTAAAGCTGTTTATTGCAGAAATGAGTGCCTCCGTCACTGATTAGCGCTCTAGGGACACCAAATCTGCTAAAGATGTGTTTTTGGAGGAACTTCAGCATTGTCTTAGTATCATTAGTGGGTGTTGCAATTGCCTCTACCCATTTAGATACATAGTCTACAGCCACCAGAATATAAGTGTTTGAGTATGATGGTGAGAAAGGCCCCATGAAGTCAATACCCCATACATCAAACAACTCAATCTCTAAGATCCTTTGTTGAGGTATGGCGTAACCTTGAGGCAGATTACCAGCTCTCTGGTAACTGTCATAGTTACGTATAAACTCTCGGGAGTCTCTATAGAGGGTAGGCCAGTAGAAGCCATATTAGAGGACTTTTGTGGCTGTTTGCTCACTTTCGAAATGTCCTCCATATTGTGATCCATGACAATGCCATAGGATCTTCTGTGCTTCTTCTCTAGGCACACATCTACGGATTATTCCGTCTGCACATCTCTTAAAGAGATATAGTTCATCCCACAAGTAGTACTTTGCATCAAAGATCAGTTTTTTTGTTTGCTAACCTATTGTACACTTTGGGTATGAATCTTACTGCTTTATAGTTTGCAATGTCTGCAAACCACGGTACTTCCTAAATGGCAAAGAGTTGCTCCTCCGGAATGGTTTTAGAGATCTCAGTAGAGGGGTAGGACGCCCTTTCTACTGGTTCTATTCGGGATAGGTGATCTGCTACTTGGTTCTCTGTCCCTTTTCTGTCTCTTATTTCTATATCAAACTCTTGTAGAAGCAACACCATCTTATGAGCCTGGGTTTTGAATTCTGCTTTGTAAGTAGATATTTAAGAGCAGCATGGTCAGTGTACACAATCACTTTTGATCCTACCAAATAGGATCTAACTTGTCAATGGCATAAACAACTGTAAGCAATTCCTTTTCTGTGGTTGTGTAATTTTTCTGCACGTCATTTAGAACACGGCTGGCATAGTAAATGACGTGCAGAAGCTTGTCATGCCTCTGTCCCAATACTGCACCAATAGCATGGTCACTGGCATCATACATTAGTTCGAATGGTAATGTCCAGTCTGGTGCAGAAATAACTGGCGCTGTGACCAGCTTAGCCTTCAGAGTCTCAAAGCCTACAAACACTCTGTGGCAAAGACAAATGGTGTATCAGCAGCTAGCAGGTTACTCAGAGGTTTTGTGATTTTTAAAAAATCCTTTATAAACCTCCTGTAGAATCCTGCATGCCCCAGAAAACTTCTGATTGCCTTAACATTGGTGGGTGGTGGTAATTTCTCGATTACCTCTACCTTAGCTTGATCCACCTCTATGCCTTTGTTCGAAATTTTATGCCCAAGGACAATTCCTTCAGTCACCATAAAGTGACATTTTTCCTAGTTTAAAACAGCTTAGTCTCTTGGTATCTTTTCAGAACAAGTGCTAGATGATCAAGATAGGAGCTGGATGAATCTCCAAATACTGAGAAGTCATCCATGAAGACTTCCAAAAATTTTTCCACCATATCAGAGAAGATAAAGAGCCTGCATCTCTGGAAGGTTTCTGGTGCATTGCACAGACCAAAAAGCATCCTTCTGTAGGCAAATACTCCAGATGGACATGTGAATGCTGTTTTCTCTTGATATTGAGGATATACTACAATTTGTTTATAACCTGAGTAGCCATCCAAAAAGCAGTAATAGTCATGACCTACTAGTCTTTCTGGCATCTAGTCTATGAATGGTAAAGAAAAATGATCCTTTCTGGTGGCTATATTGAGCCTTCTATAGTCAATACACATACGCCACCCTGTAACCGTTCTCGTAGGAACCAGTTCATTCTTTTCATTATGAACCGCTGTCATACGTCCCTTTTTGGGTACAACTTAGACAGGGCTCACCCAAGAGCTATTAGAAATAGGATAAATAATCCCAGCCTCTAGTAATTTAGTAACCTCTTTCTGCACCACCTCTTTCATGGCTGGATTCAGCCGCCTTTGTGGTTGAACCATTGGCTTGGCATTATCCTCCAGTAGGATCTTGTGCATGCATCTGGCTGGGCTAATGCCCTTAAGATCACTAATGGACCACCCAAGAGCTGTCTTGTGTGTCCTTAGCACCTGAATTAGTGCTTTCTCTTCCTGTGGCTCTAAAGTAGAGCTTATGATTACAGGAAAAGTGTTACCTTCTCCTAGAAACGCATATTTCATGGATGGTGGTAATGGTTTGAGCTCGGGTTTAGGAGGTTTCTCCTCTTCCTGAGGAGTTTTCAGAGGTTCTTTCATTTCCTCTGGTTCCTCTAGATCAGGCTGAACATCTTTAAAGATGTCCTCTAGCTCTGATTCGAGACTCTCATCCATACTGATCTCCTTTACCAGGGAGTCAATAATATCAACACTCATGCAGTCCTTTGATGTGTCTGGATGCTTCATTGCTTCAACAGCATTTAACCTAAACTCATCCTCATTGACTCTTAGGGTCACTTCCCCTTTTTGGACGTCAATGAAGGTTTGGCCAGTTGCTAGGAAAGGTCTTCCTAGAATGAGGATTGCACTCTTGTCCTCCTCCATCTCCAGCACTACAAAGTCAGTGGGAAAGGCAAATGGCCCAACTGTGACAATCATGTCCTCCATTACGCCTGATGGATATTTAATAGAGCCATCAGCAAGTTGAAGACAAATCCAGGTTGGTATGACCTCTTCAGTCAAGCCAAGCTTTCTGATAGTGGATGCAGAGATTAGGTTGATACTTGCCCGAAGATCACATAGAGCTGTCTTGGTGCAAGTACCCTCCAATGTGCATGGTATCATAAACTCCCAGGATCCTTAAGCTTCTCTGGTAAGCTCTTTAAGATGACTGCACTGCATTCTTCAGTGGGAAAGACTTTTTCAGTTTCTCTCCAATCCTTCTTATAACTTAACGCAAGATTCCTACCCTTTTCTGGCATTTGAACGCCAGAACTGGACATGGGTTGGGCGTTCAACGCTAATTTTTCACCCTTTTCTGGCGTTTGAACGCCAGAACTGGGCATCCACTGGGCGTTTAATGCCAGTTTTTCACCCTTTTTTGGCATTTGAACGCCAGAATCATTCCTCTCTGGGCTCTTACTATCCTCAGAGGGATTTTGGGTGGCAGTTTACTCATCCTCTGTCAGTTGTTTTTTTCTTGGCTTTCTGCTGCTTTGAGTTGAGGTATTTAATATTTTTCCACTTTTTAATTGAACTGCTTGGTACTTTTCTGTTATCTATTTTGATAACTGTTATTTTGTCTGATTCAATTGTTCCTCCAAATATTGGTTTGCATCCTTGGTTTCTTGTAGCATTGCTTTAAACTCTGCTATCTATTCTGTTAGATAGCATAATTGCTTATTGGATTTAGCAACCTGTTTTGGAGGACTAAGTTCAGTGGATACTGCCTTAGCTTCATCTTTTTTAGAGGACTCACTGCTTAAGTACAGATGCTGATTTGTAGCAACTATATCTATGAGCTCTTGAGCCTCTTCAATCAATTTTCTCATGTGTATAGATCCACCAGCTGAGTGGTCTATAAATATCTGAGCTTTTTCAGTAAGTCCATAGTAGAAGATGTCTAACTGCACCCACTTTGAAAATATTTCAGAGGGGCATTTCCTTAGCATCTCTCTGTACCTCTCCCAGGCATCATAAAGAGATTCATTATTCTCTTGTTTAAAGCCTTGGATGTCCAGCCTTAGCTGTGTCATCCTCTTTGGAGGGAAATATTGATTCAGGAATTTGTCTGACAATTGTTTCCATGTTCTTATGCTGGCTTTGGGTTGGTTATTTAACCACCTCTTAGCTTGGTTTTTTATAGCAAATGGAAAGAGCAACAATCTGTAGACATCCTGATCCACTTCCTTATCACGTACTGTGTTAGTAATTTGTAAGAATTGTGCCAGAAATTCTGTCGGTTCTTCCTATGGAAAACCGGGATACTAGCAATTTTGCTGCACCATTATAATGAGCTGAGTGTTCAGCTCAAAGGTGTTGGCTCTTATGGGGGGTATACAGATACTACTCCCATATGAAGCAGTAGTGGGGTTAGCATATGACCCCAGAGTTCTTTTAAATTGTTCATTTCCACTTAGGTCCATGATGGAGTAAGGGAGATGATGTGGATAAAAATTTTATTTTATATTTATTTATTTATTTATATATTTTTTTGAAATAATAAAATAAAATTAAAAAAACTAAAATAATAAAAAAAGATTTGAAAATGTTTTATAAGGATTTTCAAAAAAGTGAGGAGAGAGAAATTGGTTAGGAAGTTTTTGAAAAAGATATGATTTTAAAAATCTTAAAGAGATATGATTTTGAAAAATTTTGACCAAGTCAACCCAAGGGATTCGAAAATTAATGAGTAAATAAAGGAAAGATATTTTTTATTTTTGAATCTTATTATGAAAGAGAAAAACACACAAAAGACACTAGATTTAAAATTTTTAGATCTAATGCTCCTTGTTTTCGAAAATTTTGGAGGAAAAACACCAAGGAACATCAAACTTAAAAATTTTAAGATCAAAACACAAAGAAGACTCAAGAACACTTTGAAGACTCACAAGAACAGCAAGAACAATAAGAAAGAACACCAAACTTAAAATTTTTAGAAACCCAAAATAAAATTTTCGAAAACTAAAGAAAAATTAACAAGAGAACACCAAACTCAAAATTTGACACAAGATTTAATCAAAGAAAAATTATTTTTGAAAAGAGGATACCAAAAACATAAGCCAACGCTGTATAAAGATCAAACAAAAAATAAACAATAACAGCTTGAAGATCAAGAAAGAACAATGGACACAAATTCGAAAATATGAAGAACAAATAAGGACATGCAATTGACACCAAACTTAAAACATGAAACTAGACTCAAGTAAAAATAGAAAATTAACTAGGAAAAATATGATTTTTGAGATTTTTTGAAAAGAAAATAAAGAGACTCTAAACTAACAAAAGACAAATTTTCCAAATCTAAGCAACAAAATAAACCGTCAGTTGTTCAAACTCAAACAATCCCCGACAACGGCGCCAAAAACTTGGTACACGAAATCGTGATACACAACTCCGTGCAGCTGACCAGCAAGTGCACTGGGTCATCCAAGTAATACCTTACGTGAGTAAGGGTCGATCACATGGAGATTGCCGGCTTGAAGTAAGCTATGGTTATCTTATTATTCTTAGTCAGGATATCAATAATGGTTATTAGTTTTAATTGCGAAAAATAAAAGAGTATGAAATAAATACTTATTATGTAGTAATGGAGAATAGGTTGGAATTTTGGAGGTGCTCTATCCCTTGAATCTCTGCTTTCCTACTGTCTTCTTCTTCACGCACGCAAGGTTCCTTCCATGGCAAGCTGTATGTTGGTGGATCACCGTTGTCAATGGCTACCATCTGTCCTCTCAGTGAAAATGGTCCATGTATATGGCTAATCATCTGTCGGTTCTCACTTGTGTTGGAATAAGATCCCGTGATCCTTTTGTGTCTGTCACTACGCTCAACAATCATGAGTTTGAAGCTCGTCACAGTCATCCCTTCCCAGATCCTACTCGGAATACCACAGACAAAGTTTAGACTTTCCGGATCTCAGAATGCTAACAATTGATTCTAGCTTATACCATGAAGACTCTAGTCTCACGGATTGAATGCTCTGTTGTCAGGAGAGGCAGTCAAACTTGTGAACCAAGAAACCAAGAGATATACATTCAATCTAAGGTAGAATGGAAGTGGTTGTCAGGCACGCGTTCATAGGTTGAGAATGGTGATGAGTGTCACAGATCATCACATTCATCATGTTGAAGTGCGAATGAATATCTTAGAATAGAAACAAGCGTGATTGAATAGAAAACAGAATTAATTGCATTAATTCATCGAGACACAGCAAAGCTCCTCACCCCCAACCATGGGGTTTAGAGACTCATGCCGTAGGAGATACAAATTTAGATGTAAAATGTCATGAGGTACAAAATAAATCTCTAAAAGTAGTTTTTATACTAAACTAGTAACCTAGGTTTACAGAAAATGAGTAAACTAAGATAGATAGTGCATAAATCCACTTCTGGGGCCCACTTGGTGTGTGTTTGGGCTGAGCAATGAAGCTTTCACGTGTAGAGGCTATTCCTGGTGTTTAACTCTAGCTTTTGTGCCAGTTTGGGCGTTTAACTTCAGCTTGTATACTGTTTCGGCGTTTAACTCCAGAATAGGGTAGAATGTTGGCATTAAACGCCAGTTTGCGTCATCATAACTCGGGCAAAGTATGTACTATTATATATTGCTGGAAAGCCCTGGATGTCTACTTTCCAACGCAATTAAAAGTGCGCCAATTCGGTTTCTGTAGCTCTAGAAAATCCATTTCGAGTGCAGGGAAGTCAGAATCCAACAATATCTGCAGTTCTTTTTCAGCCTCTGAATCTTATTTTTGCTCCGGTCCCTCAATTTCAGTCAGAGAATACCTGAAATTATAGAAAAAAACACAAACTCATAGTAAAGTCTAGAAATGTGATTTTTGCATAAAAAACTAATAAAAATATACTAAAATGTAGCTAGATCCTACTAAAAACTATATGAAAATACCCCCAAAAAGCGTATAAAATATCCGCTCATCACCTACCAATTTGAAAATATTTTTTGTGAACTTGCTTGGAGAATTTATTTTAGAACAAGCTTTTCGAGCTAAGAACACAAGCATGTGAGTTTTGAGCCCAATTGTGTGGTTACATCTTATAACCACTTTTTTCCATTCTTGTGTGCATTGTTATCTCTCTATGATTGTAATCTTTGATTTGTTTGATTTTATATGTCCATTATTTTGTGAATACATGCATTTATATAATTGAGGCCATCATTTTATTTAGCTCACTTACCCAAATAGCCTACATTTCATGAACCATTGTTAGCTAATTTTGAGCGTATTTAACCCCTTTTATTCTTAATTTTAGCACATCACTATTCCTAAGTGAAAAACAATAAATGTCCCTTAATTTGGATCTTTGATTAGCTTAGGCTAGTGAGAGTATGTATCCTGTGGGTATGGAAAACTTGGGACATTGGTTGAGGTAAAAATGTATTTTGTATTTTTGTTGAATCTTTTGGGAATTGGGTACATATTCATGCACTAAATGTATAACCATATGCATTGATATATTTGTACATATTTTATGTGAAAAAAATGAATAAAGAAAAAGAAAAAAATAAAATATATATATATATATATAGAAAAAAAACAATAAAAAGGGGACAAAAATGCCCCAAAGCGAAGTAATAATAATCAATGCATATGAGTTGTGATGAAAAAAAAAAGAGAATGCATGAGTATGTGAAAAAGTGGGAATCATGGGTAGCTAGGTATTGTATTAGAATTGTATAAATTGTTACATGTGTTTGGTGAGAGCTTAGGTTAATCAAAGATTCAAATATCAAGCTCACTTGACCATATGCATCCTTACCTTTACCCTAGCCCCATTACAACCTATGAATAAGTCCTCATGATAAATGTATGCATGCATTGAATAATTGTTGATTGTTAGATAAAAAATAAATCTTAGAAAGTATGATTAGGGGAGAATTGAGTGATCAACCCTATACACTCGAGCGAATAGAGTGGATACACATCCGGTGAGGGTTCGATGCTTAATTCCTTGTTCCCGGCTTTCATGAGCTTTCTTCTTGCAAGTCTATTTGAACATCATTTTTATATTTGAATTGGTGGGATTCATGAATCTTCAAACTACTTAGCCCTACATGTGCATATGTGTACTTGGAGATTGATTTACTTTTAACCAAGTAGGTAGAATCATCTTGCATGTAGTTGCATTCATATAGATAGGTGCATATAGTATATTTGTATTGAATAAATGTTCATACCCATTTTCTTGTCCTTCTTTATTCTTAGCATGAGGACATGCTTAGTTTAAGTGTGGGGGGCTTAAATAAACCCCAATTTTATGGTTTATCTTGTGCTTAATTTAGGGGATTATATCAACTTTTTCCACATTTATTCAATAAAATATAGCATGGTTTTGTAATTCTCCTTAAATTTGTGCTTAAGTGTAAAAACATGCTTTTTAGGCCCTAAAATTGCTAATTTCAATTCACTTTAATTCCATTCGATTTCTTGATATTTTTTTGAGTGATTTAAGGTTTTGAAGGCAAATATTGGATTGAAGGAATGAAGAAAAAGCATGTAAAAATGGAGAACTCATGAAGAAATGAAGGAATTGTAAAGCTGTCAATTCTGACCTCTTCGTACTAAATCGATCATAACTTGAGCTACAAAGGTCCAAATGAAACAGTTTTAGTTGCGTTGGAAAGCTAACATCCTGGGCTTCAAAATGATATAAAATTTGCCATAGTTTCTTGGCGTTTAGATGACGTTCACGCGTTACTCATGCGTGCGCATCGCAGGATCAGTGTGGGCCATCTTAAGCAACTCCTGGCCAGCGATTTCTAGCTCATTTTGGGCCCAATCCAACTCATTTCTAATGCTATTGAACCCAAGGATTGAAGAGGGATGAACCAAGTAGTGTAAGTTAGTATTTTTCGTCAGCTTTTAGGATATAATTCTAGAGAGAGCGACTTTCTCCTCTCTCTAGATTTAGGGTTCTCATTTCCATTTCCTTTGTTGATCTAGATTTTAATCTTGTTTCATTTTAGTTTTCCTTTACTTTTCTTTGTTCTTGAATTTCAGTTCAGACACTTTTAATTTCTTATTTTGCTCTCTTTTATGTTGATGAACCATTGTTGGATCTTGATTTCTTCTAATGCAATTTTATGTTTCCATGTCTTATTTTATGTTTATCTTCATTGCTATTGTTGATTTCTTGCTTATGTTAGTTATGGGTTTTATTAATTCTTGCATTTTGTGATGTTTACTTTTATTGCAGTCTAGGTGTTTGATGAAATGTTTACACTAGTTTTTAAGTAGTTTTCTTACTCTTGGCCTATGCTAAGGGAATTGAGTGACCTTGAGTCATCGGGTCTCATTGAATTGGTGATTTGAGAACCCTTAGTGGTCAATTTGATAACCATTGACTCTAGCCTACTACTAAGTTAATTAGTAGTTAGGTTAGGACTTATAGATTGATGTTGATTGTAACACCCGAATTAGTCTAAGCTTTACCTCGCGTCGTAAAGCAAAGATTTACTTTTATTGCACTCTAGGTGTTTGATGAAATGTTTACACTAGTTTTTGAGTAGTTTACTTACTCTTGGCATATGCTAAGGGAATTGAGTGACATTGAGTCATTGGGTCTCATTGAATTGGTGATTTGAGAACCCTTAGTGGTCAATTTGATAACCATTGACTCTAGTCTACTACTAAGTTAATTAGTAGCTAGGTTAGGACTTATAGATTGATGTTGATTGTAACACCCCAATTAGTCTAAGCTTTACCTCGCATCACAAAGCAAGGATTAATCAAGGATTACGACAGTTCTAAGCTCATACATATGATATATAGAAGGAATAATATTATCTAGAAGACTGATGAAAGATATAGTTCAAAAACAGGATTTAACAGCGCAAAACGAACTAATGAAGCGTCTAACTTAAGCACAAGAAAACAGATGTTATATAAACAAAATAATAGTATGATAGTGTAATATCATAAGGAACTAGCCACGGCTCGGCGGAGTTTAAGCTGGCTTGCCAAATATACAGATAAGGAGGAACTGAAGTTTAAAATGGCTTATACGAGTTTTGTTCTCTCTCTAATACAAGCCTCTAGGACAAAATAAAAATACAAAAGTGAGAGATATATATAAATAAACAAAATAAATCAAAGAGACTCAAAAGGTATCCGGATCTTTCGCTTCTGTCACCAACCAAACAACTCACTGAGGTGGGTTGCGACCTGCATCTGAAAAACACAACAAAAATATGGTATGAGAACCGGAGGTTCTCAGTATGGTAACAATGCCCAATGATGTAAGATGTAAGGCTCCAGGATGCCGAAGGCAATCCTAGAACTCACATCACATACGGATATTCAAGCTTAACATCAATAAATAAATAAAAGACTTAAACCATAAATCGGGTCATCTAAGCTTAGGGGTTTCTAACTAATGCTAATAACACCGCTGTATCCCACAGCTCTCACCAGCCTAACCTCCGTGCGAACCCATTGCCACCACCTACCTAACCTCCTATCATCAGACAATTTCAAATAATGCAGGCAAGTAAAACACAGATAGAATTCATTTACAACAAGTAAATCAAGAAGCAAGCAAGCATGTTATAAGATTAGGCAAACTCAAGTAAACAAAGCAAGCAAGAATATAGAAGATGCACATGATGAATGTCTGCCCTATTGGCTGTGATATCACATGTTGGTTATTGTGCCAAACCCAACAGCAAATCCGGTCGCCAACTCTTGGATTAGTCTCTCTATTGTGCATAAGGAGGAAAATTCAGAGGGAGAGTGCCCTACCATCTTCTCCTTTCAGAGGGAAATATTCCGAGGGAGCGTGCCCTACCACCATCCTCTGGTTGTCGCATGATTCCGTGGATTAGTGTCCTACCACCTTGCAATCAGAGAAAAACCCATGTTCAGGAGGAAAATTCCGATGGAGCGTGCCCTACCACCTTCTCCTTTCAGAGGGAAACATTCCAAGAGAGCATGCCCTACCACCTTCCTCTAGAGCAATCAATATGAATGAGAAGCTCAGCTTTAAGCCACTCATCTGAACGTAGGCGGGATACTGCCACAGCCCCTGCGATGGATAGCAAAGCATAAAATAATCACGTAATTGGTGCACGAAATTGTAAACCACACTTTTTACAACTCGTACCACTAACCAGCAAGTGCACTGAGTCGTCCAAGTAATACCTTACGTGAGTAAGGGTCGATCCCACGGAGATTGTTGGCTTGAAGCAAGCTATGGTTATTTTATTATTCTTAGTCAAGAGATCAATTATAATTATCAGTTTGAATTACTAAAAAATAAAAGAGTGTGAAATAATTACTTGTTGTGCAATAATGGAGAATATGTTGGAGTTTTGGAGATGCTTTGTCTTCTGAATCTCTGCAACATAATGCTTCCTTGCATTCAAAAGTGCAAAGTTCCTTCCATGGCAAGCTGTATGTAGGGCGTCACCATTGTCAATGGCTACTTCCCATCCTCTCAGTGAAAATGGTCCAAATGCTCTGTCATAGCACGACTAATCATCTGTTGGTTCTCGATCATGTCGGAATAGGATCCATTGATCCTTTTGCGTTTGTCATCATGCCCAACAATCGCGAGTTTGAAGCTCGTCACAGTCATTCAATCCCAGAATCCTACTCGGAATACCACAAACAAGGTTTAGACTTTCCGGATTCTCATGAATGCTGCCATCAATTCTAGTTTATACCACGAAGATTCTGATTAAGGAATCTAAGAGATACTCATTCAATCTGATGTAGAACGGAGGTGGTTGTCAGGCACACGTTCATGGATTGAGGAAGGTGATGAGTGTCACGGATCATCACCTTGATGGTGTTTTTGTGGAAAAACGAATTTTCCAACACACAAATCCAACCGACAAGTGTACCGGGTCGCATCAAGTAGTAATAACTCACAAGAGTGAGGTCGATCCCACAGGGATTGATGGATCAAGCAACTTTAGTGGGTGATTAGTTTAGTCAAGCTAACATTGAGTGAATTGTGTGAAGTTGATCATCAGAAAGTAAAATTGCAATGAATTTAAAGTGCAGAAAGTAAAAATGAACAGAAACTTAAAGAGCAAGAAATGTAAATTAACGGAATCTTAAATGACAAGAAATGTAAATTGCAAGAAATGTAAAAGGGAGTGGGTGCAGGGAAATTAAATGAAAGCATTAGATCCAAGCTTAGAACAATTGCAGGGATATTAAAGTGCTTGAAAGTAAATTAGAAGCAATAGAAACAGAAATGTAAAAATGCAGATGAAATAAAAGCAGCAGATGTAAACAGCAAGGCAAAATTTCTTGAAGGAGCAAACAGAAATTAAGTTCAGCTGAAGTGCAGAATAAAATTGAAAATCTCAGGAAATCATAGAGACTAGAAAACAAGTCTAGCTCTTAATTCCTTCCTTGATCAAAGTAGAAAGCAGATTGAAGAAGAAAGAAAGATGGAAGCAGTAAATGAGAACGCAGATTCAACTTTCAATTCTTAGAAATTATGCAAAGATGAACAAAGATGGATTTCAGATTAAAGATTGAAACAGAATTCCTCCAACCTCAATCCAAAATTTCAAAATAGAAATGAAAACTAAGAGAGAGAGCTCTCAAATCCTAATACTCCCTAGTGGAGCTAGCCCTTTTAATTCCGCCTCTATTGATGCCTTTATATAGGCTTTACAAAATGGAGAATGGGTCTTGGATGGTCTTGATTCAATTTGGTGAGGAATTGAATTTATATGAAATTGAACTTTTGGCCCATGATTATTTGCTCCCAGGAGGCTGCCCTGCCCTTGTGGAGGGCAGGGTAGTGTTGCCCTGGTGTGCCTTGCCTTGCTGCCCGTGCGTCCATGTTGCGCGCCAAGTGCTCATGCCCATGCCAATTTGTGCGCTGGCCATGCACCAAGAAATGCTGCCCTGCCCTTGTGGATGGCAGGGCAATGCTGCCAATGGGTGAAGTCCCAAGTTCGAAACTCGGTGGAGGCATACGCTGCTCTCTTTTCCTTGGTTTTCTTGGCACCAAAGTAAGGCCTAGTTTCTTGCTTCCTCATGGTGCCGTGTTCGATTCTTGTGGCAAGCAATTGGGGGAGCAATTTTCCTTGATTTTCCATGAAGAGCACGACATTGCCCTGCTCTCCAAGAGGGCCGGGCAGAAAATTGAGCTCTACTTTGTTTTGGAGTGAGGCTCCAGCTTCGAGCCTTGGTGGAAGCACTTTGGTTTATTTTCGCTTATTTTTGGTCCTTAAAGATGCCTCTCGTTCCTGCCTCAATTTTATGCCAAATATGGAATGCTATATATCGTTGGAAAGCTCTAAATGTCAGCTTTTCAACGCAACTGGAAGCACATCAATTGGACGTCTGTAGCTCAAGTTATAGCCCTTTGAAGGAGGCATGGTCATTCTGTGAGCGCCCAGATTTTACCTTAGCGAAAATTCTTGCTTCCAACTTCACTTTGCATCACGATGTTGCCCTGCCCTTGGCAAGGGCAGGGCAGTGTGCGTGCTGGTTGCTTTCTCCTTTGATTTGGTCATGGACCACGCTTTTAAAAGCGTGGCCTAAGGCTCCAAAGTGTGCTCCAACTTCAAAGTGTGTCCCAAAGCTCTTTTTTTCTCCTTTTTTTGTGCTTCTTTGCTTTTTTTTCTTCTTATTTCCTACAAGATTTATAAATTTAAAAGATCAAGGAAATATACCATTTAATCACAAAAGCATTCAATATTTAAGCACAATTCATCAATTTCTTGTATGAAAAAGTATTGAAAAATGGGTATATGATAACCTGTCATCACAACACCAAACTTAAACCTTGCTTGTCCCCAAGCAAGAAAAGAATCATGCAATAAAGATTGACAATCCAAGGTAAGAAGAATAGCAACTCAATGTTCATGGTAAGCTAGTTTTCTAAGCATGCTACAATCACAAAAGAAATGTAAATGATTGATGCTTCTATCTAGCTCAATTTATGAAATCTTTTTTTCTTGACTCTCTAATCATTGATGCTCAGAGCCTTGAGCTTTGAGGGAGTGCTTTGCACTTGAGCCTAGCCTTGACTTCTAAGTGTTTTGTTTTCAAGCATTTGGCTTGATACATAAACACCACAAGCACTTAGCAAATAAATTGCCATTGGTACTCAGAGCCTTTAGCTTTCTCATTCCTTCCCTTTTTCTTTTCTTGCTTTAATTGTATTTGCTTCTTCAAGGTTTTCATGATTTTTAAAAGATTTCACAAAATGTACTAGATGAGAAACTTCAATTAAATAAAATCCAATGCAATTGAGCAACAATTAATCATACTAGCTTTTCAATACTTGTATGCACATGCTAAATTCTTCTTTAATTCCTTGTTTGTTTATGATCATGATGCTTTTTTTTGCTTTTTAATTCACAAAACTCAAGTTGGTAGTCATAATGTCACAACAACATATTTCAAATCAAATTCAAGCTATGCTTAGTCATACTACACATGTATACAGAAAATATAAAGACAATCATGCAATTTAAAGTGCTGGAAATAAATGAGAGGAAAAGGAACTTTACAACTTTGTAGTCCATCTTCTCTATTGTTGTCATTTTCCTCCTATTCTTCCACTTCCCCTACCAAACTTAGAGTGCTTGCTCATCCTCAAGCAACAATTAGAACAATGGCTTTGGGGCTAAGATGGATCATGAATGTCTTGCACAATGAAATGTTAGTAGCACATGTGTTTTAAGCAAGCAAAATGAAAGATAACAATCAAGGCATCAGAGACAAAGACATTTTGATTGCAAACATAAGAAGGTGAGCATAGAAGGTGGGCACAATACTTTGCATAAAAGATAAGTGGCACACCAAACTTAGTGTGACACTTTCACTTGAAATTAATGCAAGTATCTAGTAAGAATTAGAACCAAATTTTGTTGCATAACAACACCAAACTTAGAATTCAATCATATGTCAATTTTATTTAAAACAAAACTAAATGAAACTGTTGTATGTTAAAGACAATCACCAAGCCAATAATCTGTCATGAATAAAGCTCTCTCGGTAATGTATTAACAAACACAGTAAATAAGCAAACTAAAATGAAAGCATTAAAAACAAAGAATTAACTAAAGTAAACAGAATAACAAAATATAAAACCAAAAGAAAATTAACACTGCAAAGACATTATGGTTATGCAGACAAGTGGTGTTGCTGAATGATTTGCATAGAAAAATAGGTGGCACACCAAACTTAGAATCTTGGTGTGTCACTTTCATTTTTTTGATTTGATGCAATCATCCAAAAAGATTGAAAACAATTTTGTTGCAAGGCAACACCGAACTTAGAATGTAACCATATGCCAATTTATTGAATTTAAACAAAACAAAGGGAAGAAATATACCTACTGTCTACCTGTTCTTCACTTTCTTCCTTTTCTTCCAGTTGGTTAAGAGGAATGACTCCAAGAGGGGAGAAGTTTCAGCTAATGTCCCTTGTTTTGGCCTCTTCTCAGCAAGCTTCTTTTTGAATTTGGCTTGATTGAGCTTGCTTGCTGGACCAGGGACATGATTGGTGCTCTTGTTAGTTGCCTTCACTTTTTTGGATTCATGAATTGGTTGCTGTGTGATTTTTGGAGTTTGATCTTCATCCATAGCCTTTTGAATTGGTGGTTCAATGAGCTTGTCCTTCATGTGACTCTCTGTTTCCCTTGAGTTTGGACTTTCTTGATTGTCCTCCTCACTAGCTTGTTCTTTCACTTCCTCTTTTACACTCAACATTTGCTTTAATAGCTCTTTCATGGAGGAGGTTTGTTGATCTTCCCAAGCTTTCTTCATCTCCTCTTCATACCTCTCAATCATGGATTCAAATGTTGAGGTATTTTGGTCCAGGGAAGTTTGTGAGAGTTGTGAGTTGTCATGTGCTCTTGTCATCTTAAGTGGCTTCTGTGAATATGCAAGTTCAGGTTCAAATGTTTCCACCACCTCTTTTTTCTTCACTAAAAATCCACTTGACTCAGTAGCCTCTTCCTCTTGTTTGTCCTCCTTCTTCGTTGCACTCACCAATTGAGCTAGCTTCACTTCCATGTTTTTGAGGGAGTTTTCTTGTTCTTTCCAAACTTTCGTTGTCTTCTCCTCATATCTTTTGAGCATGGACTCAAGCTTTGAGAACCTTGAGTGGTTCATGCAAGTTTGTGTGGGTGGTGAGTTTTGAAAGGGGCTTTCTATTGAAGCATGGTCAAGTGATGATATCTTTGGATGAATATCATATGGAGCATTAGAATTTCCTTTCCAACCACCATTAGAATCATGACTTGCATCATTTTGTGGTGGAAGGAAATATCCCATATGGTTCTCTTGCTCATCTTGTGTTTCTGAAGCAAATCTCCATGAATTGGAGTGCTCAAACTCTGTTAATTCTTGGTGATATTCCCAGCCACTATTAGAGGGTGGTGATGGTGGGCAATATCCCATAAAATTTTGTTTGACCATAAGATGAGTTGAACTCCATTTGTATTTTGTAAACATCAATGAAAATTTAAATTCATATCACAGAGAAAGAATTTCTTAGTGAGGCAATAACTCAAACACCTTGCTATCAATTTAAAACAGAGAACAAAAACAAAAAAAATGCTTGATCTAGACTTCTCACCCACTTAATCATTGTTGAACTAATCAATCCCCGGCAACGGCGCCAAAAACTTGATGGTGTTTTTGCGGAAAAACGAATTTCCAACACACATAACTCACCGGCAAGTATACCGGGTCGCATCAAGTAGTAATAACTCACTTAGAGTGAGGTCGATCCCACAGGGATTGATGGATCAAGCAACTTTAGTGGGTGATTAGTTTAGTCAAGTAACATTGAAGTGAATTTGGATGAAGTGTAGCCAACAGAAAGTAAATAGCAAGGAAAATTAAAGGGCAGAAAGTAAAATTGCAAGTAACTTAAAGAACAAGAAAGTAAAATAGCTGAAACTTAAATTGCAAGAATTGTAAAATTGCATCAAATGTAAAGGGGGCTGGGATGCTGGAAATTAAATGAAAGCATTGTAAAGGGGGCTGGGGTGCTGGAAATTAAATGAAAGCAGTAGATTCAAGCTTAGAACAATTGCAGGGAGATTAAAGTGCTTGAAAGTAAATTAGAAGCAATAGAAACAGAAAGGTAAAAATGCAGATGAAATAAAAGCAGCAGATGTAAACAGCAAGGCAAAATTTCTTGAAGGAGCAAACAGAAATTAAGTTCAGCTTAAGTGCAGAATAAAATTGAAAATCTCAGGAAATCATAGAGACTAGAAAACAAGTCTAGATCTTAATTCCTTCCTTGATCAAAGTAGAAAGCATCTATCTATTCGTAATGGAGCCGGCCTCCTTACAAAGATGGAAGTGATGCCTTATATAGGCTTTACAAGAAAAAATGAAAATGAAATTAAAACAAATTACAAAAATGAAAATCCTAATTTAATTGATCCATGTGCCTTTGAGTGATGATGTGGGCTTTGCTTGCTTTGGATTTGAGGAGAAATGGGTTTGGTTGGCTTTGATTCAATTTGGTGAGGAATTGAATTAAATTGAATTTTGGCCCATATGTTGCTCCCAGGAGGCTACCCTGCCCTTGTGGAGGGCAGGGCAGAAAATGGTGCATGCGTCCCTTGGTGCGTGCGTGTTGGTGCTGCAGGATGCTGCCCTGCCCTTGTGGAGGGCAGGGCAGAGTTTTTTTGTTGCGCCAGATTCTGCTGCCCGTGCGTCCTGATGTTGCCGAGACCCCCTTGGTACGCCAGATTCTGCCCGCTGGCCGTGCACCACAAAATGCTGCCCTGCCCTCGCGGAGGGCAGGGCAGTGTTTCCAAAAGTGAAGTTCCAAGTTCAAAACTTGGTGGATGCACACGCTACTTCTTTTCCTTGGTTTTCTTGGCACCAAAGTAAGGCCTAGTTTCTTGCTTCCTCATGGTGCCGTGTTCGTTTCTTGTGGCAAGCAATTGGGGGAGCAATTTTCCTTGATTTTCCATGAAGAGCACGAAATTGCCCTGCTCTCCAAGAGGGCAGGGTAGAAAATTGAGCTCTACTTTGTTTTGGAGTGAGGCTCCAGCTTCGAGCCTTGGTGGAAGCACTTTGGTTTATTTTCGCTTATTTTTTGCCCTTAAAGATGCCTCTCGTTCCTGCCTCAATTATACGCCAAATATGGATTGCTATATATCGTTGGAAAGCTCTGAATGTCAGCTTTCCAATGCAACTAGTAGCACATCAATTGGACGTCTGTAGCTCAAGTTATAGCCCTTTGAAGGAGGCATGGTCATGCTGTGAGCGCCCAGATTTTACCTTAGCAAAAATTCTTGCTTCCAACCTCACTTTGCATCACGATATTGCCCTGCCCTTGGCAAGGGCAGGGCAGTGTGCGTGCTGGTTGCTTTCTCCTTTGATTTGGTCATGGGCCACGCTTTTAAAAGCGTGGCCTAAGGCTCCAAAGTGTGCTCCAACTTCAAAGTGTGTCCCAAAGCTCTTTTTTTCTCCTTTTTTTGTGCTTCTTTTCTTCTTTTTCTTCTTATTTCCTACAAGATTTATAAATTTAAAAGATCAAGGAAATATACAATTTAATCACAAAAGCATTCAATATTTAAGCACAATTCATCAATTTCTTGTATGAAAAAGCATTGAAAAATGGGTATATGATGACCTGTCATCACACCTTCTTCATAGTGAGGCGCGAATGAACATCTTAGATAGGAACAAGCATGTTTGAATGGAAAACAGAAATAATTGCATTAATTCATCGAGACGCTGCAGAGCTCCTCACCCTCAACAATGGGGTTTAGAGACTCATGCTGCCAAAAGGTACAAATTTTAGATCTAAAAATGTCATGAGATACAAAATAAGTCTCTAAAAGTTGTTTAAATACTAAACTGGTACCTTAGGTTTACAGAAAATGAGTAAACTAAGATCGATAGTGCAGAAATCCACTTCTAGGGCTTACTTGGTACGTGATGGGACTGAGATTTAAGCTTCTCACGTGCCTGGGCTGTTTTTGGAGTTGAACGCCAGGTTGTAACCTATTTCTGGCGTTGAACTCCAACTTGCAACCTGTTTCTGGCGCTGAACGCCAAAATCAACATGGAACTGGCGTTGAATGCCAATTTACATCGTCTATCTTCGCGCAAAGTATGGACCATTATACATTACTGGAAAGCCCTGGATGTCTACTTTCCAACCCAATTAAGAGCGCGCCAATTGGACTCCTGTAGCTCCAAAAAATCGATTCCGAGTGCAGGAAGGTCAGAATCCAACAGCATCAGCAGTCCTTTTTCAGCCTAAATCAGATTTTTGCTCAGCTCCCTCAATTTCAGCCAGAAAATACCTGAAATTACAGAAAAACACACAAACTCATAGTAAAGTCCAGAAATATCAATTTTGCCTAAAAACTAATAAAATTATACTAAAAACTAACTAAAACATACTAAAAACTACCTAAAAACAATGCCAAAAAGCATATAAATTATCCGCTCATCACAACACCAAACTTAAATTGTTTCTTGTTCCCAAGCAACTGAGAATCAAATAGGATAAAAAGAATAGAATATACTATAAATTCCAAAATATCAATGAATATTAGTTCTAATTAGATGAGCGGGACTTGTAGCATTTTGCTTCTGAATAGTTTTGGCATCTCCCTTTATCCCTTGAAGTTTAGAATGATTGGCATCCATAGGAACTCAGAGTTCAGATAGTGTTATTGATTCTCCTAGTTAAGTATGTTGATTCTTGAACACAGCTACTTTTATGAGTCTTGGCCGTGGCCCTAAGCACTTTGTTTTCCAGTATTACCACCAGATACATAAATGCCACAGACACATGACTGGGTGAACCTTTTCAGATTGTGACTCAGCTTTGCTAAAGTTCCCAGTTAGAGGTGTCCAGAGTTCTTAAGCACACTCTTTTTGCTTTGGATCACGACTTTAACCACTCAGTCTCAAGCTTTTCACTTGGACCTGCATGCCACAAGCACATGGTTAGGGACACCTTGATTTAGCCGCTTAGGCTTGGATTTTATTTCCTTGGGCCCTCCTATCCATTGATGCTCAAAGCCTTGGATCCTTTTTACCCTTGCGTTTTGGTTTTAAGGGCTATTGGCTTTTTCTGCTTGCTTTTTCTTTTTCTTTCTCTATTTTCTTTTTTCTTTTTTTTTGCCATTTTTTTTTGCAAGCTTTGTTCTTCACTGCTTTTTCTTGCTTCAAGAATAATTTTTTTTATTTTTCAAATCATCAATAACATTTCTCTTTTTCATCATTCTTTCAAGAGCCAACATTTTTAACATTCATAAACAACAAGATCAAAATTATGCACTGTTCAAGCATTCAATCAAAAAACAAAAAGTATTGTCATCACATCAATATAATTAAACTAATTTCAAGGATGAATTTGAAACTCATGTACTTCTTGTTCTTTTGTATTAAAACATTTTTCATTTAGGAAAGGTGACGGATTCATAGAATTATTCATAGCCTTAAGACATAGTTACTAAATACTAATGATCATGTAATAAAGACACAAACATAGACAAACATGAAGCATAAAAATTGAAAAACAGAGATAAGAACAAGGAAGTTAAGGAATGAGTCCACCTTAATGAGGGTGGCACCTTTTTGAAGGATCAATGGTGCTTTTTGAGCTCCTTTATGTCTCTTCCTTGCCTCTGTTGCTTGATCCCTAGTGATTTTGGTGCTCCTATCCTTAGTTGCTCCCAATAGTTGTGTGGAGGAAAATATATCTCCTGAGGTATCTCAGGGATTTCTTGATGAGGGAATTCCTCATGCTCTCTTGATGTGCAGTCAGATGCTCTACTACTGAGCTATGGACCCTTGAGATGAATCTCTCCATCTCCCATGACTCAGAGGTGGAAGCAATTACCTTCCCTTTCCTCTTTCTTCATGTTTCTTTGGCCTTAGGTACCATAAATGGTTATGGAAAAACAAAAGAGCTATGCTTTTACCACACCAAACTTAGAATATTGCTCGCCCTCGAGCAAAAGAAGAAAGAATAGAAGAAGAAGAAGAAGAAGATAAGGGGAAGAGGGAGAGATGTTTGTGTTTTGGCCATGTAGGGTGGGTTTCGGTGGGAAGGATGGATGGATGTGAGTTGTGAAGAGGTGATGGGGAAGAGAGATTGAGGTGATTGGTGAAGAAGAGAGAAGGTGAGTTGGGGTAGGTAGGGATCCTGTGGGTTCCACAGATCCTGAGATGATCCTGTGGGGTCTACAGATCCTGAGGTGTCAAGGATTTACATCCCTACATGAATGAGGCGTGCAAAATGCCCTCTGCAAGCAATCCTGGCATTTAACGCTAGATTGATTCTTGTTTCTGGCGTTAAACGCCAGCTTTATGCTTGTTCTAGGCGTTTAACGCCTATCTGCAGCATGTTTCTGGCGTTGAACGCCAGCTTTCCTCAGTGTACAATCCTGGTGTTTAAACGCCAGAGTGCTGCATGTTTCTGGTGTTCAACGCCAGATCCATGCTCTGTTCTGGCGTTGAACGCCAGCCAGATGTTCCTTACTGGCGTTTAAACTCCAGTAAGCCCTTCCTCCAGGGTGTGCTGTTTCTTTTACTATTTTTTTTATTTTGTTTTTAATTTTTGTATTTGTTTTGTGACTCTACATGATCATGAACCTAAGAAAACATAAAAGAATAATAAAATAAAAAAAATTAGTTAAATAAAAATTTAGGTTGCCTCCCAATAAGCGCTTCTTTATTGTCTTTAGCTGGACTATTACTGAGCTTTTAATCCAGTCTTAGTCTTGAGCATTCTTGCTCAACATTGCCTTCAAGATAATGCTTGACTCTTTGCCCATTCACAATGAACTTTTTGTCAGAGTCATTATCATGAAGCTCTGCAAACCATGGTACTTCCTGAATGGCAAAGAGTTGCTCATCCGGAAAGGTTTCAGAGATCTTAGTAAGAGGGAGGGACGTCCCTTCTACTGGTTTTATTCGGGACAGGTGATCTGCTACTTGGTTCTCTGTCCCTTTTCTGTCTCTTATTTCTATATCAAACTCTTGCAGAAGCAACACCCATCTTATGAGCCTGGGTTTTGAATCCTACTTTGTGAGTAGATATTTAAGAGCAGCATAGTCTGTGTACACAATCACTTTTGATCCTACTAAATAGGATCTGAACTTGTCAATGGCGTAAACCACTACAAGCAATTCCTTTTCTGTGGTTGTATAGTTCTTCTGCGCAACATTTAGAACACGGCTGGCATAATAAATGACGTGCAGAAGCTTGTTATGCCTCTATCCCAACACTGCACCAATGGCATGATCACTGGCATCACACATTGATTCAAATGGTAATGTCCAGTCTGGTACAGAGATGACTGGTGCTGTGACCAGCTTAGCTTTCAGAGTCTCAAACGTCTGCAGACACTCCTTATCAAAGATAAATGGCGTGTCAGCAGCTAGCAGATTACTCAGAGGCTTTGCAATTTTTGAAAAATCTTTTATAAACCTCCTATAGAATCCTGCGTGCCCCAGAAAGCTTCTGATTGCTTTAACATTGGCAGGTGGTGGTAATTTTTCAATTACCTCTACCTTGGCTTGATCCATCTATTCCCTTGTTCAAAATTTTGTGCCCAAGGACAATTCCTTCAGTCACTATAAAATGACATTTCTCCCAGTTTAAAACCAAGTTAGTCTCTTGGCACCTCTTTAGAACAAGTGCTAGATGGTCAAGACAGGAGCTGAATGAGTCTCCAAATACTGAAAAGTTATCCATGAAGACTTCCATAAATTTTTCCACCATATCAGAGAAAATAGAGAGCATGCACCTTTGAAAGGTTGCAGGTGCATTGCACAAGCCAAATGGCATCCTTCTGTATGCAAATACTCCAGATGGACATGTGAATGTTGTTTTCTCTTGATCCTGGGGATCTACTGCAATCTGGTTGTAACCTGAATAGCCATCCAAAAAGCAGTAGTAATCATGACCTGCTAGTCTTTCTAGCATCTGGTCTATGAATGGTAAAGGAAAATGATCCTTTCTGGTGGCTGTATTGAGTCTTCTATTGTCAATACACATACGCCAAGCCACCCTGTAACTATTCTTGTAGGAACCAGTTTATTTTTTTCATTATGGACCACTTTCATACCACCCTTCTTAGGGATGACTTGAACAGGGCTTACACAGGGGCTATCAGAAATGGGATAAATAATCCTAGCCTCTAGTAATTTAGTGACCTCCTTTTCCACCACCTCCTTCATGGCTGGATTCAGCCGCCTCTGTGGTTGAACCACTGGCTAAGCGTCATCTTCTAATAGGATCTTGTGCATGCATCTGGCTGGGCGAATGCCCTTAAGATCACTAATGGACCACCCAAGAGCTGTCTTGTGTGTCCTTATCACTCGAATTAGTGCTTCCTCTTCCTGTGACTCTAAGGTAGAGCTTATGATTACAGAAAAAGTGTCACCTTCTCCCAGAAATGAATATTTCAGGGATGGTGATAATGGTTTGAGCTCGGGTTTAGGAGGTTTCTCCTCTTCCTGAGGGATTTTCAGAGGTTCTATTATTCTCTCTGGTTCCTCCAGATCAGGTTGAACATCTTTAAAGATATTCTCTAGCTCTGATTCGAGACTCTCAATCATATTGACCTCTTCCACGAGAAAGTGAATAATATCAATGCTCATGCAGTCGTCTAAGGTGTCTGGATGCTGCATAGCTTTGACAACATTCAACTTAAACTCATTCTTATTGACTCTCAGGGTTAATTCCCCTTTTTGGATGTCAACGAGGGTTCGTCCAGTTGCTAGGAAAGGTCTTCCTAGAATGAGAGTTGCACTCTTGTGCTCCTCCATTTCCAGCACCACAAAGTCAGTGGGAAAGGCAAATGGCCCAACCTTGACAATCATGTCTTCAATCACGCCTGATGGGTATTTAAGGAGCCATTAGCAAGTTGGAGACATATCCGGGTTGGTTTGACTTCTTCAGTCAAACCAAGCTTTCTGATAGTAGATGCAGGTATTAAGTTGATACTTGCCCCAAGATCACATAAAGCTTGCTTGTTACAAGCACCCTCTAATGTGCATGGTATCATAAAGCTTCCAGGATCTTGAAGCTTCTCAGGTAAGCTTTTCAGAATGACTACACTGCATTCTTCAGTGAGGTAAATTTTTTCAGTTTCCCTCTAATCCTTCTTATGACTTAAGATTTCCTTCATGAACTTAGCATAAGAAGGTATTTGCTCAAGTGCCTCTGCAAACGGAATCTTTATTTCAAGAGTCCTTAGATAGTCTGCAAAGCGGGCAAATTGCTTATCCTGTTCTGCTTGGCGGAGTTTCTGAGAATAAGGCATTTTGGCTTTGTATTCCTCAACCTTAGTTGCTGTAGGTTTATTGCCTATAGATGTGGGTTGAAAAGCCTTTTTAGAGGGGTTGCTATCAGAACTTGTATGTGTCTGATATCCCACTGGCGTTTGAATGCCAGGGGTGGAAGCTGGAGTGGCGTTAGACGCCAACTCCTTACCTGTTTCTGGCATTTAAACGCCAGAACTGTGCTTCCTTTGGGCGTTGAACACCAATTCCTTGCTTGTTTCTGGCATTGAACGCCAGGACTGAGCATGGTTTGGGCATTCAACGCCAGCTTTCCACCCATTTTCTGGCGTTTGAGCGCCAGAATTATTCCTCTCTGGGCTCTTACTGTCCTCAGATGGATTTTGGGTAGTTTGCTCATTTCTTGGCTTCCTGCTACCTTGAAGTGAGGTATTTAATGTTTTCCCACTTCTTAATTGAACTGCTTGGCACTCTTCTATTATTTGTTTTGATAACTGCAGTTCTGTTTGCTTTAACTATACTTCCATATTCATATTAGCCATTCTTGTTTCTTGTAGTATCTCCTTGAGTTCGGCTAGCTGTTTTGTTAGAAAATCCAGTTGCTGATTGAATTCAGTAACTTGTTCTGCAAGACTGAGTTCAGTAGTTACTATTTTGGTCTCTTCTTTCAAGGAAGGTTCACTGCTCAGGTACAGATGTTGATTTCTGGCAACTGTATCAATGAGCTCTTGAGCTTCTTCTATTGTCTTTCTCATATCTATAGATCCACCAGCTGAGTGGTCTAGAGAAATCTGAGCTCTCTCTGTAAGCCTATAATAGAAGATGTCTAACTGTACCCACTCTGAAAACATTTCAGAGGGGCATTTTCTTAGCATCTCTCTGTATCTCTTCCAAGCATCATAAAGGGATTCATTATCTCCTTGTTTAAAGCCTTGGATGCTCAGCCTTAGCTGTGTCATCCGTTTTGGAGGAAAATAGTGATTTAGGAATTTTTCTGACAGCTGTTTCTATGTCTTTATGCTGTCCTTAGGTTGGTTATTTAACCACCTCTTAGCTTGGTCTTTTACAGTAAATGAAAATAGTAACAGTCTATAGACATCCTGATCTACTTCCTTATCATGTACTGTGTTAGCAATTTGTAAAAACTGTGCCAGAAACACTGTAGGTTCTTCTTGTGGAAGACCGGAATACTGGCAACCTTGCTGCACCATGATAATGAGCTGAGGGTTCAACTCAAAGCTACTGACTCTGATGGAGGGGACAGATACTACTCCCGTATGAAGCAGTAGTGGGGTTAGCATATGACCCCAGAGTCCTTCTGGAATGTTCATTTCCACTTAAGTCCATAATGGAGAAAGGGAGATGATGAGAATTTATTTTATTTATCTTATTATATATAAAAATTTCAAAATAATAAAAATAAAATAAAATAAAATAGAGACGACAATAAAATTAAAAATAAATAAAAATAAAATAAAATAAAATAAAAAGAATTTAAAAATATTTTATGAAGATTTTCGAAAAAGTGAGGAGGGAGAAAGTGGTTAGGATATTTTTGAAAGAGATATAAATTATTATTTTTTTTTTTAAAAAAAATCTTAAAAGGATAAGATTTGAAATTGAAATTGAAATCTGAATTTTTATATAAAAAAAATTCGAAAATATGGCTTAAATATTAGTTAGAAAAGATATTTTTTTGAATTTTGAATTTTTTGATGAAAGAGAAAAACACAAAAAAGACACAAGACTTAAAAATTTTTAGATCTAATGCTCCTTGTTTTCGAAAATTTTGGAGGGAAAATACCAAGGAACACCAAACATAAAAATTTTAAGATCAAAACACAAGGAAGACTCAAGAACACCTTGAAGATTCACAAGAACACCAAGAACAAAAGAAAGAACACCAAACTTAAAATTTTTAGAAAACCACCATAAAATTTTCGAAAATTAAAGAAAGATTAACAAGAAAACACCAAACTTAAAGTTTGACACAAGATTTAATCAAAGAAAAATTATTTTTGGAAAAAGTTTTAAAAGGAAGATACCCAATTGCCAAGAACATAAGCCAACGCTCTAGCCAACTGAGCTATAAATGTAACATGTTTTAATGTTGTATAAAATATATTTTTGAAAACTAATATTTTGAAAAAGCACAAGGAAAACACGAAAAATACACAAAATAAGAAAAACCAAAGATCAAATAAGAAAATTTGACAAGAACAATTTGAAGATTAAGGAAGAATAAAGAACAAAAATTCAAAAATTTAAAGGAAAATAGAAAAGATGCAATTGACACCAAACATAAAATATAAAACTAAACTCACATAAAAATTAAAAATTAATAAGGAAAAATAATATTTTTGAAAAATTTTTGAAAAGAAAATAAAGGACTCAGATTTAATGACTCTATAGCATCAAAAATAAATTATTCCTAATCTAAGCAACAAAATAAACCTTTAGTTGTCCAAACTCGAACAATCCCCGGCAACGGCGCCAAAAACTTGGTGCACGAAATTGTAAACCACACTTTTTACAACTCGTATCACTAACAAGCAAGTGCATTGGGTCGTCCAAGTAATACCTTACGTGAGTAAGGGTCGATCCCATGGAGATTGTTGGCTTGAAGCAAGCTATGGTTATTTTATTATTCTTAGTCAAGAGATCAATTATAATTATCAGTTTGAATTACTAAAAAATAAAAGAGCGTGAAATAATTACTTGTTGTGTAATAATGGAGAATATGTTGGAGTTTTGGAGATGCTTTGTCTTTTGAATCTTTGCAACGTAATGCTTCCTTGCATTCAAAAGTGCAAAGTTCCTTCCATGGCAAGCTGTATGTAGGGCGTAACCATTGTCAATGGCTACTTCCCATCCTCTCAGTGAAAATGGTCCAAATGCTTTGTCACAGCACGACTAATCATCTGTTGGTTCTCGATCATGTCAGAATATGATCCATTGATCCTTTTGCGTTTGTCATCACGCCCAACAATCGCGAGTTTGAAGCTCGTCACAGTCATTCAATCCCAGAATCCTACTCGGAATACCACAAACAAGGTTTAGACTTTTCGGATTCTCATGAATGCCGCCATCAATTCTAGCTTATACCACAAAGATTCTGATTAAGGAATCTAAGAGATACTCATTCAATCTGATGTAGAACGGAGGTGGTTGTCAGGCACACGTTCATGGATTGAGGAAGGTGATGAGTGTCACGGATCATCACCTTCTTCATAGTGAGGCGCGAATGAACATCTTAGATAGGAACAAGCATGTTTGAATAGGAATAATTGCATTAATTCATCGAGACGCTGCAGAGCTCCTCACCCTCAACAATGGGGTTTAGAGACTCATGCTGCCAAAAGGTACAAATTTTAGATCTAAAAATGTCATGAGATACAAAATAAGTCTCTAAAAGTTGTTTAAATACTAAACTGGTACCATAGGTTTACAGAAAATGAGTAAACTAAGATGGATAGTGCAGAAATCTACTTCTGGGGCCCACTTGGTACGTGATGGGGCTGAGACTTAAGCTTCTCACGTGCCTGGGCTATTTTTGGAGTTGAACGCGAGGTTGTAACCTGTTTCTGGCGTTGAACTCCAACTTGCAACCTGTTTCTGGCGCTGAACACCAAAATGCAACATGGAACTGGCGTTGAACGCCAGTTTACGTCATCTATCTTCGTGCAAAGTATGAACTATGATATATTGCTGGAAAGTCCTAGATGTCTACTTTCCAACCCAATTAAGAGCGCGCCAATTGGACTCTTGTAGCTCCAAAAAAATCGATTCCAAGTGCAGGAAGGTCAGAATCCAACAGCATCAGCAGTCCTTTTTCAGCCTAAATCAGATTTTTGCTCAGCTCCCTCAATTTCAGCCAGAAAATACCTGAAATTACAGAAAAACACACAAACTCATAGTAAAGTCCAGAAATATGAATTTTGCCTAAAAACTAATAAAATTATACTAAAAACTAACTAAAACATACTAAAAACTACCTAAAAACAATGCCAAAAAGCGTATAAATTATCCGCTCATCAGTAATCAAACTCAGAGGCCACTCCTCATAGCACACTTCCACTCACACTCGCCACGACCGTCATCATTTTCCTAAGTTTCATTCTGAAATTCTTAGCTCATCCATTTCTCAAGTCATACATCTCTCTTCCCTGACACTCTACCAGACCCATCCTCAGTACACCAGAAACCTAAGCCTCCATTTGCTAACTTTTTAAAATGATCATCAACCAAGACATTTAGCCCATTTCCCTTATTCCCATACTAAAAAATAAGCCCAAAAGCCTTACAAAGGTGTTATATGAAGCTTACGACCTTGTTGGGAAGGTGAAATAGTTGAAAACAACTTTAAATTTGCGAAACAAGGCGTGTGCGGACACACAGGGGTGTGCGTGTGCACGCCCAGGAAGATTTTGAAAGTGTGCGTACGCATAGGAGTGTGCGTACGCACAGGTACTAAAATTTACAAGCCTGTTAACTCGCACAAGCTGTGCGAGCGCCCCCAAAAGATGACCCTTCCCGACTTGTGCGTACGCACAGGGCTGTGCGTTCGCATAGGTCGTAATGCTAATGCTGCAAGCAGTAAGCCTTTTCTTGCCTGTGCATCCGCACAGGTCTGTGCATCCGCACAAAATGAGATTTGTGCAGGTTTGTGAGTGCGCACAAGGCCGTGCGTGTGCACATATCAGAAATCCTGAAATTCTGCAACTCTACAGAATTTCAGATTTTCAACACCAACTTTGAATGATCATAAATCCCTCTACAAAATTACAAATTTTATAAACTTTATATCCATTTGAAGAGTTTTCAATAAGCTTTAATTTAAATAAAATTTCAACAAATTTTGAAAATCGGGGAAAAGTTATGATCAGACAAAGTTCACCAAAAAATCCCTTCTGACCCAATAACCTCTTAACCTCAAATTCACCAAATCTCACAATTCAAAACCAAACCAATCATAACCCAAACAATACCAAAACATCATCAAGGTCCTTACCATTCCTCTCTCAACTCAATCATCCATAATATCCCCATTTAAGCCATTTAACACCATCAAAACCTTTAATCATCAACATCCAAAACCATCATAAACATTCATAATCATCATCAACTAACAACAACATCAACAACCACTACAATTCCTCATCAATTCCAATTATCATTATCAGACAAAGTCTAACATTAACCAAGTCTATTATAAAAACTCATCAACACCAATAATAATTAACCATCATCATCAACTACACTAACCAACCATAAGATCATCATCAACATCCATCTTCAAATCTCAACACCCACAAACATAATTCATCAATATTCGTCATCTATCAATACCAAGCATCACTCTCAATCTCAATTTACCTCAATCTACATATTTCACACCATATTATCATTACAACATCATAATTCACCAATATACTCAAAAATCTTCAACCCATCATAATTCATCATAAATCATCATTCAACAACTCAAATCCTCAAATCATTATACATCATCATCATACAACAATCCCAATAACCAATTTAATTCAATCCTATCCTATGGGTCACTAGCCTAAGTATCCAGAAATATTACATATTACATAGAAAAAATCGAAATCATACCTTGGCCGATTCCCAAACGCACCAAACACCAAAACGAAGCCACCAAGCTTGATCCAAGGCCTCAACCAACTCCAACAAACACCAAAGCTCAAACTAACAACACATATATATACCAACATCAAAACCTAAGAAACATAAAACAACTAAACACAAGGGTTTAGCGGAACCTAACCTTATCCAACGGGAGTAGGGGTAAAATCCAACATTTACTCGCAACTAGAGATCACCTAAACATCCAAAACCACAAAATTTACTCAAAAACCAAACATAGAAACATGTAGAAACTTAGGGCAGAAACCTGGGAATTGAGACACAAGTTCTTACCAAATTTCTTTGGATAGAAACGTAGAGCTCGATGAGAGATTCACGTGGCCGTAAATGGCTCGTCAATCGGAGGTTCGTAGCTTAAGATATGGCTCCCGGAAGGTGGAGGTGAATAGTGTCACCCCCTTCCTTCTCCATTCTCTCTTAAACCGCGGCCCTCTCTCTCCTAGGGCTGGAAAAATGAGTTCAAAGCTCATTAAATGAGCTTATATATCTTGGGTCTTGGGCCCAGTTTGGGCCCGGTCCAATTCGTTAGTGTTTTTGGTCCGTTTGGCCCACTTTGGGCCAAAACCTTTAAGATTAGTGCCTGGTTTTCAATTCTAAATTATTTTTATATTCTCAAAACAATAAATCAATTTTCAAAATCTTATTTTCCCAAAATACACAGCAATGGACAGACCAGAGCCGGTACTACCGGCTTAAGCGCCAGTACACATTTTTACAAAATTATACCCCACGAAGCATCCTACTTTCAAAGTTGCAACAAGTTGTCAAGGCACCTCGTTCACCATCATCCTACCGTGTCGACGTTCTCTCTCGCCAACTCCTCCATAGAATAGTTCACTTGGATAGGTAGAAAATGAGTGGATTTGGTTAAGCGAATCACGATCACCCAAACCGCATCATAGCCCACTTCCACTGAGGAATTTCAAGCGGCTGTATCATTCCTGACGGCTTCTGATGCTCTATCTTTGCCTTTTGACACATCAAACACTTGGATGCCAATGTAGCTACATCACCTTTTATCTCAGGCCATCATAATATCTTTAAGTTACAATAAATCTTCGTGTTTTCGGATGACCAGAAAATTCACTGTAGTGAGTCCCCGATAACAAGTCTTGTCTCAAACTTCCGACATCCTCTTTGTAAACTCGCCCATTATCTCTCTACAATCCTTCACCATCCTTAGTGAATTCTTCATGCCTCTTATCATCGACTGGTTGCAACAATTTTTGAAGCTTCCGCTCATCTTGCTGAGCCCTCCGAATCTCCGTCTTAAACGTGTGGGAAATCTGCAACTGGCTCAAACAAGCTCTTCCGGCCACCTCACTAATGTCCAGCTTAAGATCCACAAACTTATCCACTAACTCCTCTTCCTTGATTCTCACCTAAGCAATTGTTAAAGATTTCCGACCTAATGCATCTGCGACCACCTTCACTTTTCCAGGGTGATAACTTAGTTCAAAATCATAATCCTTTAGCAATTCCATCAGTCTTTTCCAACGCATTTTAAGCTCTTTCTGATCAAAGACATACTTGAGACTCTTATGATCAGAAAAGACACTAAACCTCACCCTGCACAGGTGGTGCCTCCAAATCTCCGGTGCAAACACAATCGCCGTTAATTCCAAGTCATGAGTTGAATAGTTCACCTCATGCGGTCCCAGCTGACGTGATGCGTAAGCCACCACACTCCGATGTTGCATCAACACGCAACTTAAACCCTTCAGAAAAGCGTCATAGTATAATTCGAACTGTTCATGCGGTTCCAACAAGATTAAAGCAGGTGCTGAAGTTAACTTCTGCTTCAAAGTCTGAAAACTCTCTGCACACTCTGACATCCAAACAAAAGGCGCTTCCTTTCTTGTCAACCTAGCCATCGGTAATGCAATATGGGAAAATCCTTCAATGAACCTCCGGTAATATCCGGCTAAACCCAAAAAGCTTCTAACTTCTGTCACCATTGTCGATCTTTCCAATTCCATCACCGTTTCTACCTTATAAGGATCTACGACTATTCCTCCCTTGCTCACCACATGATCTAAAAGTTTCACTTCTTCCATCCGGAATTCATACTTCGACAACTTGGCATATAACTTCCGCTGTGTCACTTTGATTATCGTCACTAGGAATTCGGAAATCCTTTCTTTTAAACCAACTACCGATTTTGTAATACTTTTCAAAACCTTAAAAATAAGTCCAATCTAAATGAGTCCATTGTTAAAACCTTATCAAAAGAGTCAAAAACCTTTTATTGGTAAATCAATCATTTTAAAGCATGATTTTCCTAAATTCATTGAAACCCTTAAATCAAAACCTTTAAATTTGAATCCATTTTTATAAGTTTGATTTACAACCAAAATCACAAGCCAACAAAATCTTAGGACTCACTTTCCTTTTAAAATCATATCATTTGATCAAAAGTTCGAGTCCTAGTTTCAAAACCAAATCAGTCAAACCAGAATTCCAAACCAAGTTAAAAAAAATCAATCTAAGCTTTAAAACCTTTTTCGACACGAACGACGATAATCTATACTATGAAGATAAGTTGAGGTTTGGCTATTGGCTTCGTAATTACCTCATCCTTGTGGTTGTGATTGATCCGCCTCATGTGTTCTTCGGAGTGGACAATCTTTAACCAAATGTCTGGGTGCGCCACACTTGTAACATAGTTTCTTACCCGATTGGCATGGCCTATTTGGATGGTAGTTCCCACACTCCTGACATTTCATATTAGAGGAATAAGCCCTTGATCGCTTCCCTTCACTATATTTCTTAAGGTTTTGTCCCCTTGGTCCAAGGTTGTTATTGTCGCGTTCCCTACTAGTGTTTACTCCATGAGCGTCCCTTGACGAGGCTACAATCTTCGCATTCTCTTCAACCACGCTTGCCTTGTTCACTATATCGGAGAAAATATGGATCTCCATAGGAGCCACAGCAGTCCTGATGTCATCCTTCAAACTGCTTTGATACTTGACACACTTCTAACTTTCATAGGCCTCCAGGGCACCCTGACACACCATAAAGAACCTGCAAAGTTCCTCAAACTTGCTCGTATAATCTGCCATAGACAAGGAACCTTGCTTCAGCTGCATAAGTTCTATCTCCTTTGCTTCCCTTGTAGACTCAGGAAAATACTTCTTATAGAAGGCCATTTAGAACACATCCCAAGGAACGTCGGTGTTTTAAAGCTGTAACAAGTGGCACTCTACTTGCCACCAATGTTGGGCCTCTTTCCGAAGCTGATAAGCAGCAAACTCTACGTATTGATTGTGTGGGACATGCTGTGCTTGTAGCGCTTGCTCTATAGCTTGGAACCAATTGTCCGCTTCTGTGGGATTTTTTGAACCTCTGAAACTTGGCGGATGAACCTTGAGAAAAGTCGCCAAGGTCATCGGAGCACCTCTCGTGTTGTCTCCGCTCCCTTCAGCATTGTCATCCGCATTTCCTTCGCCATTCCCGTTTTCGTTTAAGGCCGGTCCGCCTAACCTTTGCACAGCTTGCAGAGTAGCAGCAGCGTTAGCTTCCATGGTGTTCGCATGGTTTGCCATTGCCGCCATGAACTCGGCATGGTTATCGGCCGGTCGCTCATTACTACTTTTTCTTCGTGAACGTGTATGACCTCATCCACGAGTAGCCATTAGGGTTCATTTCTACACCAAACATTTGATATCAAGGTGATCAGTCTCAATATCAAAGGTCTAATGCTTCTATTATTCCAAAAAGGCACTCACAAACAAGCATGCTATGAAATATCAACTTGATAACCTAAATAGCATGAAAGAAAAATGACTCAAAGTATGTAATGAAGCATAATCGGTCCATCCCTCAGGTTCACGAGGACCAACCGCTCTGATACCACTAAATGTAACACACCAATTAGTCTAAGCTTTACCTCACGTCGTAAAGCAAAGATTAATCAAGGATTACGACAGTTCTAAGCTCAAACATTTGATATATAGAAGGAATAATATTATCTAGAAGCCTGATGAAGGATATAGTTCAAAAATAGGATTTAAAAGCACAAAACGAACTAATGAAGCGTCTAACTTAAGCATAAGGAAACAGATGTTATATAAACAAAATAATAGTATAGTAGTGTAATATCACAGGGAACTAGCCACAGCTTGTGGAGTTTAAGCCGGCTAGCCAAATATACAGATAAGGAGGAATTGAAGTTTAAAATGGCTTATACAAGTTTTGTTCTCTCTCTAATACAAGCCTCTAGGCCAAAATAAAAATAAAAAAATGAGAGATATATATAAATAAACAAAATAAATCAAAGAGACTCAAAAGTTATCCGGATCCTTCGCTTCTGTCACCAACCAAACAACTCACCGAGGTGGGTTGTGACCTGCATCTGAAAAACACAACAGAAATATGGCATGAGAACTGGAGGTTCTCAGTATGGTAACAGTGCCCAATGATGTAAGATGTAAGGCTCCGAGACGCCGAAGGCAATCCTAGAACTTCACATCACATATGGATATTCAAACTTAACATCAATAAATAATTAAAGGACTTAAACCATAAATCGGGTCATCTAAGCTTAGGGGGTTTCTAAGAAATAGCCACAACCCTGGAGTTTGGGCTGACTAGTTTACAAAATATACATCAGAGTCTTAAGATAAAAACAACCATATCCTATCTCTCAAAGGTTCTGAAATTCAAGTCTCTGAGGTAACAAAATATACAAAAGTGAGAGAATACACAAGTAAATCAAAACAAAAGTTGATCCATCCTCTGTTCCGTCACCATCTGCAAACTCACCGAGGTGGGTTTCGACCTGCATCAAAAAAATAATAACAACATATGTTATGAGAACTGGGGGTTTTCAATATGGTAACAATATCCAATAGATAAGATATAAGGTTTCGGGAAGCTAGAGGCAATCCTAGAACTTCTCACAAGCATAAATATTAAAGCTTAACAAAATATGTTAATTAAACCATAAACAGGGTAATATAACTTCAGGGATTTCTACTATAACCGTCACTGCTGTCCCACAGCCTCCACCAACCTATCTTCCAAGCAATCCCATCGCCACCGCCTACCGAACCTCCTCAATCCTAATAAAACACAAGTAATACAGACAAGTAAATCACAAGAAGAGTTCATATACAGCAAGTAATTCATTTAGCAATTAGACATGTTATTCAATTAGGCATAATGCAATTAATCAAAGCAAAAAATCACATAGTAAATGCATAAAATGAATCCTGTCCTATTGGATGTGATATCACTTGTCGGTTCAACTGCAAACCTGACACATCCTTTCGAATGTTGCCTTTCTGCCATGCCCTTGGGATATAGTGCCCGCCTCACTTTGTGCACCCCTGGGATATAGTGCCCAGCTCACTTTCAACCCTGGGATATAGTGCCCCACTCACTCTTCTACGCACTCTTGTGATATAGTGCCCGGCTCACTTTTTTAGGTTATAGTGTTCGAGTTCACTCTTATGGAATGAAAGGTTATGTGAGCGAGAGATTGCCTCAGTCCTCACATCTCAATGTAAGCAGGAGACTGCCACAGCCCCTATGTCGACGTCGCAACCTCGACAAATAGGATCCAACCTCCATCCTTTCCAGGCGCATAGCGACTTACCAATCATAGTATATCTATCAAGTGTTGTTCAAAATCTCAATGATCATTGTTTATCTTTATCATATTCTCCAATGTCAGCCTTTCATAATTCATCATCTCTTATTCACATTCAATTCTTTATGTATCCTCAATACAACACTTTGTCAACTAATGCGGATTTTACAATCCACAAAACACTGGCAAGTGCACTGGCTTGTATCAAGTAATAAACTCAGGTGATTGAGTGTCGATCCCACGAGGATTAACAAATAAAGCAAGCAAAATCAATTGATTAATCTAGTCAGACTAATGATTTAGGATTTTGAAAGCAATTAATCATAAACAGAAATTGAATGAAGCAAAACAGAAGCAAATTGTGAGTTTAGAAAAAAATATATATATTTGAGAAAGATAAGGTTTCAGAGATGTTAATCATCTGAATCAATACTTTTCAATTTCCATTCTAATCATGCAATGATTCTTTTATGGAAAATCATTAGTAATTAAACCCCAATCTCTTGGTGACTCAATTTCTCTTTAACTTAATTTAATGCTAATTTGACGCAGGCTTCCTTGGTTCTTTCTTCGTGTTTCATGCATGACACTTTCTTCAAGGGCCACGCTTTCAAAAGCGTGGCCTAAAGCTCTAAAGTGCTTCTTAAACTTCAAAGTGTACCAAAAATTTTTCTTTACTTCTTTTCAGTTTGTTTTGTACTTTTTTCTTCTTTTCTTATTATTTTCTACTAAATTCATCAAATAAAAAATCAAGCAATATTCAACTTAAGCATCAAAACACTCTATAATTAAGCGTTATGCATTTATTTCTTATAGGAAAAGGCATAGAAAAACACAACTGATGCACATGCATCACCAACCCACTCTAGTCATTCCATCTCTAGCAAGTTACAAACTTAAGTCACCATCTCTAAACTTATAACAGAAAATACCCTTTTTAAGATACTCAAATCACCCTGATTAGTCTCAAAACCCAAATACTAGCTAGCGGGCCTTAATTAACAATTATGGAGGTTTAGAAAGTAAGAGGTACACTTTAAAACTTAAAAAATCACATTTTCAACAAAACAGGGGTCATGCGTACGCATGTTTATTCTCGCGTACGCATGAGTGTTAAATTGGCATTGTCGCTTACGCGAGCATCATCTGCATACGTGAGTACTTGAAACAGAAAAGGGTTCCCGCGTACGAATACCACTGGTCATGTACGCGTGAGTGTAAAAGTGTCATTTTGACGTATGAATGCCAGTGCCTCGTACGCATGGGTACTGGGCAGAGACCCATTTCCGCGTACGCATGGCCTGTTCCGTGTACGCTTGCCTTCAATTTTTTAGAAAGGCTGTCTTGCTGCAGAATTCAGTTTTTATACCAAACTTCAAATGTGCATAATTTCTTTGTTAAACATCATTTTTTCCATCCATTCTTAGAACAACATAAAATTTACGGATCCAATTTTCATTCAAAATAAGTTTCACTAAATTTGTAGTTCTGGAAGGCAAGTTATGGCTCGTTGAAGTTTGTCAAAAATAGGTTTTAACCAAAACTTACAAAATCCTCTAGTTTTCAAAACACTCAAACCAAAAGAAATTAACCTTACCCAATTCCCTACCAAAACAATCTTCAATCATTTTTCAAGCATTCTAACACCTACATCATTCAATTCTCACCTCATCAACTCATTCAACAATTTACACAATTCAACTTAAATCACATCAATCCTTATCATCATCATTAAAATCTACCATTCAATATTCATCAATTTCTATCAATCCTTATCAACATCAATAATCATCATCATATTCATTATACTCCAATTTCCTTTACATGTGCATCAAGATTCACATCAATTCTCATGATCATCAATATCTATCATTCAATACTCATTAATTTCCTTCAATTCTCATCAACATCAATAATCATCATCATATTCATTCACATGCTCATTATTATTCATCATCAATCTCCATTTTCAACATTCTTATACCACACACATTGATAATTCTCAACTACAATGCAATCATTCATACAAATTCAACCTATCTTAAGGTAACTACCCTAAGTCTCACGCAACATTACATATTAACTAAAGAAAATCGAAAACATACATTGACCGATTTTTTCCCAAGCACGAAACACCAAAACACAGCCACCAAGCTTAATCAAACACTCCAATCCACCAAATTATTTCCAATCAATAAGAATTCAAGCTATATGCATATAAATTGCCAAAATTTATCACTAAGACTCACAATTACATTAAACCATAAGGGTTTCAAAGTAGCTTACCTCACCCAACGGTATTTGGGGTAAAACCCAATAATAATCTAATGCTAGATCACACCTAAACAACTAAAATCACACAATTACGTCGATAACTAAATCTAAAAATTTGAAATCTATTAGGACAGAGAACTGGGTAAGAAATTAAAAGTTTCTTACCATTTTGTTTAGATAAAATTGAAAAGCTCGATGATAGCTTCGCATAGCCGCAAATAGTACATCGATCGGAGCTCCTTAGCTCAAAATATGATCGAAAGAAAGTGATGACGAATTGTGGAACCCTCACCTCCTCTTCTCTTCTGACACTGCCCTCTCTCGCTTGCTGAATAAAATGAGCTGAATGCTCGTTAATGAAGTATATATATGTTGGGCTTGGGTCCAACTTGGGTCCGGTCCAACCGGTTTGTATTTTTGGTTTGTTTGACACAACTTCGGGCCAAAACCTTTAGAATAAGTGACCAATTTTCTATTCTAAATATTTTTCTAAGTACTTTTGCAGTTTTATTTTCTCATATGCAATACCAGATAGACTTAAGTCAGTACTGCCAGCTAAACTATCAGTACGCATTTTTACGCAAATTTTCCACAGAAGATTACATTTTCCTACTCGAAAAATTCCATTAAATCCAAATATCAACTTCAAATTTTCAAAGTAATATTTCTAGATTTTCCAACCTATTTTGGATAATTAAATTATTATTTTATTCCAATTAATCAGTTAATAAATTTTTGGTTCTTACATCCTCCCCTCCTAATTAAAAATTTTGTCTTCAAAATTTAGGATTTACTTGAGAATAACTCGAGATATTTCTTCCGCATCTTTGGCTCTATCTCCTAAGTGTGCTCTTCTATTGTGGCTTGGCTTCACGCTACTTTTACTAACAGAACCTATTTTTCGCACAACTTCTTCACACTAGTATCATCAATTCTTACCGGCATGGCTTGAAAAGTCAAATTCTCCTTCAATTGAACCAATCGGGCTCTAACACATGAGATACATCCAGTGTGTACTTATGGAGTTGTGACACATGGAATTCGTCATGTAGGTTAGACAAATGTGGCAACATGGCCATGATAAGCCATCGGCCTGATTCACCTCAACACTTCAATGGTCTAATGTATCTCGAATTTAACTTCCTCATTTTAATTGCTCTCCTAATACCCGTCGTTGAGGTAACCTTGAAGAATACGTGTTCACCATCTTCAAATTCTAATGGCTTTCTCCTCTGGTCTGCATAACTCTTTTGTCAGCTTTGCACAGTTAGAATTTTAGCTCGAATTCGCTTCACCTATTCAGTGGTTTGTACTATCAACTTTGGACCCAAAACACTTGATTCACCCACTTCATACTAACATACTAGAGATTGACACTTCCTAACGTACAAAGCCTCATACAGAGCCATTCCAATGCTTGCAGCAAGCTGTTGTTGTATGCAAACTCTACCAATGGCATGTAATGGTCCAAACTTGCTGGCTGATCCAACACACATGCCCTTAGCATATCCTCTAACATCTGAATAGTCCTTTTTGACTGTTTGTGAGTTTGTGGATGATACGTCGTGCTTAGACATAGTCTCGTACTGAAAGCTTTTTGAAAAACTCCCCAAAACCTTGACGTAAAATGGGAATCTCGATCTAACACTATCGTTGTTGGAACACCGTGCAACCTCTTTATCTCCTCAATGTATAGACTTGCCAATTCCTCTTGCGAATAATTCACTCAGATAGGCAAAGAGTGAGCGGATTTGGTCAGTTGATCCATGACCAACCAAACCGCATCAAATTCTTCCCGAGTCCTTGGCAAACCTATTACAAAATCCATAACAACACCTTCCCACTTTCATTGAGGAATCTCAAGAGGTTGTAGCGCTCCTGACGGTCTTTGGTGCTCTATCTACACCTTCTGACATGTTAGACACTTAGATACAAGTGTAGCAACATCCTCCTTCATTCCAGGCCATCAAAACATTTTTCTGAAATTGTGATACATCTTCATACTTCTTGGATGAATAGAGAATCCGATGTTATAAGCCTCAATCAATAACTCTTATCTCAAACACCCAATGTTCGGCACACACATCTTACTTTTATATCTCCATAAACCTTCACTATCTTTAATGAATTCTCCTTGCCTCCCTTTCTTAATTTAGATGTAGATTTGTCGAGTTTTTATGAGATTTTGGTATTTTAGACCAGCATCAATGCTACTTTGAGTTGTATTGTTATTTTGTTGATTACAAGTAAAATTTGGGTGAGTTTGACAGAGTTTATGTAGAAAAAAGGGAGAAAAATGATTGCTGTCAAGCTGGCACTAAACGCCGAGTGCCGTAAGTCTTGAAATGCGTTCCAACAATCTGTGAAGATAGTGCTAAACGCCACAACTCAGCGTTTAGTGCCGAGGGCCTCGTAATGTGTGCAAGGTTCTGTGAAGGTGGCGCTAAATGCCACTATCCAGTATTTAGCGCTAGATGCCCTAAAAGTGTGAAAAGCATTCTGTTTGGTGGCGCTAAATGCCACTACTTGGCGTTTAGTGTGAAGCCTATGTCAAGCGAATCCACAGAAGACCTTTTTATTTTTTTTAATTTAAATTTTGAATTAAGAAAAGATATTATGAGGTTTTAGAATTTTAATTTTGTATCAATTAGGATTAGATATAAAAGGAGAAAAGATTCACCCCTTCAGGCTCTCTTCTTTTCTTCTTCCTGATTCCGTAATTTATACTATTTTACAACTCTAGATTTTTCTCTGAGTCATGAGCTACTAAACCTCCATTTTTAAGGTTAGGAGCTCTGTTTATTTTAATGGATTCATATTATTATCAATTCTACTCTTAATCAATGCAGTGATTTAAATTCAAGGATTGATTTTATTTTTCATCCTTAGAATTAGAGTATACTGGAAGATTACTCTTTTTCTATTTAAATTCTTGTTGAATCTTGAAAAAGTTATATCACTAGAATTACAACTTGAGATCAATTGCTAACAACTCTCTAATTATCTAGATTTAACGCAATACGTGACATATAATCGCCTGATTTTTGAGTACTTAGGGTTTGTGTGGCTCATAAATTAGAATCGGACTTAATCTTCTAATTTAAATCAAGTAACCAAGAAATTGGAAGTTGCATGAGTTAAAAGAGATTAAACTACTAAGGAATTAGGGTTTGATCACTTAAGGTTTGTAATGAATTAAATTCTTGCATGATTAAAGTAGTTGATAAGAATTGTTAATCTGGAAATTTAAACATCTCCATAGCCTTAACTATTTTCTCATATTATTTTTACCAACCATTCACTGTTTGCTATCTTGCACTCTCTGAATTACTATTTATGCTATTTGCACTTGAAACCACTCATTTTAGCTTGGCTGACTAGCTTAATCACTCAATTATTGTTGCTTAATTCATTAATCCTCGTGGGATCGACACTCACTCACCTAAGTTATTACTTGGTATGACCCCGTGCACTTGCCAGTTAGCTTGTAGTATTAAAAAATCATTAGTTTTTGGCGCCATTGCTATAGATTAACTGTGACTGACAACTACCCGTTGTTTGATTACCTAAATTAGATGTTTTCTTGTTTTAATTTGCTTATTTTTCTTTCTTAATTTTTGAAAATTTTGTGTTAATTTCCCTTGGTTTTATTCATTTTATTTTCTTATTTTCCCTTCTTAGTTTTGAAATTTTTGCTTAAAAGTTTTCCTATTTTTCAAAAATTTTCTTTTCTTTTATTTAGTTTTTTTATTTTATTTCTTGTATCCAATCTACCTTACTGGAAATTCTCTTCACTTTGACGTAAAGATTTCCACTTTTTCTTAATTTCTGTTTATTTATGAGTAAGAACAAGGATAAGAAACCTCTTCTTAATTTCAATCCTGAGATTGAAAAGACTATTAGAAGATGCCAACAGCAGGCTAGAGCCTATAGAGCTGCTGAAAGCCTCAAGCACGATTCTGAGTAAGAGATTGAAGAAATCACTATGGAGCTAAACAACAACAACAATGTTTCTATTGATAATGCTCCTAATGCTCTTGAGCAACCTAGGAGAACTCTTGGCTCTTACATTGCTCCAAATCCCACTTTCTATGGTAGTAGCACTATTGTGCCCCCTATGAGTGCTAATAATTTTGACTTGAAGCCTCAACTCATCACTTTGGTGCAACAAAACTGTCAGCTTCATGGACTCCCGCAAGAAGATCCAAACCTGTTCATCTATAATTTCCTGTAGGTTTGTGATATAGTTATAGTCAAGACTAACGGAGTCTATCTTGATATTTATCAGTTGTTGCTCTTTTTGTTTGTTGTACAGGACTGAGCCAAAAAGTGGCTTGATACACAACCCAAGGAGAGCCTGGATACATGGGACAATGTAGTTAGCAGATTCTTGACTAAATTCTTTCTACCTCAGAGGCTGACCAAGTTAAGTACCGATGTTCAGACCTTCAGGCAACAAGAGGGTGAATCTCTCTATGAAGCTTGGGAGAGGTACAAGGTTATGCTCAAAAAGTGCTTTCCCGACATGTTTCCAGACTGGATACAATTGCAAATCTTTTCTGATGAGATTACTCAAGCCGCCAGGACTTCTTTGGATAATTCTATAGAAAGATCTATTCACATGAAGAAAAACCACTAAAGAGGCTCTAGAGTTGATTAAGATGGTTGCTAACAACCAGTACTTGTACTCTTCTGAGAGAACCGCCATGAGGAAGGAAGTCATGGAGCTTGATGCTTTAGATACTATTGTTGCTTAGAATAAAGCCATGTCTCAATAGATAAATGCCATTACTCAACACTTGGGTGGATTACAAGTTTCAGCGATTAATACTCAAAATGCTTCTTATGTTATGAGTGGCTGATTTCTTCAAGGTGAGAATTTTGATTATGGTCAATTTTCCTTTGAACAGGTCCATTATATGGGCAATTCCTCCAGACCCCCAATAATGATCTTTTTCCAAGAGTTAAATCCACGTGGAGGAATCACCCAAATTTTGGATGGAGAAATTAACCACAGAGGTAACCAAATTTTAACAATAACAACTCTCTTAAGGGCAACTTCCATCAGAATAATTTCAACAACAATAACCGTCAATTCCAGTACATTCAACAATGCCATGCGGGCTCTCTTTCTCAGAAATATTCTGACTTGGAATTTTTAGTTATAGAACTCTCCATGAACATTAATAGTCTCATGCAGGAAACCAGAGCTTCAATTAGAAATTTGGAGGGTTAAATGGGTCAGTTAAGCAAGCAAGTAGCTGAGAGGCCTCCTCACACCTTTTCCAGTGATACAATGCCCAACCCAAGGGAAGAGTACAAGGCCATACATCTGAGAAGTGGAAAGGTAGCAAGTACAAAAGCACAGTTTAGTAAGGAACATGTTGAAAACAAAGCTCCGAAGAAGGCTCAGGACAAGGTATAATATGCCCCTGAGAGACATCTGAACAACCCTTTTTCGATTGAAGTTGAGCAATACAAGGTGAAGTCTCCAATGCCTAAGTACAAGCCAAAAATCTCATATCCTCAGAAGCTTCAGAAGGCATCGAAAGACAAGCAATTTTTAAGATTCCTATAAGTCTTCAGGAAGCTGCAGATCAACATTTGTTTTGTAGAGGCCTTAGAGAAAATGCCTCCCTATGCTAAATTCATGAAGGAATTATTGACCAACATTCCTGAAAAGATGCAAGATCCGGAAAGCTTTTTAATTCCTTGCACTATTGGAGGTTTACTATTAAGAGGGTATTATGTGATCTTAGAGCAAGCATCAATCTCATGAAAAGATCAGAGTATCAAGTAGCTGACCACCTTTTGAGGATTGAGCCTGAAGATGTCATGCAACAACCCACTCCTGTGAATGACACTTTTCCTAATGAGCAATTTTTTTCTATAAAAAGAGCCCTGTCATTTATAGATATTATAAATAACAAGGCTATGAGGTTCATCCCAAAGGAATATACTAAATAGCAAATGAAGAAGTTACTCAGTGATGCCAAGTATTTCTTATGGGAGGAGCCCTATTGTATCAAGAGATGCTAAGATGGTATCATCTGACGATGTATTCCGAATGAGGAGGCACAACAGATTCTTTGGCATTGTCATGGTTCCGAGTACGGTGACAAGTGCCAGAGAGCTGGAAATATTCCCAACCTTAATGAGATGCCATAGCAGGGAATATTAGAGATTGAGTTGTTTGATGTGTGGGGCATTGACTTCATAGGACCTTTCCCTCATACTCAAACAAGTACATTTTAGTGGCAATGAATTATGTGTCTAAGTGGGTGAAAGCAGTGGCTTTGCTCACTAATGATGCCAAGGTTGTGATGAGCTTTCTTCAGAGATATATCTTCAGCCGTTTTGTTGTCCCAAGGACACTAATCAATAATGGAAGCAGCCACTTCTGCAATAAATAACTGGACTCTCTTCTTCAAAAATATGAGATCCATCATAAGGTAGCTATCTCCTATCATCCTTAGGCAAGTGGACAAGTTAAGGTCTCTAATAGAGAACTTAAGAGAATTCTAGAGAAGACCATTAGTGCTTTAAGGAAGGATTGGGCTAGGAATCTTGATGATGCTTTCTGGGCATACCGAATGGCATTCAAGACTCCTATTGGCATGTCCCCATATCAGTTGGTCTATCACAAAGGCTATCACTTTCCAGTGGAGTTGGAGCATAAAGCTTATTGGGAAATGAAGTTCCTAAAGTTTGATGCCAAAGCTGTAGGAGAGAAGCGGCTCCTCTAACTCAATAAGCTTGACGAATTCAGAAACTCAGCATCTGAAAATGCGAAGCTCTATAAGGAGAAAACAAAGGTGTGGCATGATAAAAGGATAGCCACTAGAAAATTTGAGCCAAGCTAAAAAGTCTTACTATTTAATTCAAGGCTGAAGATTTTTTCTTAGAAGCTAAAATCCCGGTAGTCAGGACCATTTGTGGCAACTAGAGTGTCTCCTTATGGTCATGTGGAACTCCAAGAAGTAAACTCTGACAGGAGGATCACTGTCAACTGCCACAGGCTAAAGCACTATTTTGGATGCAAAGTTGATCGCCAGAGGTCTGCTAGCTGACATAGCAGAGTGGCCCGACAAGCTAGTGACATTAAAGAAGCACTTGTTAGGAGGCAACCCAATCTTTAGTATCCTTTGATTTTATATTCATTTTGGTTTAATTTTATTTATGCTATCTATTTGTAGTTTTCCTTCTTTTTACGCATATTTTGGTCATGTTAGGTGTTTATAACAGGAACAGGTGCATTTGGAAAGGAGTTTAGAATACTCTGTAAGAGTTTCCATTCGGGTGTCTTGGCGCTAAACGCCGTGACTTGGCGTTTGGCGCCAGGAGGCATGTATTTCAAGGAAAGACACTGTGATGGTGGTGCTAAACACTGAGACCTAGCATTTAGCACCAAGTAACATGTATTTCGAGGAGATGCCACTGTCTTAGTGGCGCTAAATGCCGCTATCTGGCGTTTAGTGCCAAGGGTGCTGCAATTGGTGATTTACCCACTTTGTTGATGGCGTTAAGTACTTCGTGCGGGATTCAAATTTCAAATTTGGGAAATGGCGTGGGCCCCAACCCCTCTGTTCTGCACCCCCCATTCTCACTGAGTCACCACCATCCCTAACCCCCAAATCCCTTTTCCCCAACATTACCCCTACCTACCCCTTCTTTCTTTTTTAATTTCTATTCAATTCCAATTTCATTCCCCAAACCATAACTCCCCCTCCCTGTGTCCTCTATATAAACCAGTTCTTACTCCACTCCATTCCCACCTCTCACTACCCTTTTATTTACTCTTTCTTAATTTTTATTAGTATCTCCTTCTTACTTTTTTTTTATTTCACCCTCCCTTCTTGGTGTATGAAATTGTGATCACACTTTTCATAACTCTGCACGACTAACCAACAAGTGCACTGGGTCGTCCAAGTAATAAAATCTTACGCGAGTAAGGGTCGATCCCACAGAGATTGCCGGCTTGAAGCAAGCTATGGTCATCCTGTAAATCTTAGTCAGGCAGATTCTAATGGTTATGAGGTTTTGATAATTAAAAGATAAATAAAACATAAAATAACAAAAGATACATATGTAATTCACTGGTGGGAATTTCAGATAAGTGTTTGGAGATGCTTTGTTGCGTCTGAACCTCTGCTTTCCTGTTGTCTTCATCCAATCATGCGTGCTCCCTTCTATGGCAAGCTGTATGATCCTCTCAGTAATAATGGTCCAAGTACGGTTTCTGCACGGCTAATCAACTGTTGGATTTCTTGTCTCGGATGAAAAATACCAGGTACAGCTACCGCACGGCTAATCATCTGTCGGTTCTTACTTATGTCGGAATAGGATCTCTCTATCCTTTTGCACACTGTCACTGCGCCCAACATTCATGAGTTTGAAGCTCGTTACAGTTATCCTGTCCCAGATTCTACTCGAAATACCACAGACAACGTTTAGACTTTTCGGATCTCAGGAATGCTGCCAATTGGTTCTAGCCTATACCACGAAGGTTATAACCTCATAGACTCGATCCATGGATCAGAGTCCCAAGAGACTATACTCCGGCTGTCATCCAATGACTACGTTGAACATCATGTAGACTGCTTGTGGTTGTCAGGCACGCGGATCTTGGCTAAGTGAGTAACGAAGATAGTGGGTGATTGTCACGGATCACCCCTTTATTCTGAGTTAACTGAATTAAGTATGATAGTATATCTTGGAGAAGAAGTAAGCATGAAGTGAAAGAAAAACAATGGTACTTGCATTAATTCATGAAGAACAACAGAGCTTCGCACCTTAATCTATGAGGTGTAGAAACTCCACTGTTGGAAAATACATAAGAGAGAAAGGTCTAGGCATGGTCGAATGGCTAGCCTCCCAAATATGAAAATATGGCATAAGCCCCCTGATACAATGGTAAAAAGTGCTATTTATACTAAACTAGTTACTAGGGTTTATAGAAAATAAGTAACTAAGTGCAGATAGTGCAGAAATCTACTTTCGGGCCCCACTTGGTGTGTGTTTGGGTTGAGCTTTGAAGCTTTCACATGCATAGGCCATTCTTGGAGTTAAACGCCAGCTTGGATGCCAGTTTGGGCGTTTAACTCCAGTTCTGGTGCCAGTACCGGCGTTTTACGCCAGAAAAGGATCTCTGGTGGGTGTTTTAACGCCAGTTTGGGCCATCAAATCTCAGAAAAAGTATGAACTATTAAACATTGCTGGAAAGCCAAAGATATCTACTTTCCAACGCAATTGAGAGCGCGTCAATTGGGCTTCTGTAGCTCCAGAAAATCCACTTTGAGTGCAGGAGGATCAGAATCCAACAGCATCTGCAGTTCTTTCTCAGCCTCTGAATCATACTTTTGCTCAGGTCCCTTAATTTCAGCCAGAAAATACCTGAAATTACAGAAAAACACGCAAACTCATAGTAAAGTCCAGAAATGTAATTTTTGCATAAAAACTAATAAAAATCTAATTAAAAGTAACTAAAACATACTAAAAACTACCTAAAAATAATGCTAAAAAGCGTATAAATTATCCGCTCATCACTTCTCCAACCCAAATTATTTTTTCTTTACCCATTGCTTCCCCCTTTCTCTTTCTCCCTCCTCTATTTTCTGATTTTCTTTACTCAGGGACAAGCAAAATTTTTAAGTTTGGGGTGGTCGCGCCTCTTGCTCATTGATTTATACATGGCACCAAAGGAAGGAGAGTCCACTTCAAGGAAAAAGCCCCTCAGAACGGTCCGTTCAATACCAACCGATTTAGCTTCAAATTACATGAAGATCATTTTTTTTGAGATCATATGAAAAAGAAAATCATTCCAGAAATTCGATTTGATCTCAACACGGATGAGTATTTGGAGATTCAAGAGCATATACAGAGAAAAAAACTGGGGAACACTATGTAACCCGCAGACTGAAGTGGGCCAGCTGAAGGTCCAAGAGTTTTAGGAAATGTGTGGGTTACATACAAGCATGTGCATATTGTGAATACTAGTCCCTAGAACTACTGCACTATGGTAAGAGGGAGGATTCTGGACTTCGGCCCAAAAAGTGTGAAGGAGGCACTCGAATTGCCACCTTTGAGGGATGATGATCACTCTTATAGTAAGAGGATGAGTGGTGATCAGAGGCACGATCAGATTCTTGCAAACATATGCCTCCCAGGAGCCTGATGAGTGAGCATCTTTTCTATCCTTTCCTAGTGAATTTGCATTCAAATTTGTTAGTTTAATCAAGATTTAAGTCCCTTTGAGCCACTATAAATGCTACTTTGAGTCTTGTGTAATTTGATTTATTTTAGGTAGCATTTGGATGGATTTGATAAGGTTTGTGTAGAAGAAAAGGAAGTAAGTGGATGATGTTGTCAACCCTGATCTTTTTGCCCTCTAATGAACATAGCTTAAGCTACGAAGATCCAATTGATGTGATTCCAACAGCATTGGAAAGCTAACTTCTAGAGTTTTTCAATGATATATAACGATATACACTTCTCTCCCAGACTGTACGGTCTTGGTGGCGCATGAAGAAGTTTCACTCCAATACGTTCGGGTGCAATGGCGTCCAACTTTAATTTCATCAAGTTAGGTGCCAGCTCAAAAGAAAGGAGTGGTTCCCGCATCTATAATGATGATGGCAACGAAGATTTTACTAATTTGATTAAAAAATTATTTTATTTACAAATAGGAAGAGATATTATTTAGTTTTAGAAAATATATTTTACATTAATTAAAATTAGATATAAAAGGGAAAAGATTTAGCTCTTCGGGCTCTCTTCTTTTTTACGTACCTCATTCTACACTTTACATTTTTTCTGAATCCTAGTTTTCTCTCTGAGCCATGAGCAACTAAACCTCCACTATTAAGGTTAGGAGCTCTGTTTATTATACGGATTGATACTATTACTCTTCTATTTTAATTAATTTTTTATTTCAATTTCAAGAATTTGTCTTCGTTCTTTATCTTAAGGATTTGGGTAGATCAGAAGAATAATCCTCATTTTATTTGAGTTCTTGTAAACTTTGCAAAAAGCAGTTTACCTGAACAATAGATTGAAAACAATTTCTCCTAAATTTCAAATTATCTGGACTTAACAGGATACATGACATATAATCCTCTTATATTTGGATAATTAGGGTATTTGTGGCTAATAAACCAGAATTGGACATAAACCTCTAATTGAAATTATGTGACCAAGGAATTGGTGGTTAACCAGGTTAGAAGAGACTAAATTGCTAAGGGATTAGGGTTTAGTCACATATAATTTGCCATGAATTAAATCTTACCTGATTAAAATAGTTGGTAAGAAAAGTTAATTTGGAAGATAAACATCTCTGAAACCTTAACTGTTTTCTCCTATATTCTTCACATCAATTTACTATTTGCTTTTTTAATGCGCTGAATTACTGATTTTATGCAATTTAACTCTCAACACCATTTTCTGCTTGTCTGACTAAGTTAATCACTCAATCATTGTTGCTTAATCCATCAATCCTCGTGGGATCGACCCTCACTCACTTGAAGTATTACTTGGTACGACTCGGTGCACTTGACAGTTAGTTTGTGGACCTTAAATTCTGCACTATATCTCAATGGAGGCTTAATTTAGAAGGGAAACCAAATCCGCTGGGGCGGCATGATCTGAAGCCAGTAGCCCAAGGTTGGTTGGAGTTTATCCAATACTCCATCATTCTCACTAGTAAGCGCTTTGAGGATACCATGGACCTGGCTGTTATGGTCCACTGTATCATGCTAGGGAATGAGGTGAAAGTGAAGCTCACAATTACATAGTAGATATGCAGCATTGCTTCCAACGGCTCCATGCACGCCAAGTTGGCCTTCCTACATCTCATCCACCGCTTCTGTAATGCCGTAAGAGTGTGCCTAGAGAATGACATCATCCCCATAGAGAGGCTGACCTCTAGGAGGACTATAGAGTATGCCAGAGAGTATGCACGAGCCCTGAGAGATGAGCCCGCAGCCAAGGAAGAACCAGTTGCCCTCCCCAGTAGGAGCAACCCATGATGCCTCATGGACACTGCTTCCTACCGTAGGACTATTGGCATCAACTGACCTCCTCCATTGAGCAGCTGAATATTGGCCAGGATGGCCACGGTGCCCTCTTTTAGCAGGTTTTGGCTGAGCAACAGAGTCAGCGCCAAAAGCTCACCTAGATGAGATTTGACGTAGGGTGACTAAGAGGATACCATGGAGCTTAGCCTGAGTAGGGAGATGACCACCAAGATGACTGAGGTGGTTGAGTTTCCTTTTGTTCTATTTTCTCTTTTCGTTCTTATTTTGTTATCTCCTGTTTTTTGTTGATTTATTTTTTTTATCATATGCATGATTTTTAATGTTTTTGGTCTATTTATTTTATTTTAGTTATTTTTATTTTATTTTAAAAAAATGTCTTATGTATAGATCACTAAGCTTAAATTCAAAAAAAAAAAAAGAAGAAGAGAAAAATGGTGGAATGCATGAACAGTTGAGTTTATATTTAGAATTGTCTTGTTTAATTAAAGTGGTTGTGTTTATCTATGATTTTGAATGCATGAAAAAGAATAGTGCATATTTGATCTTGGAACAAAGGATGTTAATTCATGAGGAACAGGAATATAGAGAAGTATTATGAATTCTCTAAAATTAAACAAAAAGTTTATCCTGGAAACAAAAGAAACAACAAGAAAAAGAAAATAAAAAACAAGACCCAAGGCTCTGAGCATAAATGGCTAGGAAGGGTAAAAATGATCAAAGCTCAAAGAGTTATTTTCCTAGCTAAATATTTGTGGTGTGAATCTGTCAAGGAACTCTTGAGATAGAGCACTTAGAGTCAAAGCCAAGTGCAAATAAAGAGAAGTCAAAGGCTCTGAGTACCACTGACTGTAAAAAAATCACTAGAAAAATCAGATCTCGAAAGGTTTTTCAATTTAAGTGCTTGTGGTATTTCTGTGTTGAGAAAAGGTTGAGAAAAAATATTTAGAGTCATGGCTAGGCTCAAGGCGCAACGAGAAATGTGGATTAATTGGAAGTTAAAAGAAAGAGCATTTATAATATTATCTGGATTCCAGTTCTGAATGATATTGGCATTGTTAAGTCTCCAAGGGACAGTGAGATGCCAAGGCTGTTCATGATCACAGTGTCATCAATCCTATTCAGAAGATAGATAGGTACTAAATTGAAAACTCAACTCTTAGGCAAACCCACATCCCAAGTTTCCATTATTTTCAGTTGCTGGAGGACAAGCAACATTTTAAGTTTGGTGTTGTGATGCGTGAGCATCTTTCCTATCTTTTATTTAGTAATTTAGATGTGGATTTGTTGAGTTTTTATGAGATTTTGGTGTTTTAGACCATCATGAATGCTACTTTGAGTTGTATTGTTGTTTTGTTGATTATAGGTAAAATTTGGGTAAATTTGACAGAGTTTGTGCCGAAAAAGGGAGAAAAATGATTGTACTCAAGCTGGCATTAAACCCCACTACCCAACCTTTGATGCATGGAAACTTGTCTCTCAACAAATTTTCCTTCGCCAAGTATACCGAATTATCGTCAAGTAAAACTCACTATAGAGTGAGGTCAAATCCCACAAGGATTGATTGGTCAAGCAACTTTAGTTAGAAGAATATGCTAGTTGAGCTAAACAGAATTTAGATGGAGATGCAGAAATTTAAATGACTAGAAAGTAAATATCAGAAATTAAAGTGCAGAATCTTAAATGGGGAATTGGGTAATGCTCATAAAAGTAAATGGCAGAAATTAAAGAGAATAAGTAAGATCAGAAATGGGGGAATCATTGGGTTTAGGAGATGTTGTAATTCTCCGGATCAAGTTCATTCTCATCTCTTCCTCAATCAATGCATTCATTGATCTCCTTGGCAATCTTAAGTGACTGAATCCCAATTCCTTGGTAATCCAATCTCTCAAATCTTGATCAATAGCCAATTCCTTGGTCAATTGCTCATGAGAAGAGATGAAGTATGGTCACTGATTATACCACATGCATTTCCCAATTCAAGCATTGAGGGGATTATAGTCACATATCCATCCCAACCCAAATTGGTCCAGCATGAGAAAGCAATTCTAGCATGATCTCTTCATTCCTCTTCCAAGGTTCCGAAGAGATCCAATTATGGAGAGTTTCTTTTCCAAGATAACTAACCAATTGAATTAAGATTGAAAGCTTTCTAGTAAAATCAAGAGAAAAGATAAAAGAAGAAGAATGAAAACTATAATTGATCCATCAAATTACAACAGAGATCCCTAATCCAATGAAAAGGAGTTTAGTTGTTCATAGCTCTAGGAATCAAAAATGGCAGAAAAGAATAATCCATGCTAGAAGTACAGAAAAGTAAATATGCAGAGAGTAGTTCTCCAAGGTGCCAAAAGTCCTTTTCTAGTTCAAAACTACTCCTATATATACTACTCTTCATGATCTTCTAGTGAGTTCTTCAAGTCTTCGATGTGGGCTTTGGACTTTTAGTTGAAGTAATTCTCATCTTTAGTGGGCCCAGCTTGCAGAGAAATATGAATTAGGCTTGGGCATTTAGTGAGATTAATCGTGGAATACATTTCTGGGTGCGAGAACATTAGTGGCATTCACCTTTTCCACTAACGTTCCACCCTTATATGCCCACGTTATTCTCAACGTTAGAAGTCTTAACGTGACTTCTAACATTCCTTCTCAATTCTTGGCCAACGTTAACGGGACTCACTTTTCCCATTAACGTTGGCTTGTGCCCCTTTCACAAACGTTAATGGGAATCACTTTTCCCATTAAC